>NC_056736.1:286963107-287292300 GCF_019279795.1 Protopterus annectens | reverse complement strand
TTTCATTTCCCCCTTTCCAAATGTGTCTCCTGCAGCACTGCTCTTTGAAGACTGCTTTTCTTAATAAAATTCAATACCCTTTCCTTTTTGTCTATACTTTTATGGCAATTTGCATTCCAAGATGATATGGACAGTGTAGTCATTATGATAAAACACAGTTGTTCCCACCTATTATACGTGTCATTTTTTTGACTATGCACACACTAATGTTTGGTAGACTGATCTTTTACAAAGTTGTTTATTCTCATCTGCACTTGAATGTATGTCACATATTCCAAGACTTTGTTTTAATGAAAACTCTCAAACAAAAAACTAAATACATTTTGAAAGCATGCCCATCCTCTGTTAACTTAGAACAAACACACAAAACTATGTACATCTTCAAAAATTAAGGTTAATCCTCCAGACAGAACAGTCGTTCCTAATTGACAGCTGCACTCACAGGTATTACCCTAAGCTAAACTTAAGGTTATGCATGCGCCTTCCATTTTGCAATCCACTGCTCTATACTTTGTTGAAGTTCTTGCTCAGAGTCTGCCTGTAATGCCACATCAACTACATACAGCATCTTTGTTAATACCCGTTTGCTAATTTAGTCCACCACCAGTATGAACAGCAGTGGGCTCAGAGTTAAACCCTGGTGTACACCCACTCCAACGGGGAACCCCTCTGTAAGACCAAAGACTGTCCGTACTTGAGTCATTGGGTCCTTGTACATAGCATCCACTAATTTTACCAATGTTTCTGGGACTTTGAACCACAGCAGTACTGCCCAGATCGACTTTCTTGGAACCTTGTCATATGCTTTCTCCAAGTCTAGGAATGCCCAGCTGGACTCTTTCCTCATCTCTAGCTTCTTCTCAACTATCTCACTGCAAAGACTGTATCAGTTGTGCTGCATCCTGATCCGAATTCAAACTGCTTGCCATTATACCATTAAGCATTGCATTTCCTTCAGCAAAGAATGCTCAGAACTCTCAAGATCCATGCAAAAATAGTCAGCAATGAATCTCTGCATACTTCACTCAGAACAGAATGCCCAGCTGCCTTTGAAACAGTTTTCTTGATTCCTACTGCATATTTGCTAATGAAAACAAAAAAGTGATACTACTTTTGCAGATGTAAGTTGAACGGCATTTTCATGGCTTTCATAATTTAGTTTAATTTTTCAAGCCTAATTGCTTACAAAAGCATTTGTTTATCGTAAAAGCAATGGGTATAAATCTAGAAAATATCTTAATTCGACATAGAATATAATCAGTGTACTTTACACCCCACCTTCACTCCAGCAGCCTGAGATCACAACACATTAGCATTAAACTTGTTTTTGCCCATCCTTTCTTTTCTTGTTATACTGTAAAGCCTAAATTTCTTACAAAGAAAATAACTTGCTTACTTTAATAGCTTTAACACACACAGCAGTACCTGAATATACTCATCCCACATATAAAATATTCCTAACTACTTAAGAACAAAATTATGTTAGCTTTTCCCCTTTTAATGTCCTTCTAAACATTAATGAAAGTATGATATATGCTTTACAGTCCACTCACACATTTAACAGTCAATAAAAGTAGTCTTTTTCAGCCACTTCCTGCAAAGCCGCATTTCACAAATGTGACAGATGCTTTATAGTCTCCCATTCATTCACTTATTTCAAGGTACTCCTGATTATTCTAGTCAACTCCTTTTTCTCGGTCTCTCAGCTTCCTTTGGAACACTGGAAGAGGTTTCAATGGCAAAGTCTCTCTATTATCTGAAGAATGAGAAGCTGGGTTCCCCTCTGTTTTCTGGTTTCTTTTTTGTTAGATAAACTTTATCCTGTTCTGCATCCAAAAATGTATTTGTTCCTCCGGAAAAAAAAAACAACTTCTGAAGACAATTGGATACAGCAGCTTGAATTTCACATCTGCCTCTCAACATTCTCGGATTGCTGAGGATAAACTTGCTTCTCTTCTGCTAGATGTACAGTGAATAATAATAAATACTCAGCTGTCTCCATTTTAATACATTTTCCTTCTGCCATACTTTTGTCAGGATCAACTCTTCCTGCTGGTATGATTGCATCTTTACTAATACAAGTCTTGTCTACTTTCTCATGGGCAGGTTTGGAGCATACACTTGGTGTGCCCTTTCAATTAAGAACTCTTGGAGTGGAATACAAGTCCAGTTGCTTATATGTGCTTTTGTAAAATTAATATAGTCTTTTCCTTCCAGTTTCTATGGGGAAGCAGAAAATCTCATATTCTCTCTGCGAGCTCTGTCTTCTAAATCTACCATTCTTTGAAACAGCCCTTTGTGAGAAGTCTCATACTCGGGCAGACTTTTTCATCTTGACCTCTGATTTTTGCAGTTTTAGCACTTCATCTTAATAGCTAAAGTTTCTTTTATTTCAGCCTTTTGCTATTTGAGTTGATATATTCCTTTAATGTTTCGTTTAATCACCTTTGTGTATATTTGATTTCTTTTTTCCTCTAAATTACTGGAAGCCATCTCTTGTACCAAAGATGAACCATGAACTACTTTTTGGCAAAGAGCTGCAAGGTTCTTTCCAGCTAGTGTTTCTCTTCACTTTTTTCTGACTGATTTTCTTTCAAGTTCTTTAAATTTCTTCTTTCCTGGCAACCAGGCAGTGTGCTTACTAGCCAGAAACTGAATTTTATAAAAGCTCACAGTATCACTGGCTCTTTATTTTTCAGTTTCTTTTTTCACAAGGAGAGATGAAATTAAGCAGTAAACATGGAAATCTAAGTAAAACAATTTTTGTTACTAGCATTTGTATGAAACATTTCGACAAACTCCATTTAAAATTGCCAAGTGTTTTTTTATAGTGTGCAGTCAGGGGTATTTTTAATGTGCGTTTAGATAGTTTTTCCAGTAACTGCTGTGCGAGTTAAAGTAAACAAGTACTTTTTAGTTGTAACTATAGATTTTGCAGTACAAATGAGGAATAAAGACTGAACAGAAGCAAGTTTAAGTTAATATAATGCTGTGATCAGGGCTGCTGATTATATGTAGAACTAAGATGATAATTCAACTTGTTTTTACAAGAGTGGATGTCTAGATTAATGTTCTTGGATTAAGCTATGACTATTTTTTTAAACAAACAGGCTTGAGAAACAAGATAAAATGATGAAAGCCATGAAAAAAATGCCAACTTTCTTACCACTGCAGAGGTATTAGCTTTTTTTTCATTAGCAAATGTTCTCAGTGACAGACAAACTGCAGTTGAAAGGAGTTAGCCAGACATATTCTGTTCTGGATGAAACTTACAAAGATTTCTTCAAGCACCTGGAAACTGTTAGCAGTTTTTTTTTTCCATTGCTGACTACTTGTACACGGAGAATGTCTGTCTGCAGGTGTAAGGAATTGATCTTCACAGTTTTGGGCATTCTTTGCTTACGGAAATGCAAAATCCAAAGGTAAACTTACAGCAGTTCAGTGAAAAATAAAGTCTGAAATTATGGGAAGTGAATAAGAGATGGTAGCCTCCCCATCAGTCTTGACACTTTAATGCATTTAACAGAACAATGAACAAGTTATTTTGTAAAGCTAGCCGGTATACCTTTTTAGGGCAAACAATAACATCTTTGGAAAGCATACAAGCTATTTTTCACATATGGGAGGGGGATAGAGATAAGATAAGATAAGAGCAGACAGCAATTGGTGTAAGTGGGAACAGAGGCTGTAACATGCGCTTTAGCATGGGTAATATTAATTTTACATTAGGTTATGCCTGTGGATGCATCTGTTGATTTGATGCAATTATCCCTATCTACAAGGTTAAACTTGATTTTTTTAAATGTACATAGTTTGTGTGTTTGTCCCAGGTTTATAGGGGATGGGGGTGTTCTGAAAATGTATTTAGCTTTTTTGCTTGAGGGTTTTCATTAAAAGAAAAATTCTGTTCTTGAAAAATTTGACCATTTCAAATGGTGAAGAGAAGAAACAACTGCATGAAAGATCAGCATGCCAAACAGTGTGTGCATGTAAAATACACATTGAAAAAAGGAATATATATATTAACTTGGAACAATAGCCTTTTATCACAATGGCTACTCTAGCCATAGTACCCCACATGGTAAATGGACTCACAGGTACAGATAAAAAAAGGAAAATAAAGAGTACTGTCTTATATTAAGAAATGCAGATTATAAATATCAATGCTGCAGAAGACACATTTGGAAATAAATGAGCATGTGAATACGGCAAAAATGGATTTCAGAATGCATATTCAGCAGAATATCAGGGAAAAAGAAAAAGGTGAGTAATAATACTGACTGACAGAGGGGCTCTAATAGTGACAGAAGAGGGAAGAATGATAGACTTGTGGTAGCAAGGATCTAGTGGTAAAGGAGGAGGATTGTGCTGGCATGTATTTTATTCCACCAAAAACTGCTATTATGCAGCTTAAAAAAAACTTTTGTAAGAAATAATCAGCTTTTAGCAGGGAATATTACTTATAGGTGGGGACTGAAATTTGACTTATAACAGTGAGAAGTGTCAGGGGAACCTAAAAGGGAAACCATAAAAAGTTATGAAAACATTTTATATAGAACACATGAATTCAGCAGTAGGACTCCTGACAGAATTAATACTCCCCAAGCTGCAATAACTGGCTAGACTGGTTAGAAATTATATTTCACAGGAACATGTGCACTTAACTGAAAGCTTCAACACACACCCAATAACCATTTCAGATCATGCTCCAATACAAAATAAGATAAAAATTTAGAGTAACAAATTAAAAATGAGACATTGGCGCTTTCTCACATACCTGTTAAAAAGAGAGGAATTTAAGGAATGAGTAGTTAGAATTAATCGTGTTATTAGATAAAACAGAAACTTCTTCAGAAAGAATGACTAATGACTGGGATAAAATTAAAATGAAGTTTAAAACAGGACAGAAATGAAAAAAATTAGACATGGTTAAGAAGTAACAGCAATTATTTAAAGATGCTGACAAAATTATTTAGAGATGCTGATAAAATTTAAGTATTGCTGAAAAAGAGGAATCTCACAGAACAAGTGGAGGAACAACTACAGAATGTTAAACTGAAAATAAGGAAATATCTGGATAATATGCAAGAATTTAGAAAGACTGCTGTTAACTATTTTAACTCCAAAGCACAAACATTTTTAGCACAGTGGCTTAGGCAACATCTTTCTCCAAGAATACAACGTAACCATTTCAAAAACCAAATAACCACAATAGACAATATCACATCAAATGAAACTTAGCCAATCAAACTGCTCCATTCATTGTAGAAGTCGCCAAGCTCTCAGGGCAGGTCTTAAAGGTACAACACGGCTCCTTATCTGCTTGCAGCCTTATGATCCATTTCAATTCTGCAAGCTCAGTCAAATGCACAATATTTCCACCTCTAACATCAACAGTAATTAGTTGCAAAACCAAAAAAGAAAAAAAACATGCCCAGGATGACCAGAAACTTGTTTAGCAAGGGCATTACCAACCCATATGTCACTTACTTTCAGAATCCTCTCTTTGAATGTTCTACTAATCTTCCTCACATAAAAGTGGGGACAGTCCTTACAAATGGCAAGATATAATAAATAATATTGTGGATTTGACTAACCTTTCAAAAATGAAATGGATTGCAAGACTACAAGTATTTGTATTCAATGTGATAGGTCTGAAGAAATGCCAGGAGTGTGAAAGCGCAAATCTGTAACTAAGGAAATGATAATTGCCTAGACATTGTAAAGCCTTATCAAATTTAATGCTGTTGGCTGTTGCAATTACTATCAAATGAAATCAAAACCTAAACCAAATGTATTAGAATCACTGAACATTGTAAAAGAGATAAAACAATGAAGAGTGAGAGAGAGCTTTAGAAAAGGGAAGAATCAAATTACATAGAAATAAATGGAATTTGTGAATACATGTAGTCTAATGTTCAAGAGGGGAAGTGAGGTTTAAGGGAAGGCAGAAACTGGGTGATTTATGTAATGTTGAACTAAACAACAGCTGTTACAAAGGAAAAAGATATAATGTATAATGTGTGTAAATAGGGAAAATGACATCACAATTTGGCACTGTTAATGATTTGAATAGCAGAATGAGTGCGTAAGATCACAAGTAATCCAGCTGACATTTGGGAATAAAGAAACTCCATACCTACAAACACCAACGCAGGCAAGAACTGCCTTGCTGGAACCAGCACAATAGTCACCATGCAACTCACCATGTACAAAACTTTTAAGTAAACAGGAAGGAAAGGAACAAGTAAAAAGACAATGTGAGTTCAGTAAGCAGTATATCCCAGTGGTAAAATAACCACTTGCAAAGCCAGAGACTAGTACAAATCTTCTAAATCCTCATTTATATCCTATGTGATATAAATTATTTCATTCACCTTAAGTAAACAGGAAGGAAAGGAACAAGTACAAAGACAATGCGAGTTGAGTAAGCAGTATATCCCAGTGGTAAAATAACCACTTGCAAAGCCAGAGACTAGTAGAAATCTTCCAAATCCTCATTTGTATCCTATGTGATGCAAGTTATTTCATTCACCTTCCATGTGCTCCTTGGTAAACCATCAAAACAGAACTGCTGATCTCAACAGCCTACGCAGCTTAACTTGTAATAAAACACTGAACAAGCAAAATTACACACTTGGCTAAATATGTGACAGTAAGCAATTCAGTCACACTGCATTGTTTGACATTTAACATTATTCTTCTTTAATAAAATAGGATGCTGCATAAAGTCTAAACATCCTTGTAAAGTTAATCTGCTTATTTAGATCTAAATAATTTACTTTAAAAAAGTTTTAAGTGAATACAATCTCAAATAATCCATACATTAGTTTAAATACAGCTTAAAATAATCCAACATGATTGCATCTTTACCTCATATGAGGAAACATATTGTCTATAAAATGGACATAATTGAATATAGGTCTAGTGATAACAAACATAGCTTCTCTCAATAAGCAATGCATAAACTGGCATAGTCGAGTGCTACAGTGACACACAGCTACTCCTTTCTCTTTAAAATAATGCTCATCAAAACAAAAAAAGAAATTGTGTACTTACCATAAAGTTACATCTGTGTTGCCCATTTTCCTTCTACCTGAACTGATGGGGGGACTTGGATCTGACTCGGCCTCTTCTTCCATATCCTTAGATCCAACTCTCCCTTTACCCATAATCCCCCACCAGTCTAACATATTTCAGATCAAGTTTGCTGCCCTTAGTAGACAATGAATAATACCCTAACAAAGACTTAAAAAGGTACAGGTTAAAGGAATAGAACTGGAGCTCAAACAAGGAATCCTAATTCCCAAAGTAATATTCCTTAGGTCTCTCCAGGAGCAAAGGGAAGGGGATTGGAGGGTGGGAAGTTGAGGAAGAACAAAACTGGACAACACAGATATAACATTATGGTGAGTACGCAACTTATTTATCTGATGTTGTCATTTCATTCATCAACTGATAGGACAGAGTCCCTAGCTAGATGAACCTTGAGTGGTCCTTATGGAAGGATATTTCAGGTTACTGTGGAATCAAAAGCAGCTCTTTAATTAGAAACCAAATCCAATTTGTAATAAGTAATAAAGGTATGAGCACTGGACCAAGTGGCAGCTGCACAAATATCATCTATGGAAGTTATTGACCACAAGGATGAGGATACAGCCATAGACCTTGTGGAATGAGCTTAAGAGGACAAAGGCAAAGGCAGGCATCTTTTATTGCAGTCAAAAGATCTGCAATCACTTAATCATTTGGCCAGAGTAACCTTATAAACTGGCATGCCCAATCTTTTAGGTGAGGAGGACAGAAACAACTGGTCAGTCTTACGGAAATGTTTGGTCCGATAGAGATAAAACCAAGGTTGTTTAAGCACATCCAAAAGATGGAACATGTACTCTCCCTTATTTGAGAAATTTAGAAAGAAAAATGGGAGGTTAATGACCAGGTTGATATCAGACTCAGAAGTTACCTTACATAAAAAAGATGGGTTGATCCATAAGGAATACCTGTCTTTGTGGAAAACCAGGTTAAGAAAGCTTGGATAAGAGAGCCTTGAGTTTGGATACTCATCTAGTTGATGTAACAAAAAATAGAAATATGTTTTTTCAAGACAAAAACTAAAGGTCTGACTTGGCTAAAGGTCCAAATGGGCCTTGGCTCAGACCTTGAATCAGGATAGTTAAATCCCAAGCAGGAGTAGGATCCTCTACTGGAGGCCTAAGCAAAAAAGTTCCTTTAAGAAAGGCTTTGCATAATCTAGAAGCAGCCAAGGAAGAATCATCTTCACCTAGATGGAAGTTTGCACTGGCAGCCGAGTGAACATTATTAGTAGAAAAACTAGCCCCCTCATCGAAAATTGAAGATAAAAACTCAAATACAGCTGGTATACAGGGGTGGAAAAAGGGTCCAAATGTCTCAAGGGCCCAGAAAGTAGATCTTTTCCATTTACTTTAGTAAAACTTTTTAGGAGAAGCTTTTTGTGAAGATAAAATATGATGGACCAGGGAGGAAAGCCAGGGCTGTCTAGCAATCAGTGGAACTGGAGAAACCATGTGGTCAGTTTGAGGCCTCTTATTGTCCTCACTGATGGGTGAGACAGGAGGTCTGGACTGAGACCCAGTATCCAGGGTGGATGCAGTAGATGAGGCCAAAGGAAGAGAAACCAAATCTGAAGAGGCCAAACAGATGCAATGAAGATAACTGTGCTCTTCAACCAGAATGCTTTCTATAGAAATTTGGGGATTAGAGGTACCATCAATTACGGACTACAGCATCCCTTGCCGACTCCCCTTTTGAAAGGATCAGATCAAAGAACCTGCTGCACTTGTTGAGGGGAGAAGTGAAAAGGTTGCAACATGGCTGGCCCCATCGAAAGAAAATTCTCTCCACTACTTTGGCATTGAGAGACCATTCATGAAGCACCATGCATCAGAACAGAGCTGCTTAGTTTGTCTGCAATCATGTTGGCTTTCCCTGCTATCTACTTGGCTATGATAAAGCTGCCAGAAGAGATCGCCCATTGCCACACTCTCATTTCTTCTTGGCATAGCAGGTAAGAACTGGTTCCTCCCTGTTTGTTGACGTACCAGACTACAGACATATTGCCCATCTGAATAGGAGGGAAAGCATCTTGGAAGGCCTGCAGTGCTAGGAGGACTGCTCTCATTTCCAGGACACTGACATGCATCTTGGCCTATTCTGGGGACCACATGCCTTGCTATCCTTCCCAAGTAGTGCTCTTGGGCTATCCTTCCCAAGTAGTGCCCTCCACCCCAGTTGGGAGACGTTTGTGGTCAGTGTGGCTGTGGACAGGAAAAGAACAAAAGGACAACCTTGAGAAACTTTGTCTGAGTGAAGCCACCAAATAAGATATTTTTGCTAAACTGTGTGATCTTGACGGGCCGAATAAAGGGTGCTGAAGAATAGACCACAGTACTGATCCACTGCAGAATCTACATGAGAAACCTGGCTAAAGGAACTAGGGTGACTGCTGCTGCCATGAATCCCAAAGCCTGTAAGATTAGTCATGCTGCAAGAAAAGGATGTGTAATCACTTTCTTGACCTGGGATCTGAGTGTCTGAAATTGTGCTGGAAGAAGGGAGGTCTACCTGAGTGACTATGTCTGGACAAGCACCTATGAACTCCAGACTCTGCATAGGTGTGAGTTGTGATTTTTTGTAACTGGCCTTGAAGCCTAGGTGAAGACACAGCTGGAGCAAGTAGTCCCTTGCCTGTACAAGTAGATGCCTGGATGGGGCAGTTAGGAGCCAGTCGTCACCCTGGGGGTTCTGGTGAGGCCAAAAGGTAGTGCTCTGCACTGGTAATGATCATCTCCCAGCCAGAAGCTTGGATATCTTTTTGAGTGCCTGCTCATTTTGATGTGACAGTATGTGACTGAAGATCTACAGAGCACATCCAATCGTCCTTTCGCAGCACGGGCAAAATGGACTGAACCGTGACCATCCGGAACTTTGAATATTTCATGTATTGGTTTAGCATGCTTTTAATCGCTTTCGTCTGCACAAAGCAGACTTCTTCAGAATAATGAATCAACAGTGCCTCTGTTTTTTATACAATTCTTAACCTCAACAATTATTCAATAATTAATAAATTGATTAAAACAATCAAATTTAAAACGTTTTTTGTGCAAGATGGGTTCACAAACATGGTTAACCCCTTAATGTTTTGTTGGTTCTTAAAACTACCAAATAAAGTGCAGCTGTGCTAAAAAATATATATATACATATATATTTGTCTTTATATGTTGTGCACATTTAAATGTATACTTTTGAATGTGTGTTAAAAATAATCTAATTAATTCACATTATAGTGTGTATTTTGATATATTTTTTGATAAAATGTGAGTAATTTGGCAAAGTCTAGGAAAATAAACTGCATCTCAAATCAAAATGCCAGGAAATTTTAGTTGTTGTTATGATGGTGGGACAACCTTAAAATAAAATAAAATAAAATAATGTAGTTGATTTCAAGACAGTGTACACCAATAAAATGATAAATTTTAAAACATTTTATATTAATATAAGCCAAGGCAATATAAACTGCAATAAATACATATAAAAAATTACATATTAAAAAATTAATTGAATGTTGTATATTAAATATATAATAAAATGTACAAGTATTCTAAAAATATTCTAAAAATAATTCTCCTTTGGCCCAATAGGTCATTATGTTGTTAAATATTAATAATGGTCAAACCGAAGCAGCTTTGTCAATTAATATAGCTTTTATGTTAATATATCCGTAAGAACATCCTATTACAAAGGGAGATAAAGTGGCAGTTGAGACTCAAGTCCAACTATTTTCCGGGTCTCAACGAATATATTAACATAAAGGCTATATATAAAAGCAGACGAAAGCGCTTAATGTGGTTGGATTTTATGCATTGTTAATTAAAGACTTTTCCTGTTTGTCTGAACGGAGCTTTGTTTTTGTTACAGTTTGGCTACTACTTTACTCGTGCTTAGCATGCTTTTATCCAGGATGGGTCTCAAGTTTCCTGTCTTCTTTGGCCCTAAGAATCATCTTGGGAAAATGGTAAGATATAACCTCTGGATACAATTCTCCACACCCAAGAATCTTTTGTGATGGATGCCCTGACTTTTTGGTGCAAAGATAAATGCCCCAGACTGCCTACAAAGGACAACAGTCAGGTAACCTTTCATTTCAGGAGCACAAGTAGGATTTATCAGAGAAGGAATCCTGGAAACCCTGGTTCTGCAGACCACCTCTGCCATGGGGGTGGCAACTTCTGCTAAGAGTCCCCCCCCCCCTGCTGCTTGCAGAACTCTCTTTTTTTAAGTCTTGGAAAGGACCCTGGGATTTGCAGAACCACATCTTTCTGCCTCCTTGTTAGTTCTGGAAACAAGGTCTCTGCAGAGGGTTTCTTTCACTTTCGAGCCAAATAGGAAGATCCATGAAATGGAGCCTTGATGAATGAAGACTTGTAGGGCTCTGCAAATTCATACAAGCACATCCAGGCTTATCTCCAAATGGCTATGTCCAGACCAGCTATCTGTGAGGCACCCTCTGCAGCGTGGGATATCAACCTCATGGACGTGTTAGCTACTGAGTGAAAAGTGGTCAGTTTTGAAGAGACTATTTTAGACCCCTGCAGACATGGACTCAGAAAGCTTTGGAGAGCTCTTTAGTCAAATCTCTTTGCAATCTTATGAAATATGCCAAATAATTGAATGACCACACAGCAAAGGTCGCTGAAGCACAAACGCACTTACCAAATCTGTCCAATGTCTTAAATTCCTTGTTAGGGGATGGACATAAGAGCACTGCCGTGCATGCTCTTTTTCGATGGCATCATCTGGTAACCCCTCCATTATGTCTTGTCCTCTCGGGGGAGGTAGGGGGCAGATGATAAATTTATCTGGGACACTTGGGCTCCACAGTATTTGGTTCCTTTATGTCTGGTGAGAGACAAGGTCTGTAAATATATCAGCCAGACCAGGGGGGGGTCACCCAAGACATAGTCGGGCCAGATGTAAAAGCCTCCAGACCACCAACTCCTCTTCAGAAGGGGAGTTGGAAGACCAACCACCTTTTTGCTTAAGGTGTTCAAGTATATCTCCAAAGGACAAGTCTTCAAGTGGAGATCTGGGGGACCCATCTTCATCGAAATCGGTGTCTTCACTGAGAGATTCCCCAGGGAAATCCCTGTGCCCTCCTTTGACATAGTCTCTTCCAAGGGACCTCATCAGTGGGATGGTCTGGTGAGGTATCAGAAGTGTCAGGGAGTCCAGAGGGACTGACTGGAGACTTGAACGGGCTGGCTGCCCCAGTGGAATAGAAAAATAAAGCAAAAACAAACACCCGAAGATGGTAAAGATGTGTGATCTGGGGAGGGGTAGGGATGTCTTTTCCGTTGAGGAAAGAGAAGGCCCTCTCCACAGCCTTGAAGACAGAATGCCTAGGAGAGACTGAAACAAGAGATATCGGAGAAGATATTTCCTGCACCGCCGACCCTTGAATCCCTTGAGGCCCTCCACCCAAAGATGGAGTTGGACCTGAGCTGCCAAGCACCAAAGCTCTGAGAAGCAAGGGTGGCTCCTACAATTTCAGAGTTGATCCTGATTACCCGGCTCTGAGTCCTCCTGCTCTAAAAGGATCAGAGCCAGCTGTCTCAGGGAAGTGTTCAGAGTCTAACAATGACCAGTCTTTGGATCTGATTAGTACACTCCCAGGGATCTTGGATCAGAAGGCTCCAAAAGCCAAAGGATGGATCAGAGGAAGAGAAACTATAGGAAGACTTGTAATGGGCAGGCTCATGAACCTGATAGGAGATGGAGACAGAACTACCCCATCTGGATCAGAGCTCTGAGGAATTTTCTCATCATCCTATCCACTTTGGCATTGACAAGCTCTGGAGGACCTGAGTGAGGAGCTAGTAGACGGTGGCGTACAGTGTTAATGTGGAGACTCCTGTAAAAATGGAGAATGCAGTCAAATAGGTATCAGATCCAGGGAGCAACAAGATGACTAGATCTGAGGAGATTTCATTTTTGAAGTAGTAGGTTCCATGGCAGTCTGATCCAATTTCTTAGAAATGTTTGATGGTGGTTGTAAGGACAGAGCCGAAGATGCTGAAGTCTTCATAGACCCCTTCCTGGTAACCCTGACCTTGGAAACAGAGGCAGGTTTTCCTTTGATTTCTTTGAGGGGATTTGAGCTCCAGTTGAAATTGGTGGAGGAAGGCCCTTTAAAAAGTACAGTTGTGTACACTTACTCTAAATGTAGATGTTCAAGTGTATTCACTGTTGCAGTCATCACACTTGGGTTATCTGCCTGCAGGTAGCCCTCAGTCGGCCCGAATACCAGAGCCTTGGGATTTCTGCATTGGATGCTGTCGCCTCTTCCATGATGTCAGGTCGTTGGGGGTATAAAACATGCAGCAGATGCCATTACATGGCATCTGCTGCAGGTCAAATGTCAGGAACCCCCAAAAAAGGAAGCTATTACACGGTGTGGAACACCTCCAGTAAAAAGTAAATACCCCTGCCATAAAATACGGCCAAAAAAACATATAGGTAGAAAGTGTAGAAAGGACCAGGGGGCTCGAGGGAGGGAAACCAAGACTGCAACAGTGAATACACTTGAACATCTACATTTATGGTAAGTGTACACTGTGTGTATACTGTGTTCTTAGTGTTTCACTGTTGCAGTCATCACACTTGGGTTGATTCCCAAAGCTGAGGAAGGGTGGAGGCCATCAAGAAGTGTTGGGGCTGGCTAGCAGGCCTTGTAAAATGGCTGTAGCAAATCCAGCTCTGGATTTAGAAAAGATAGTTAAGTGGTAATGCTTGCTGAAGGTGTGTCCTGAACTCCAGGTTGCAGCTTTCAAGATGTCCCTGGTAGGGACTCCCCTGAGAAATGCTGTAGAGGTTGAGGTAGCCCTAGTGGAATGAGTTCTGATCCCTTGTGGGTAGGTTTCCCATGGTGTCTGTAGCAGAAATGGATGCAGTGTGCTATCCATTTGGAAATGGTTTGCTTAGAAATGGCCTTGCCCTCTGCCCTGGTAGCAAAGGTGACTAGCAGCTGGTCAGATTTTCTGAAAGATTTTGTCCTGTCAAGGTTGAACCTAAGCTGTCTGTGCAAGTCCAAAGAGTGCAGGATCCTTTCCTCTTTATTCTGAGTATTCGGGAAAAAGGTTGGCAAATGAATGGATTGGTTTAAAGCCACACTGGATACCACCTTTGGCATAAATGATGGATTAGTCCTGAGGGAAACCCTGTCAGGTACCAGGAACTATGGCAGAATTACTACTAATAGGAAGTGTTACTGTTACACCAAGGAAGTGGTATATATTGCAACCTGTATGCTATGTGAGGGGTACTATGTGGGGAAGACAATCAGAGCTCTCAGACAAAGAATATATCAACACAACTATGATATACTAAAAAATAAAGAAACCAATGCTTTATTTAAGCATATAAAGGCACACCCGACACATCATTTTAAATTTTTTGTACTTGAACAAGTAGACCTGTATCCACGAGGGGGGCCCCGACGATGACTTCCTTGAATATTTAAGAGCTCAAGTAGCAGATCAAACTAAATGCATGTCAGCCACCTGGGCTCAATGACAAGTTATCCATTAGTTCTGTTTTAAAACTAAAATCAGCTTTTTTTATGTGATTTTATTCAAGATCTGTGTTTTAAATCATACTTCAATACATAATATATTAATGTCTATGTGGTTGGTAGTTGGCAATTGGTGTTTTGTAGTGGGCAGTTACTGTGATTATGTCTTACTGTCTTTTTAAACTGCTTAATTATTTTACAGGAAATGATGCTTGCTTTGTCAACCAATGGCTGTAAGGTTTAGGGTATTTAAATATGGCATTTTTTGTATATTCTTGCTCTGATGAAGCATTGTGATTTCTGACGAAAGCACTTAAATTTTTTTCAATAAATTTTCTGGATTTAGTGCTGCAGTGTACATTTGGTGATCCTCTCCATATATTTTTTACAAATGCCAGGTGTTGAAGTAGCAATTCCTGACTGTCCGCCTGAATCAGGCAATCGTCCAAATATGGGTAAATTTGAATACTTCTCTGCCTGCAGAATGCAATGGCTGGAGTCAGGCACTTTGTGAATACTCTGGGCACAGTAGATAAGCCAAAGGGAAGTGCAGAGAACTGATGGTGCATAGAGCCTGCCTTGAAATATAGATATTTCCTGCAAGACTCCCTTATGGGGGTGTGCAAGTAAGCTTCTTTTAAGTCTAGAGTGACTAGCCAGGCATCCTTGGCTAACATAGGAAGGAGCTGTTGCAGTGTAAGCATTCTGAATTTTGGCACCACCAGAAAAGTGTTGAGAATAGAAAGATCCAGGATAGGGTGCCATGAGCCCACTTTTCTGAGCACCAGGAACATTCTGGAGTAAAAACCCTGTCCCCTTTGTTCTACTGGAACAGGTTCAATAGCTCTGATACTGAGAAGGGAAAGTACTTGTTTTTGAGCCTCTGCCCACTGGTTTGGAGGAAGGTCTGGCAACCTGCTTGGGGTTTGCAGAGAGTGGAAGTAGAATCTGTATCCCTGGGATACAATGTTTAGAACCCATCTGTCCTGAGTAATGAACATCCAGTTTTTTGCGAGTTTTCCTCCTAGGAGTGCGAGTACTTGGGCATGGCTGAGAAGGATGATTGAAAAGTCATTGTGAACTTTTTCCATTGGGGGGTTGCTTACCACTCCCCGTTTTTGAGGTGGGACCACTCCATTGTTTACATCTCTGCATACACTGAGACTGTAGTCTTGGTGGTCTGTTTCCCCCGGGTTCGGACTGGGAAGGCCTGGGAGGGGCTGGAAAGAACCAATATTTATTAGGCTAATGCCTACTGAATCTAGGTGGCTGCACCTGTAAGAACTATAACAGTTTGCATAGATTTAGCTTTTTCCTCCATCTTTTTAAGAACGTCTTCTGCTTTTGTGCCGAACAAACAATCTTGATTTAATGGAGCATCTAGTAATTTTGCTTTGACATGGTCTGGCAAGATTTGTTCCTGTAGCCAAGCAAGCCTTCTTAGTACAGACCCAGTGACAGGAGCCCTGCAAGATGCTTCTAAGGCATCAAACCCATACTGCAAAGTATGCTTACTAATTTGGTGTGCAGAATGCATTAACTCTTGTAAATCTTTATTTTCTGCTGGAAGTGACAACATTTTTTGTTTAATTAGTTCCATAATATGTTGCTGGTACTTCAACATGTGAAACTGGCAATTCAAAGCCCTGATAGCAAGAGTTGCAGAGTTATATACCTTCTTACCCAATCTGTCTAAAGCTCTAGAATCTCTGTCCGAAGGGGTAGGGTTTTTGGCTGTAGTAGCCTTTATGCCTTTAGGTCCCTGAGAAATGGCCTCTAGATACACAGTAGAATTCTTAGAGAGAAATTTGTGAGAGTCAGGTACTCTGTAATACCGGTCAGGTTTTCCAGGAGCTGGTGGTAAGTTGTCAGGAGTAAGACTGGATTCCATGAAGACATCATCCACAATATCCAGGACAGGGGGGATAGCTCGTAGCCTGTGCTGGGACAAGTCTAAAAATTCTCTGAGTCTCTTTTTGGACTGAGGATAGTCTTGGCATTCCCAACGGAAATGCTCTCTTAAGGTATGCAATGTTTCCCCAAAAGAAAAAATCTTCTGGATGGGAGGCAGAGGGAATGGAATCTTCTGCATCAGAATCCTCATAGGTAGATAAGGGCATGTCCTGGTAATCAGAGGGATCTGAGTCATCGGAGTCATGGTCTAAAGAATCAGAAGGAAATTCCATTCTTTGTCTCTTAGCGGGGGAAGGCTGACTTCCACTAATTAGAGTAATAAGATTGGCAGCCATTTTAAGCATTTGTTTCTGTGGCATGGGAGCTTGAGCATGCGCTTTGGTCATCTGTTTTCTAGGCATAGTATGAACTCTGGGCCTGAGAAACTCGGTAGTTTTAATCAAAAATGAAGTTGTCGATTTAACACGAACATCAGAAGGTCGGAATACACCATCAAAAGCCGGTGCCTGCACAGCAGCTCCGGACCCATTCAAGGTAGAGACATCTGCAGGTTTCATAGTTGAAGAAGCATCTTGTGGCATACCGGACTCTGAATGGGTCTCAGCAAAAGTCTGAGAATCTGTAGAAGCGGGTATCGGGGGCTTTGAAAGCACCTCACTGAGTACCGGCAGACTGGCGACTAGCTTAACGGAAGCGTCGTTGGCAGTTTTGGACCTATGCGCTTTGTCTCTGTCTTTATCCTTACGTTTTTTTCAGAAGATTCATAGTCAGATGGCTTATCGAAGCCATTTTGGAATACGGAGAATGAGACAAAGAATTTAGTGAAAAAGATAGCCCGACGACGAACAGTTCGGGTGTTAAACAAGGCACAAAACTGGCAGCGAGGGACGTCGTGGTCTGTGCCTAAAAGTACAGTTTTGTACCTACCATAAATGTAGATGTTCGAGTGCTCATACAGCTGCAGTCATAACAGATGGGGTTATCCTGCCATCAGGTGGGTCCTCGGTCGGCTGAATTCCAAAGTCTAGGTCCGGTGTCGGTTGTCGTCGCTTCTTCCCTGACGTCAGTGCGGCAGGGGTATAAAAGAGGCAGCCAACGTCATTTTCTTCAGTTTTTCTTGCCCCCAGAAGGAAGGCAAACATAATGTTATGCAAAGATGCAATGTTGATAAATCAGAAACAGTAGTTGCAAACAAATACACCATAAAAGAATACCCCAAAAAGGTTATATGAAAAGTGTTTGTCATAAGGCCTGTCCTAAGAGGGGATGGAGGGAGGGAAACCTGGACTGCAGCTGTATGAGCACTCGAACATCTACATTTATGGTAGGTACAAAACTGTACTATGTTCATCGTGCATACACAGCTGCAGTCATAACAGATGGGTAGAATCCCAAAGATAAGTAAGGGTGGTAGGCATTAAGTGGAACTAGGAGGGGCTAGGATGCCCTGCAGGACTGCTGTGGCAAAGCCCGCTCTAGATTTTGAGTATAGTGGGAGGTGATAGTGCTTGGAGAAAGTGTGCACTGAACTCCAGGTGGCTGCTTCCAAAATGTCCTTGGTAGGGACCCCCCTGAGGAAGGCTGCATAGGTAGCTGTGGCTCTGGTGGAGTGGGATCTGATGCATGCAGGCACAGTTTTTCCATGAAATGAGTAACAAAAGCGTATGCAGTGGGCTATCCATTTTGAAATTGTCTGTTTGGAAATAGCCTTTCCCTGAGCACCTGCAGCATAGGACACAAAGAGTTGGTCAGATTTCCTGAATGGCTTTGTCCTGTCCAAATAGTAACAAAGTTGTCTGTGAATGTCCAAGGAATGTAGTAGTCTTTCCCCTTTGTTTTGTGGATTAGGATAAAAGGTAGGTAAGTGGATAGTCTGATTCAAAGCTACACTGGATACTACCTTTGATATAAAGGTAGGGTTGGTTCGTAAGGAAACTCTGTCCTGATGGAAAATGATGAATGGTTGCACAGCCATGAGGGCCTGTAGCTCCAAAACCCTGTGTGCTGAGGTGATAGCCAGAAGAAAGGCTGTTTTCCATGACAAGTACTGTAAAACTCTGTTGAAGAAGCTGGCTCGAAGGGAGGAAGGGTCAGCTTTTCCAATACGAAGTTGAGGTCCCAAGCAGGGACTGGTGGTTTCCTTGGGGGTTTTATATTCTTTGCCCCTCTGAGGAACTGCCTTAAGAGAGGATGAGAGAATAAAGGAGGATCTGTGTTGTATTGTGCAGAAATGGCTGAAGCGTGAATCTTGATGGAGGAGAAGGAAAGTCCATTGTTTAACATCTCAGCTAGGTACTGTAAAATCTGAGGTATATTTATTACCCAAGGATTCTGTCCCTTTTCTTGATTCCAGGCACAAAATCGTTTCCATTTGGCGGAGTAGGCCTTTCTAGTAGAAGGTCTTCTGGCCTCCAAGATGACATCCTGCACCTCCTTGGAGAGGAGAAACTGTTGGGAAATCAAGGAATTCTCCATGCAGCTAGATTTAAAGTTTGGAGATGGCTGTGAAGGGTTTTGTAGTTGTGCTGGGACAACAGAAGAGGGACTAGAAATAGGATCCATGGTGGGGAATGTGTCAGGCTCTTCAGGAGCAGATACCAGTGTTGTCTTGGCCAGTCTGGAGCAATGAGAATCATTTTCGGCCTCTCTGCTCTGGCTTTTATTAGATCTTTGGGCAGCAGAGGAAGAGGCGGAAAGGCATAGACGGTCAATGTTGCCCAATTGAAGGAAAGTGCATCCACTTTCCAGGCCTGTGGGTGATAGGTCCTTGAACAAAATTTTTCCAACTGGCAATTTCTGTGGGTAGCAAAGAGATCTATGTCTGGCTGTCCCCATGCCTGAGTTATCTTTGTGAAAACTTGAGGATGCAACTTCCATTCATGTGGATCTGTCATATTTCTGCTTAGGTTGTCTGCCAGTGTGTTTTCCTTCCCTGGCAGGAATTGTGCCTGTAGTTGAATTTGCAAATCCAGTACTGTGTTCCATAGGGTCATGGCTTGCCTGCACAGGGGGTATGAATGAGTTCCCCCTTGTTTGTTTATGTACCACATCACTGTGGTGTTGTCTGTCCTTATCAATAGCTGGCCTGGATGCAGTAGGTCTTTGAAGGTCATAATAGCCTTTTGCACGGCTAGCATTTCCTTTTGGTTGATGTGAAGGTGCTTCTCTTTTCGGGTCCATTTTCCCTGAATGCACTGATCTGTCATGTGTGCTCCCCAGGCGTAGTCTGAGGCGTCTTTTGTGATGATTTGAGTTGCTTGAGGTACACAGAAAGGAAGACCTGTGTTTCTCTGGCAAGCTTGAGTCCACCACAAAAATTCCTTTTGAAGGCATGGAATGAGTGGTATAATTGCTTCCAAGCTGTGGCTGTGTTGAGACCATAAGTTTTTAGGTACCATTGAAGTTTCCTCATATGCAGCTTTGCACATGGGATTAGTAGGATGCAAGATGCCATGAATCCCAGAGCCTGCAGGACTTTCCTTGCAGTTAGCCTGGTGTAAGTTGCCATTTTTCTGAAGTATTGAGACAGTTGCCCTTGCTTGTCTGGCGTGAGGTAGGCCATCTGGGTGGTTGTATCCAAGCTGGCACCCAGGAAAATTATTTGTTGAGAGGGTATTAGTTTTGATTTCTTTTTGTTGACTGTGTATCCCAGGAAGTTCAACAGTTTTATTACAAACGCCAGGTGCTGCAGTAGTATGTCCTTGCTTTATGCTTGGATCAGGCAGTCGATATGGGTAGATTTGTATCCCTTGTAGTCTGCAGAAGGCGATTACTGATGCCAGGCATTTCGTAAACACTCTGTGTGCAGTAGATAAGCCAAAGGGCAATGCAGAGAATTGGTAATGGGTTGAACCTGCAAGAAATCTGAGGCATCTTCTGCAATCTTGTCTGATAGGGACATGCAGGTATGCCTCCTTGAGGTCCAATGTTACCAGGCAAGACTCCTTGCCCAGCACAGGAAGAAGCTGCTGTAATGTGAGCATCTTGAATTTTGGCACCTGTAGATATGTGTTTAGGATGGATAGGTCTAAGATAGGTCTCCAATCTTTGTCTTTCCTTGGTACCAGGAATAGTCTGGAATAAAACCCTTGACCTTGTTCTTTTGCAGGTACCTCTTGAATTGCTTTCATGTCCATGAGAGCTGAAATTTGTTTTTGTGCCTCTGCCCTTTGATTTTGTGGCAGGTTTGGCATGCCTCTCATTTTTGGAAGGGTGTGAAAGTGGAACCTGTAGCCTCTGTCTATAATGTCCAGAATCCATTTGTCTTTTGTAACAATATGCCAATTTTTTGAGAATAATGTCAGTTTTCCGCCCAAAGGTGCTGCCATTAAAGCTTTGCTTGGCAGGTGTAGGGGGAAGTCATTGTGTCCGTTTTCTAAAAGACTGTGATCTATCTTTTCCACCTGTTGGGGTTGGTGCTTGCCACTGTCTGGCTCTGAAAGATCCTTGAGGTTGCCCTCTACCCCTTGGGCGCCTGTATCTGCCCCTTTGAGGTCTGTCCATGGCTGGATAGGACCAATTTTTTGAAGGCCAGTTTCTGCTGAAACGTGGAGGCTGTACCTGCAGGAAATCTTTCACTGTTTGCATTGATTTAGCTTTTTCCTCCATTTTCTTTAGCACCTCCAGCTTTAACACCAAACAATACATCTTTTTGAAGAGGTGCATCTAATAATTTAGCTTTGACATGATCTGGTAAGGTTTGCTCTTTGAGCCAAGCATGTCTATGTATAACAGACCCCGTAACAGCAGCCCTACATGAGGCCTCTAAAGCATCAAAATCACACTGCAAGGTATGTTTGCCCACTTGCTCTGCACCATGCAACAAATCCTGCAACTCTTTTAAATCTGGTTGTCCTGGTTGTGTCATCTTGCTTTTCAGCTGAGATATCAAAAACTGTTTATACTTTAACATATGGAACTGACAGTTTAATGCCCTCATGGTTAAAGTAGCCGAGGTGTACACCTTTTTCCCCCACCTTTCTAAAGCTCTGGAATCTCTCTCTGAAGGTAATGGGTTTTTAGCAGTAGAGGCCTTAATTCCCTTGGGACCCTGTGAAATTGTTTCTGCGTCAGCAGTATGGCTTTTATATAGGAACTGGTGAGAATCAGGAACCCTGTAATACCCGTCTGGTTTAACAGGAGCTGCAGGCAAAGAATCTGGATTAAGGCTGGCTTCTGTGTACACATCATCTAATATATCTAAAACAGGAGGGATAGCCAGAGGCCTATGCTGGGGGAGCAGAAGAAATTCCCTGAGCCTTTTCTTGGAATCTGAGTAATCTTGGCCTTCCCAGTGAATGTGTTCCCTCAATGTATGCAGGGTTTCCCCAAAAGAGAAGTCCTCAGGGGGGGAGACCGAGGGAATAGACTCCTCTGCATCAGAGTCTTTGAATGGAGAATAGACATAATCCTGGTCCTCAGATAGTTCTGAGGTAATAGAAGCTTGATCTGAGGAAGGGTAGCCTTCCTCTAATCTGGGCCTTTTGTCGGGGGGGGGGGGTGAGAACCCCTGATAAGAGTAATCAAATCCTCAGCCATTTTAAGCATCTGTTTTTTAGGCATGGTGCCTTGAGAGGGGGTCTGAGGAACCTGTTTTTTGGTTTTCATGGCTGCTTTAGATTTAGTGAAAGCTTTAATAGAGAAAGAGGAAGGCCTGAAGACCCCTTGAGAAATGGCAGGCCTGTCCAAATTCTGAGTTTCCCCGCCAGGAGTGGCGTCGGGATCTGTAGTAGGAATGGGGGCCGAAGAGCCTGCGACCTCGGTTACTGAAGACACCGGTAATGCATTGTCATCGGTACTCAGGGGCTGTGTAGGTGCCTCGCTGAGTACCGGAGAACCGGTAGTCGACCTTAGCGTGGTGTCGGTAGGTGGTGCGGACCTCGTATGTCGGTCCTTATCTTTGCGTTTTTTGCTCAAAACTGGAGTCGGAGTATCCGATGACATAATATAATTACATTTTTTGCCAAAAATGTGAAGGGCGAACACCGCCTGACGCTTAATAGTGCGCTTATTGAATCTAGCACAAAAACGGCAGGCCGAGACATCGTGGTCTGGGCCTAAGCAAGGTATACAGAGAGAGTGGAAATCCTTATGCGGTATTTGCTTCCCACATGGAATGCAATTATTAACTTTGTCTGACATCGGTCTGAGGCAAGAAAAGTTTCCCCAACGGGGTACTTAGCTTTCAAGAAGACTTCAGCTGAAATACTTTCGTAAATCTCAGGAGCTGGCTGACCGGCACTTGCGAACTGCTTCTGCTTCGGGCACCGCGTGGCAAGAAAGACTGGAGAAAAATGGCGTTGGCTGCCTCTTTTATACCCCTGCAGCACTGACGTCAGGGAAGAAGTGACGACAACCGACGCCGGACCTAGACTTTGGAATTCGGCCGACCGAGGACCCGCCTGATGGCAGGATAACCCCATCTGTTATTGACTGCAGCTGTATGCATGATGAACATCAGGTGATGCAGTAAAAATGAAATTCTCTGTGAGGTATTTGTTTTCCACAGACAAAACAATTGTTAACTTTTTCTGACATCGGTTAGAGCAAGAAAAAAGGATCCCCCAATGGGGTACTTAGCTTTAGAAGACTTCAGGCTTGAAACTCGAAAAAATTAAAATTTCAGGTCACGGCCGACCAGCACTTGTGAACTGCTTCTGCTTCAGGCTCCTATGAGGCAAGAAAGGGTGATGTAATGGTGTCAGTTGCATGTTTTATACCCCTGACGACCTGACGTCATAAAAGAGGTGACAGCATCTGATACAGAAATCCCAAGACTCTGGTATTCAGGCCGACTGAGGGCTACCTGCAAGCAGATAACCCAAGTGTGATGACTGCAACAGTGAAACACAAAGAACATCTAGTTTGTTCCATCTGTCAGCAAATGCACTAGCATGGAAGCCAGCAAAGATGAAACATCCTGAATCAAAAGGAGTAGCACCCAAGCAATAGATGCATTCCATGTGGGAATCTGAATTGGGTATTTGCTGCCCACGGTAAATGCATTTTTTTTAAATGAGTCAGTTTGTTTGCCAGGAGTTCTAGTTGAAAAAGAAAGGCAAAGGAAAACGGTCATTTTATTTTTTTCTTTAAAGAATAAAACTACAACAATTGTAGTAAGAAGTACCTTGAAATGAGTAGAAAAGGGACAAAGAAGAAGAAAAAGGAAAGCGGAAGTGACAACAATGGTAAAAAAGAAACACTGAAGGTTCGGTAGAAGTGAAAGGAAAAAAATGATAAATCTAAAAGCCAAACTCTGAATTGAGAGAGGAAGGTGAAATAGTTGTTTAAGGGCTAGCATGTTGAAAAACTCACTGTTTAACATTAAATTTCACCCGATAGCTCGATTGCGAGTGGATGCACATCTACAGCAAT
Source organism: Protopterus annectens (assembly GCF_019279795.1). NCBI lineage: Eukaryota > Metazoa > Chordata > Ceratodontiformes > Protopteridae > Protopterus > Protopterus annectens. The sequence continues at coordinate 287,268,401 of NC_056736.1, read as the reverse complement.
ATGGCAGCAAACGAGTACTGGGGTAAGTTAGGCTGACTGGGCATTATTGTTAAAGGGAGGAGCTTGAGAGTTGATCCAAGGATCTTGAAGAAGTGGCAGTCATATCAGAACCAGATCCAAGACCCGATCAGTTGAGTAATGAATGAAAATGACAATATCAAAACTAATTAATACCGCATCTAAATATTTTAACATTCAGAAAATAATCTCACTTTTTCAGGCATTAAAAATCTTACTGTTGGGGATAACTTATTGCTGTCATGGCCACTTCAACTATACAAGCAAACATATGTACCTAATACAACTTATTGCTCAAGTTGCACAGCGTTCAATATAGAAGTACCATAAGAAAGTTGAATTTGAATGAATGCATGTAGAAGAGTAAAGTACAGGTGTGTACACTTACCATAAGTGTAGATGTTAGAGTGTATTTGCTGTTGTCAGTCATCACCTGTGGGTTATCCCTGTTGTGATAGCCCTTGGCCGGCCCGAATACCTGCGTGAATGTTTTTCTGCGTCAGCTGCTGTCATCTGTAGACTGATGTCAGGTCATCAGTGCTATAAAGCAAGGCAGCCGACACCATTACATCAGTTTTTCTTGCCCTAACCCATCAGAAGCACTAGGAAATATGGTAAAGTGGGTCTGATGGCTAAAAGCCACCGTGAGAAGCTTATGTCTCCCTAAAGAAAGAGGATATAAGGGGGACGGAGGGAGGGAGGGAAACCAGGACTGCAACAGCGAACACAATCGAACATCTACATTTATGGTAAGTTTACACAACTGTACTATGTTCTTCATGTTTCACTGTTGCAGTCATCAGCTGTCGGAGGATTCCCAAAGCTGAGGAGAGGGGTGGAAGGATTAGTTAGAGACATTGGCATGGGTCAGCATGCCCTGCAGAACTGCAGAGGCAAACCCTGCCCTAGCCTTAGAGAAAAGAGGTAGGTGGTAATGCTTTGTAAAGGTGTGGACAGAGGTCCAGGTGGCAACTTCCAAGATGTCCCTGGTGGGAACTCCTCTGAGGAATGCTGTGGAAGTGAAGGCTGCCCTAGTGGAATGGGTACAAACAGACTCAGGGGGTGGTTTCCCATGTAGTCTGTAGCAGAAATGGATACAGTGTGATATCCATTTGAAAATGGTTTGCTTGGAAATGGGCTTCCCCTCTGCCCCTGGGGCAAAGCTGACAAGAAGCTGGTCTGTTTTTCTGAAGGGATTAGTATGGTCCAGGTAGTATCTGAGCTGTCTTGTGCACATCTAGTGAGTGCAGAATTCTTTTCCCCTTGTTTTGAGGGTTAGGAAAAAAGGTGGGTAGATGTATGGCCTGGTTGAGGGTCACATCAGATACCACCTTGGGCATAAAGGGGGGGTTAGTTCTCAATTTTATATGCTTCCCATTATTGGGGCACCTGACATCTGGGGCAGGAAAAACTGATGTAAAGGCATGGGCTGCATGCTTTATACCCCTGACTACCTGACATCACGCAAGATGAGACAGCAACCGACGCAGGACCCAAAACTTTGATAATTTTAAGCATATTAAAGGAGAACAGAGGTATAGCCAAAATAGGTCAGGGGTCTGGAGGGAGGGTAACCTGGACTGCAACAGTGAATACACTCGAACATCTACATTTATGGTAAGTGTACACAACTGTACTATGTTCTTCGTGTTTCACTGTTGCAGTCATTACATTTGGGTAGATTCCCAAAGCTAAGGCTGAGGGGAGGAATTTAGATAGTATTAGGACTAGCTATAAGGCCCTGCAAGACTGCAGTGGCAAAGCCAGCTCTGGATTTAGAGAAAATTGGCAAATGATAAAGATTGATGAAAGTATGTACAGAACTCCAGGTAGCAGCTTCTAGGATGTGTCTAGTAGGGAGACCTCTGTGAAAGGCTGTAGAGGTAGATGCAGCCCTGGTTGAATGGGGTCTAATCCCCTGTGGGATAGGTTTTTCTGTGGATCTCCCATTCTGCTTATAGCAGAAATGAATGCAATGGCCTGTCCATTTAGAAATGGTTTGCTTTGAAACAGCCTTCCACTCTTCCCCTGCAGCAAATGCCACCAGCAGTTGTTCAGATTTCCTTTGAGGTTTAGTCCTGGAAAGTAAAATCTACGTTGTCTGTGCACATCTAAGGAGTGCAGTATCCATCCCCCTTTGTTCTGTGGATTAGAAAAGAAGGTTGGCAAATGAATGGACTGATTAAGAGCCACACTGGATACCACCTTGGACATGGAGGGATTGGTCCTCAGGGACACCCTGTCCGCATGAAAGATGATAAAAGGCTCCACTGCCATAAGGGCCTGTAATTCAGATACCCTTCTTGCTGAAGTGATTGCTAAAAGGAAAGCTGTTTTCCAAGAAAGAAATTTTAACTCTGCAGTTGCAGCTGGCTCAAAAGGAGGAAGAATGAGTTTTTCCAATACAAAGTTAAGGTCCCAGGCTGGAGTTGGGGCTCTTCTGGGTGGTCTTAACTTTTTGGCCCCTCTGAGGAACTGCTTGAGCAGTAGGTGAGAAAAGAGGGGTGGGTTCTGTGTTGTAATGAGCTGAAATGGCTGAGGCATGAATTTTGATGGAGGAAAAGGGAAGGTCCTTGTGAAGCATCTCAGTTAAGTATTGAAGAATATGAGGTAAATTGGGTGCTGCTGTGGCCATCCCTTGAGTTTGGTTCCAGGCACAGAATCTTTTCCATTTTTCAGCATAAGATTTCCTAGTACTAAGCCTCCTTGCCTCCAAATTGACATCCAACACTTGTTTATTGAGGGATGGTAACGGAGAGATTAGGTAATTAGCCAGGCTGCCTGGTTCAGGGTTTGAAGCTGGGGGTGCAGAATCTGGCTCTCCTGCTGTGACAGCAAGGTAGGCATCTGAGGCAGGTGTCATGGGGCTACTGTGACACACTGCACAAGAGGGGGTACCAGTGTTGGCGTGGCCAGTCTGGTGCAACCAGTATCATCCTTGGTTTGTCCTGTTTGATCTTTAGTAGTACTTTGGAGAGGAGATGCAGAGGAGGAAAGGCATAAACTGATAGGTTTTTCCAGCTGAAGGACAGAGCATCCACTTTCCAAGCTTGTTTGTGGAGAGTCCTTGTGCAGAATTTGTCCATTTGGTAGTTCTGGGGGAGGCAAACAGGTCTATATCTGGGCTCCCCCATTTGTTGATCAACATGCTGAAAGTCTTTGGTTCCAGTTTCCACTTGTGTGGGTCCATGAGATTTCTGCTTAGTTCGTCTGCCAGTGTATTTAGTTTTCCTGGCAGGAATTGAGCCTGTAGATGCACTTGGTAGCTCAAGGCTGTGTTCCACAGAGCCAATGCTAGTCTGCAGAGGGGGTAAGAATGGGTACCCACCTGCTTGTTTATGTACCACAACAGTGGTGTTGTCCATCTTTACCAGTAATTGTCCTGGAAGAATGTGGCCCTTGAAGGCTGTCAGAGCATTCTGTACAGCTAAAATTTCTTTTTGATTGATATGCAGGTGCATTTGACTTGGGTTCCATTTGCCCTGAATGCACTTCCCTGCCAGGTGAGCCCCCCCCATGCAAAGTCTGATATGTCTGTTAATAGGGTTTGGGCGGCAGGGTTTAGAGTGAATGGTAGTCCCTTGTTTTGGTGGCAAGCCTCTGCCCACCAAAAGAATTCTAACTATAGGCAAGGTATGACAGGAATCATTGCTTCTAGATCCTGAGAATGCTGACACCATAGGCTTTTTAGATAGCATTGTAGTTTCCTCATATGCAGTCTCGCATATGGAATTAGTAGAATGCACAAGGCCATGAACCCCAAGGCTTGCAGTATTTGCCTTGCAGATAGCAGGGTTTTTGTGGCCACTAGTTTGAAGTAAGTTGTCAAATGAATTTTTTTCTCTGGTGTGAGGAAAGCCATCTGGGAATTTGTGTTCAAGCTTGCTCCCAGGAATATAATTTGCTGATAGGGTACCAGATGCGAGTTCTTTTCGTTTACGGTGTACCCCAGACAAGTTAACACCTTTTGTACAAATGACAGATGATTCAGAAGTATTTCCTGACTTTCTGCCTGAATTAGACAATCGTCCAGGTATGGGTATATTTGAATATTTCTTTGCCTGGAAAATGCAATGACTAGAGCTAGGCACTTTGTGAATACCCTGGGCGCAGTAGATAAGCCAAAGGGCAGTGCAGAGAACTGGTAGTGCATATAGCCTGCTTTGAAGTGTAGGTATCCTTCTGCAAGATTCCCTGATTGGGATGTGCAGGTAGGTTTCCTTTAAATCTAGTGTTGCCAACCAGGCATCTTCGTCTAGCATAGGAAGTAACTGGTGAAGAGTTAGCATCTTGAATTTTGGAATCATCAAAAAGGTGTTTAAGGTAGAAAGGCCCAGGATAGGATGCCATGAGTCGTCTTTTCTGGGTACCAGGAAAAGTCTTGACTAGAAGCCTTGTCCCTTTTTCCTCTTCTGGTACAGTTTGAATAGCCTTTATGCTTAAGAGAGAGTACTTGTTTTTGAGCCTCTGCCCACTGATTTGGGGGTAGATTTGGCCAACCATTTGGGGATGGTAATGTGTGGAAGTGAAATCTGTATCCTTGGGAAACTATACTTAAAACCCATTTGTCCTGGATAATGAGTTCCCAGTCTTTTGCCTGCAGAGCAATCTTTCCCCCTAAAGGAGCAGTCAGTTGAGAAGTGCTTGGAAGTTTTAAAATTAAGTCTTACTACTCCCTGATTTAGAAGTGGGAACCCCCCACTGCTTCGTCCTGTGCATATCTTGAGACTGAAGTCTGGGTGTTCTGCTAGTTGTGGGTTTGGACTGAAAAGGCCTGGAAGAGGCAGGAAAGGACCAATTCTTAGAGGGCCAATGCCTACTAAATCTTGGTGGCTGTACTTGTAGGAAATCTTTAACAGTTTGCATAGATTTAGCTTTTTCCTCCATCTTTTTAAGAACTTCTGCTTTGTTGCCAAACAGGCGGTCATGAGTTAAGGGAGCATCCAGCAATTTATCTTTAACATGATCTGGGCAAGGATTGCTCCTTAAGCCAAGCATGCCTTCTAAATACAGACCCAGTGACAGCAGCCCTGCAAGATGCCTCTAGAGAATCAAAACCACATTGCAAAGTACGTTTTCCAACCTCTTCAGCAGAATGCATTAAATCCTGTAAATCCTGGTTTTCAGTACAATCAGGAATCAACATCATTTTCTGTTTAAGCAATCCAATAATACGCTGCTGATACTTTAACATATGAAACTGGCAATTTAAGGCACTAATGGCCAAGGTTGCAGAAGTGTATACCTTCTTACCCCATCTATCCAGCGCCCTGGAGTCTCTATCAGAGGGGGGGTATGATTTTTGGCAGTAGTAGCCTTAATGTCCTTGGGTCCCTGTGAAATGGTCTCAGGATCCACAGTAGGATTTTTAAAAAGGAACTTGTGAGAGTCAGGAACCCTAGAATATCTATCAGGTTTTCTGGGAGCAGGAGGTAGAGTCAGGGGCAAAGCTAGATTCCGAAAAGGGATCAACAATGTCTAGTACAGGAGGGATAGCTAAAGGCCTGTGCTGAGGCAGGAATAAGAAATCCTTAAGCCTCTTTTTTGAATCAGAGTAATCCTGGCTTTCCCAACGAAAATGCTCCCCAAGAGTATGCAAGGTTTCACCAAAAGAGAAATATTCTGTGGGGGAAGCAGAGGGAATAGAGTCCTCTGCATCAGAATCCTCATAATTAGATAAGGGTAAATCCTGGTCATCAGAGGAAACAGAAATTTCAGAATCCTGGTCTAAGTATCATAAGCAAATTCAGTCCTAGGTCTCTCAGAGGGGGAAGGATGGCTTCCCCTGATTAAAGTAATAAGGTCTTCTGCCATTCTTATCATTTGTTTTTTTAGGCATAGAGGCCTGACCATGCGGTCTGGGTGTCGGTTTTCTAGGCATGGTTCGAGTTTTAGGCCTTGAAGAAGAAGAAGATGGCATCGGTTTAATATGCAAGTCAGTAAGGCAGAATACACCCTCAAAAGCCGGTGCCTGCACAGCAGCTCCGGACCCATCTGCAGGTTCCACAGTTGAAGCATCTTGGGGCATACTGGACTCCGAATGGGTCTCAGTACTTAGCTTTAGTTGACGACTTCGGTTCTGAAACTCGAAAACAAAAATTTCAGGAGTCAGCCAACCGGCACTTGCGAACTGCTTCTGCTTCGGGCACCGCACGGCAAGAAAGACTGATGTAATGGCGTTGGCTGCATGGTTTATACCCCTGACTACCTGACGTCATGGAAGATGAGACAGCAACTGACGTAGGACCCAAGACTTTGATAATCAGGCCGACTGAGGGCTACTGCAAGCAGATAACCCAAATGTGATGACTGCAACAGTGAAACATGAAGAACCTATTCTTTAGATACCACTGAAGTTTCCTCATGTGAAGCCTGGCCAGAGGAATTAGAAGGATGCAAGATGCCATGTACGCCAAGGCTTGCAGGAATTTCCTCACAGTGAGGTGACTTCTGGAAGCCAGCTGGATAAAGTAGAGAGGCAGGAAGCTCTGACTTTCTGGGGTTAGGAAGGCCATTTGGGATGCTGTGCCCAAGCAGTGCTCCCAAGAAAATGATCTTCCTGGAGGGTATTTGTTTTGGTTTCTTCTCGTTGATGGTGAACCTAGGGAAGTTAGGAGGGTTTTGACAAAGAGAAGGTCCTGCAGCAGCTTTTCTCTGCACTCTGCCTGAATGAGGCAGTCGTCCAGATAAGGGTAGATCTGTATATTTCTCTGTCTGCAAAATGCCATGGCCAGGGCTAAGCATTTGGTGAATACTCTGGGAATAGTAGGTCAAAGGGTAGCGCAGAGAACTGAGTGTTGTGAGCCTGCTCTGAAGCGCAGAAATTTCCTGCAGGATCCCCTTATGGGGATGTGGAGGTAGGCTTCTTTTAGGTCTAGGGTCACTAACCAGGTATTTTTTGTCAGCATAGGCAGCAGCTGCTGCAAAGTTAACATTTTGAATTTGGGGACCACCAGAGAGGTGTTCAGAATGGATAGATCCACGACGGGGCACCAAGTGCCCTCTTTTCTTGGAAAAAGGAATAGTCTGGAATAAAAGCTTTTGCCTGTTTGATCTGAGGGGACATACTGCCCCCTGGGATATGAGAGTTTGGACCTGTTTCAATTCCTCTGCCCACTGATTTGGAGGTAAGTCTGAGTACCCTCTTGGAACTGGGAGTTCGTCGAAAGAGAATTTGTATCCCTGAAAAATGATCTGTTATAGAAAGCCAATTTTCTTTGCAGAGGGAGTCTCTTCCTCCTAGCTTTTGGTGAGTGAAAGGAGTGCAGAGGGAGTCATTGAGAGTTTTTGCCATAGAAGGATGGCTTAGAACTCCCTGCCTTTGGGGCATAAGTGGTCCACTGTTTGGTTCTCTGCTGTCCCTGGGATAGGGGCCTGGGTGGTCTGTCCCTGCGGGGCTTAATTTGCCCATGTCTGTTAGGTGCAGGGAAGGACCAGTGCTTAGAGGGAAAGTTCCTGTTGAACCTAGGAGGATGAACCTGAAAGAAATCTTTTACTGTTTGCATAGATTTTGCTTTGTCTTCCATCTTTTTAAGCACTTCTGCATTTAATCCAAACAAGTGGTCCTTATCCAGGGGCGCATCAATTAATTTAGACTTGACATGATCAGAGAGAGGTTGTTCCTTCAACCATGCATGTCTCCTAATGATGGATACTCACGCTGCTGCCCTGCTTGAGGCTTCTAGGGTGTCATATCTACAGTGTAAAAAGTGTTTGGCCACTTGACAAGTAGAGTGCAGCAAATTGGCTAACTCTTTTGAATTGGCACAGTCAGGAAAGGTTGAAATCTTTTGCTTTAATAGTCCCAAAGTGTGCTGTTGATATTTTAACATATGGAACTGACAGTTGAGTGCTCTGATAGCTAAGGTTGCAGAGGTGTAAACTTTACCCCATCTGTCCAGAGCTCTGGAATCCTTGTCAGAAAGCATAGGATACAGAACTAGTCTTAGCTCCTTTAAGTCCCTGTGTAATGACCTCTGGGTCTGCAGCAGGATTTCTGTACAGGTATTTGTCAGAATCTGGTACTCTGTAATACCTGTCAGGTTTAATGTGACCAGGTGGGAGGGCGTCAGGGGCCAAGCTGGACTCATGGAAAACATCATCCACCACTTCTAAGACAGTGGAAATGGCCAGAGGTCTGTGCTGGGGCAAGTCCAGAAACTCTCAGTCTTTTCTTAGACTGGGGGAAGTCCTGAGATTCCCATTGGAAATGTTCCCTGAGGGTGTGAAGGATTTCCCCAAAGGAAATGTCTTCTGGTGGGGAGGCAGAAGAAATGGATTTCTCTGCATCTGAATCCTCATAAGCAGTCAGAGGTTGCTGTTCCTCTTCAAAATCTAAATAATCAGATTCCTCAGAATCCTGTTCTGTCATAATTGCAGGAGAAGGGTGTATTTTCCTTTTAGAAGTTGTGGCCTGCCTACCCCTAACAAGGGAGATAAGATCCTCTGCCATTTTAAGCATTTGGGCCTGGGGTGGTGGAGCAGGAGCAAGATGGTGGCTAGAAGCAGATTTTCTAAGAGTGGCCTGTTTTCTAGGCCTAAGGGTATCCATCGGTCTGAGAGAAACGGTAGTCAGATGAGAAGACGTCATTTTCTGTCTAGATTCGGTAGTGCGAGAGGCCTCCTCGGAAGCCAGTGCCTGCGGCTCTGGACCCGAGGCAGAGATAGCCAAACATTCGGAAGTCTAAGAAGATTTCTGCGGCATAGCAGACTCCAAAAGGGTTTTGGTAGAGGCCTGCATAGATATCGTATCGGGCATCAGGGGTTGTGAAAGCACCTCACTGAATTCCGGAGAACTGACTACCTGCTTAGCAGTAGAGTCGCTGGAAGGGTTACCCTTGGGTGGTCTTCTCTCTCTATCTCTATGTTTTTTTCGGACTGTCTACGGATTGTTGGCTGATGGACGCCATTTCAGAATGCGAAGACAGAGGACAACAATACCTGTCTACAATAAGAGCTCTATGGCAAATGGTTCTCACATTAAAGAGGGCATAGAACCGGCAATGGGGGACATCGTGGTCTCGGCCTATACAAGTGATGCAGTATGAATGGAAGTCTCGGTGTGGGATCTGATTTCCATAGGCAAGACAACTGTTAACTTTTTCGGATATCGGTTAGTGCAAGAAAAAAGGAACCCCAACAGGGTACTTAAGCTTTAGACGTTTTCAGCTGTAATTCAAACTCTGGTAGCAACCGACCTGCACACTTCCGAACTGCTTCTGCTACAGGCTTCACGGCAAGAAAGACTGGTGTAATGGTGTCGACTGCCTTGCTTTATAGCACTGACGAGCTGATGTCAGTCTACAGGCGACAGCAGCTGACGCAGAAAAACATTGACTTTGGTATTCGGGCCGGCTGAGGGCTACCACAGCAAGGAAAACCCACAGGTGATGACTGCAACAGTGAAACATGAAGAACATCTATGGTATCAGCTCAAGAAATACAAGTAACGTTCTTTGTAGGTACACAAGGCACTGTTCTGATTTCCACACTTTTATATCTAAGATTTAAAGATTACCTCAGCAAAAGGAGGAGATGCTAACAATGCGCTGGATATCAAAGAGTGCACTCATCAAGTTAGCCTTAACGCGTGTGCATCTCCACAGTTAAACTAAATGATTAATTCTGAAAGCAGGCTTCAACAAAGATATCTATAGCATGGAGATAGGGATTATATGATTTTTAATGATTTATTCAAGTGGGAAGTTTTTAATGAAAGAAAGTCTTGGAATAATGTGAAAGCTCTTACTATTTCTGCATCTGGAGTTTTGACGACATTACCATTTTCTGTTACCAAGTTCTATGTGCTGTATGGCTTTTTTATTTTTTTAGTTTATCTAGTGATGGTCTAATTACTCTATTTTGTCTGCTGGGGATTTTACAGATTTAAATGATCAAGAATAGTCATTTTTACAGTAAGGAATTTGATGAATCTATATGATCAACACCATTATTAATCTGTACATCTGAAGAAAGTTTTTATTCCTGCAGTTCTGAAACTTGACACTTGGGAAGGTCAGTTCTTAGTTTTCATCCCTGCACAAAGAAGGTAAGTTAATTGTATTACTTTTCATGCTGCTACTACCAGTTTTCAATTGCATGCTAGATCTTGACATCCGTCATTTTGAACAATTTGTTCAAACTAAATGTATGATGCAATATAATTTAAAGCTTGAATGGCTTATCAAACTCCATGGCATTATCCTTTTTTATAATTAGGTCAGCAGATAAAGGTCAGAGTGCTGTAGCTTTAAACAGACTTCAATTATGATCACATACGTGATAAAGTATTTGCTGTGCATGCAAGAGTGAATACCAGTTACCTAAGGACAATTTGTTTTACTGAAGGAAAAAATATTAAGTTTTCAGTGGTTAGGATAACTTCTTTGGATCCTGACGATATTCCCTTGGAAATCAACTGGGCCAGATGGAAGAATTTCTTGACTATGGTGGAAACATGACTGAATGAGAGACCATTATTCACTTAATTAGTTAGGTCTCTTATGACCATATCTGTTTGAAGAGTAGTACCACTTCTAACATACGAGGTGGGAGAAGCTTTTCTCCCAAATAATACTCTGCTGCATTTTTTTCATTTAGTTTGAGACTGTTTTTGATTAACCATGTATGAGCATATTCAAGCCCTTGTTGGGGTGGTTTTGTATCAGTGGATGAGCAGACAACAGTACCCAGTTTGGAGTCATCAGCAACTCCTGTTATTAGTCTCTGGTAAGGAAGACCATCTCTAACCTGCAGTCCAAACATCTTCTTGGCTTCATCCCACTCTATTACTTTTCCTGCTCTTATAATTTGCTCCCAGTATCTTGGTTCCTTTGCCAGTTTTCTCCAGTAAACTCTAGCCCCTCTGCTGCTGGCTCTTGTTGATAGAACCCCCCAAAAAGCATCTGATAGTAACTTTACTGATGCAAGAAACAACCGTCTATAAATATTGGAAAACTCTCATTTTTCAAGTTTTCAATTTTCTAGCCTTTTTAACCCATTGTCTACAACATAAATTCAGAACATTATACTTCCACCTGCATAAAAAAGAGAAATTATATTTTAATACACATTACTTTTTTGCCCAGAAGCCCAAGATCACAAAATTATACTGCTTATATTTAGACTTTATTTTGTTACAGTATAAATCCTTGATACATTTCAGGCAAGAAAAATGCTTTCTTACTTTAATATCACTAGCATAAACAGAAGTCAGTAATGAGTTTCTCTCATCTCACATTTAAAATATTTCTGCATACTATGTAGAACTACCTTATAACATTCAGCTCATGTCAAGAAATTTACTACACATATTTTACTACAGGCAAAACTTTTTTAACTTAAAATGTCAACTTCAGTCCTTCTAGAGGCATTCTAAACATTAATGACAAAGTGGGAATTATGCTTTAAAGTCCTCCTACCAACCCCTTCTGCACAAACTTCCAGTCTTTTTTTAGTCACTTTGTGCAAAAGCAGAGTTCTCATGCCCAAACTGCATCTTATGTCAGCAACACTTTTTATAATTCTTCCATTACCATCTTTCAAATTATTACAACTCTTCTTCCTCATCATCCTGACCACCTAAGACCAATCTCTGTTCAAGGTCAAGGCAATCCTCAGTCTTCTTGTCAGCTACTTTTTTAATGTCAAATATTTTCCTTTAGAACAATCAGAAAGGTTTCACTGGCAAGTTCTCTCTCTGTATGAGTTTTGCTATTGTCAGAAAAATAATAAGTACAGTCCACGTGAGCTTGCTGACTCGCTCACTGCTGGATAAAGTGTTTTTGCATTATCTTCCTCCGCATCAAGAAATGTCTTTGATCCTCCAGAAAAAAAAATCTAAAAAGAGTTACATATAGTAACTTAAATCAAATGCCAGCCTCCCAACTTCACTTGACTGCAAGTATAAACATACTTCTCTTTTGCTTGTGTAGACTGAATATCATTTTCTGCAAACACTCTGGTGTCAATTTTTAATATTTTCCCTTCTGCCACAGTTTTGTCAAGAGCATCTCTTTCTGTTGGTATGATTGCCTCATGACTAAATATATTTTTTGACCATTTCCTCAGTTGAAAATTTGGAGCATACAATGCAACGATTCACTTCACAAATCTTGCAATGGAAAACCAGTCCATTTGTTTATTTGTACTTTCATAACATTAATGAATCTATTCCTTCCAGTTTTCCTGGTACAGCAGAAAATCTCAGGTGCCCGTGTGCTCAGTCTTCTAATTCCAATTTAGAAACAGTTCTGTCGAACAGTCTGTCCTTCAACTTCTGCAGTTTTACAAGCTCATCTAAATAACTAATTAAAGCTTCTTCTATTCTTTCCAGCCTGTTGTCATTTGACTTTCACATTTCCTATGCACCTCTTAATGCATCTGACTTTTTTCCCTCTAAATTACAGGAAGCAGTCTCCAATGCCAAAACTAAAAACAGCACATTTTGCTAAACAGCTGGAAAGCTATTCTCCATCAGATTTTGTTTCTTCTACTTTTCTAGTTGATTTCTCTTAGTTTGTTGAGATTTTCTCTTTGCTGATATCCAGGCAGTGTAGCAACTAGGACATAAATGAATTACACCCAAACTGATAATGTTTACTTGCTGTTTTCCAACTTTTGTTTTCACACTAGAATGCTAATTGACCTGTTGATCAGTGTGCAGCTATCCTGGCAGTCCAGAGTTGTTTGCGTTTTGTCAATCACATTCAAGGTTTGCTATTGTACAAACGATTTATAGTTTGGACCACTGATATGGAATGACAACAAATGTATGTAGCATTTACACTACTGGTCCAGATTTCCAATTTGGTGTAGAGGTCTGAAACATTTCTTTGGGAAAAAGTTCGAAAACCAAATATGTTACACAACTAAATTACACAGAAATGTGATATTGCTCTGGGTGCCCCTTTGCTTCTATACAGGCCAACTTTTCATGCTTTGCTGAAGAATTGTTACAATAGATTTTTATTATGCTGATCTTTATTTGCAAAGATGACCCTAAGCAGGTATTTCTTTTCCAAAAATTTGAGCAGAAAAACATTTGGTCGAGATACTGTTGTCAAACTAATTTTCTGGCTTTCTGCCTTGGAAATGGGTTCATAATTAGTTCAGTATTGTTAAGCTGTACAGAAAGCTTAAATCCACATCCACATCCTTGATTAGGGTACTGAAATGATTTGAATCACAACTTTCCAGCACTCTGGACCCTCTACCCCCACACCTTGTATCACTCCTAATAGGAAGACCAGACTACTCAATTTCCTCACCTATACTCCTTACTATTTAATCAACAAACTTTACACACACACACACACACACACACACACACACACACACACACACACACACACACACACACACACGCCAATATTACTCAATGCAGTTGATATGGTCTCAAAATCTTTGGCCAAGGAAACTGAACATCTTTTGATCACTACCTTACAGGCAGAACATTACCCACAAGGAAAGCTATGTAATAACCTAGACTCTACAAGAGTAGTTTGTTGTAGAAAAGAATCTGCAAGCTTTTTGTAAAAACAAATTAACTGTACTGAAAGATTTGCATTTTCATATGGGCTTTAACAGTTTTTCTAATTAACATCTGACAGAAAAGCCTTGAAAGCATTGAGTTCTAGGAGAGATATCAGTACTGCACATAAATGAGGGGCTAGTGTCATTTGGGATACAGATAAATAGAAAAATGAAGCAGCTGCCAAAGTTTTGGATACAAGACGTTTTACCACTTGTGGTACTGAGTGGCTAATTGATTTGGCCATTTGCCATTGTTCAGTTTTTTATGCTGGTAAGACTTCCAGGCATTTTAGAACAAGTATTTATGAATACCTCAGTGAAACCGATTGCAAAAAGGAAACTAATGTACGTTGCAAGCATTTAGTTAAAATCATACAGAGGCTTCATTTATGTGTATGGGTATTGACAAATAAAACTGCCAAAGATTCCAAAGACAACCACAAGGCATTTTATAGTTAGGTCAAGAATCTAAATGGCAATGCTCAGATCTTCTCTCAGCTACAAGAAAATGGCATTAAATATACTGATCCCAAGGATATTGCCAACATCCTGGCAGATCAATTTAGTGCCAACTTCACCCCCCTCTCACCCACTAAAGGATCCATCTCAATACCAAAAGATCACCAAATTCCAGTAATCATGGCCACACAGGTAGAAACCGCACTCTCCAAACCTAAGAATACAGCATCCATGGGACCAGATGACATCCCGGGCTGTGTACTACATGAGCTACAAAATTAAATGGCACCTCACCCAAGTGTCATGTTTAATCACAGCCTCACCTCAAGCTTTATGCCCACTGAGTGGCGCACAGCTACAGTTATCCCACTCCACAAGTGGGGATCCACCTTGGATCCCGGGAACTACTGTCCCATCAGTCTGACGAATCTGATCTGCAAGGCCATGGAACGCATTATCATGGAACTTATAAACAAAGACATAGGCAACCTTCAAACACTGGACCCCACCCAGTTTGGGTTCGTGAAGGGCCGATCTTGTCTCCTGAACCTGACTGACTTCTTCGAATCGGTCTCCAGAGCTGTGGATGAGGGTAAGGCGGTCCAAACAACCTATATGGAACTCGCCAAGGCCTTCAACACCATCCCCCACACTGGAATCAGACATAAACTTAGTAAGCTGGGCATAAATCCCTACATCACTCGATGGATTGCCAACTGGCTTACTGTCAGAACCCAGACCGTAAAAGTCGCCAACTCCAAATCCAGCTCCAGACAAGTGACAAGTGGTGTACCTCAGGGTTCAGTCCTGGGACCGCTCTTGTTTGGCGTCTACTTCTCTGAAGTACAAGCCAACACGAAGGGACTCTGGCTAACAAAGTTTGCAGAGGACTGCAAAATGGGAGCCATTATTGAATCTCCAAATTATGTGGATATTCTACAAAAGGGCCTTACAGAAACAGATGCTTGGTGCCAGAGCCATGAGCTCAAGCTTAATGCCAAGAAATGTATAGTTATCCCCTTTGGGAAAAAACATGTACCCAAGAATTACCACATAGGTGGCAGTACACTAAACACAGAAAGTGTGATGAAAGACTTAGGGACACAGGTGGACAGTGGTCTTATCTTCAATAACCACATTGCCACAACAGTCAGGAAATCCTTCTATGTGGCACGCCTCATCACGAAGGGATTTTCATCCAGAAAAAAGGAGGTCATTGTCCCACTGCACTCATCCCTCATTAGACCCATTATAGAGTACAACACCCCGCTTGATATGTACCTCACAAGACATCTGCAACAGCTGGAAAGGCCGCAGAAATACCTCATTAAAAGAATCCCTATGCTGACAGTCTAAAAAAACTCCAGCTATAACTCTATGGCATATCGTCTACTCAGAGGCGATCTCTGCTTAACATACAAGGTCATGTCAAACCTTGAGCTGTTGGACATGCTCCACTTTGAAATCCCAATCCCTCAGAGCCACACACTCCAGGGATCTAAACCTTGTCATGACAATGAACAAAACATGCTGGAGGGATAGGTTCCTGACCCAGAGACTCCTCATACTCTGGAATAGACTGCCCATACATGTTAAGCAGAGCACCTCCTTGGCCCTCTTCAAAAGGAACCTTGACGATTAGATGAGAGACAGGAAATTCACCCCGGGGATCATGTCAGTCGCCCTGCTAGACAGGGGTCTAGGGAAGTAAATATTGTGGGAAGAAATATCTGGGAAATTGTTTGGCTAGGCTTGTATAGGCCCTAGGGCCGATAGCCTAGTACCAACCTATGAACCTATGAACAAAATTATAAAATAAATTGGGGAGGACTAATATCCTTTCTGACAAAGAACATTATTGGATAGTAAAGTTGGGGGTACTTTTTTCACCTGTTATGAATGAACTGCCACCAACTGAATGAGTGTTTCATACTTATTACTGATTTGATGATTAATAAAGATGACATTTCTGTAGAAATATGTTAAAATAATATCATTGGTCATTTTACATCACTGTGATGTTTTTGTATTTAAATGTGATCCTTTGTATATTTTTTCACAATGATGAAGGTATTAGCCAAAATAGGTCTATTGTTTGGCAGTTATTCTCTGATATATTAAAGGTTGGCATGCACCATTTTGATTGGTGCTGGTTGGTGTTATTTTCTTGGTTCCATGCACCTTTTACAAGAACCCATTCATGCGACAGTGATGTTTGGATCATGTTCTTTTTGGAGCGTTGTTGGCTTCCCTTGTATATGGCAAATTACTACTTGTTAAGCATGCTCTGGATCTCAATTCTTTGCCTCAGGGCCTTACTTGGGATCGCAATGATGTGGATTTGTTTGCTTACCAATTTAAAATCAGACATGGCAGATTCTACTTTACTAGGCACTGTTCCTGATACGCTTATGTTTAGTGATTTTTTTCAAAAAATGACTGCTGTTTCAAAAAAGCTACTGAAAGCCAATCATTTGGTTGGTATTACATCAAGGGGTTTAAGAATTTTGATCGAGCCTAATGTCGTCAATGCTGATGAAACCTGAAATAATGAATGAAGACAGATACAATAAGCTGCAATAGATTTTTTTTATGGAAGACGGATTGAAAAACAGCAACAATTGGTCTTTCAGGTGTGTTCTGTTAATGTTACATTTCAGCACTGCTCTAATTATGCTAGTTTTAAAAAATCTGCATGTTATTGGTCATGCTTTTCAAAATAGGGTGATTCTAAAATGCAACCTAAAATCAAAAGGCTGCTTTATAAACATCCTTTTTCCAGGAATAGGCCTTCTACAGATTTTACAACTAATAGAGAGATCTACTCATTAGATACTGATTGGGTTCACCTGCTTCCAAAAAAGATTAACTGCACTTTAGGAAGTAGAAGAGAGCAGGTTGAAAATATAAGAGATGACAATGCAGCCATTCAGAAGCTGCAGCAAATGATACTAAACCAAGGATCAACGGTCTAGGGGGAAATTCTGACTTGATACATACTTCTTCATGTGAACTTCCCATCTAAGAGAGAGTGTTACTGAACCAGGAACTTAACGTTATTCCCAATGCTTTAGTGCCTGAAGTGCACCTGCTAAAAGATACAAGATTTATTAAAAAATGCATCTGGACTCTACAAAATGTTTAAAGAGTGAAACTGATGTTGTTGAAGAGGGGAATGTATCCAAAAAAAGGATTTTGAATTGAGGATTATGGCTCCCAAGACACAATAATTTATCTCCTTCATAAAATCCACAAAAATGCCAATAACCTGCCAGGCAGGCATACAGCATCTGGTCAGGAATCGCTAAATGAGCCTCTGTCTGAAATTTTAACTTTTTATTTAAAACCTTTGCTAGTTTAAAATCTAGAATTCAAGACACTACACATTTGTTTACAAGATATACAAAATGGAAAATCACTGGTATATGTGCATAGTAGATGTCATGTCTTTGTACACTAATATACCACATTGGGTGGGATTAATGGTTTTAGAATATTGGCTTCATAAAGCCAATTTATGCAGTCCTGGTTTTAATACATTTCTCATTTGTACAGCTGAGCATATGTTAAAGAATATTTTTTATTTTATTCAAGAATGGTATCTCAAATTAAAGGTATATGATACTAGTCATAATATTTTTATTTCCCGCATGGAAATTTTGGTGTCTAACTGGATAATTGCTGGCTGGTCTGGATCTTGGACATAACTGCTTTACTGGAATCTAGCTAGCATTTAAATAATCACAAATAGAGCCTACAGTTCAGCATTATTTACTGAAAACAAATTTCACTTTCTGATGTTATGGATTGCAATAACAAAATGGTACTGTCAGTTATTTAGGAAGCAATTTCATAACAATGCTTTATTAACAGTCAGTAATCATCCTTCACATGTCACAAGTGTTCGTTTATCCCAACATTTAGGAGTAGAAGGCTTTACTCCAAGGAACAGAACTATGAAACTTGCACTGAGTATCTACCAAACAGATTTTTGTCATTTGGCTATTCAAAGAAATCAGTATTTCAGGCCAAATTAAAAGTTGATAAAGTAGACAAGATCTTTTAATACATAAACTGGTATCTAATAATTTCAATGAGGGGTTGTTTTGATTATGATTTTTGTGAGTAACACTAAATATTATCAGCCAATAATATACAAATATTGAGCTATTTTAATACCGGTTACATTTCTGTAATGGTTCCTGCCAGGTGCAAATTCATTTTTGGAGAAGTAAAACTGTTTCACCTAATTTCAATTTTTTTGCACAAAGCACCCAGATCATCCATTTCTTTTACAGCAGACTACTCTTGTAGGTTCTGGGTTTCTGGGCTGCTTCTCTTGTGGACACCATTCTGCCTGTAAGGTGGACATCAAAAGTTGCTCAATTTCCTCGGCCAAATTAGCCAAAGTTTTTGAGCAATTTTACCACTTGTAATACTAAGTAGCATATTTATTTGCCCACTTACCACTGTTCGGCTTTTTATGATGGCAAGACCTTCAGGCATTCTAGAACACGTATATACGAACATCTCAGTGACATCAATGGCAGAAGGAAAACTAGTACACTATACAAGCATTAATTAAACATACAGGGCTTTGTTCATGTTTATGGGCACTGACAAAATTATGACATCTTTGCCAATAAACAGGGGAGACCGACATGCTTTTTGACAACGAACATTACTGAATAGTAAAGTTGTGAGCTCTTTTTCACCTGTTTTTTAATTAACTGCAATAAATGTATTTGGTATTTTATAGTTTCATTTTTATTACTGATTTAGAGATTGATAAAGAAGTTGTTTAAGTTACTGTAACGAAACACGTTAAGATAACATGACCAGTCATTTTATGTCACTGTGACATTTTTGTATTTAAATGCAATCCTTTGTATGCGTTTTCATACTGATGAAAGCATTAGATGAAACTTGATTATTGTTGTCTGTTGTTTTTGAAGACAAAGGATCTAATTAAACCTTTAAGATGGTGTGCACCATTTTGATTGGTGCCGGCTGGTGTTACGAGAATCAGTTTATCCCACTTGACTCTTGCTCTCAACTCCTAGATAAATTCCTTCAGTTCTTTATCACCTACAACTTCTCCAGTTGATAAACATATACCTCACCAGTACAAGACTAAGAGGACTTCACATTTTCATTGCTACTATCTTACTACCCATATCCATAGGTTCATAGGTAGGTACTAGGTTATTTGCCCGAAGGCATTTATAAGCTTAGCTGGAATGTGTTGGCTTTTGCCGCCCCCTTGCCTCTGTCCAGCAGAGCCATTGAAGTGATCCCTGGGGTAAACTTTCTTTTTCCCATCCACTTGTCAAGGTTTCAAGGTTGAAGAGAGCTAGTGAGGAGCTCTGCCTAATGTAGATTGGAATCTTGTTCCAGAGCATGGGAAGTCTCTGGGTCAGGAATCTATCCCTCCAGCACATCCTATTTATTGTTGTGGTGAGGTTTAGATCCCTGGAGCGTGTGGCTCGATGGGATATGGTTTTCTTTAGGTGGAGCATGTCCATCAATTCTGGGTTGGACATGGCCTTGTATGTCAGGCAGATATCACCTCTGAGTAGGCGGTATGCAACAGAGTACAGCTGGAGCTTCTTCAGTCGAGTTGCATAGGGAATCTGCTTGAGGTCAGTGATCCTCTTGGTGAGGTACTTCTGGGGTCTTTCCAGTTGTTGCAGGTGTCTTGTAAGGTACATCCCAAATGGGGTATTGTACTCTATGATGGGTCTGATGAGTGATGCATAGAGGGGCCCAATGACCTCTTTCAATCTGGATGCAAACCCTTTTGTGATTAGGTGGGCCAGATAGAAGGATTTTCTAACCTCTTTGGCAATGTGATTATCAAAGGACAACCAAACCATAAGTTTTTCAGCATTTGTACTACCTTTTCTTTAGTGTCTTCCCACACATCCTTAATTGCTGTAACAGAATCCTTTTTAAACAAATACTTCATTATGTCCTTATAAATACGGGTAACG
Organism: Protopterus annectens; assembly: GCF_019279795.1. Lineage (NCBI taxonomy): Eukaryota > Metazoa > Chordata > Ceratodontiformes > Protopteridae > Protopterus > Protopterus annectens. The sequence goes on along the minus strand of NC_056736.1, from coordinate 287,248,398 downwards.
CTGAATGAATTCATGTGTGGGAATGTACAGTTGTGGGTTGTTCTGATGAAGTTTTAAATGAAAGCGCTCAATAACTGCTCAATAAAGTTTGTGGTTCCAACATTCCTACTGGTTCTGGTTCCTCTGGAGGTTGCTTTTCAACTGTGTTCTTGGTTTGTTTGTTCACTGTGTTTTTAAACTTACCATAACAGTACATGTTTGAATGATCACTGCTGCAGCAGCCTTTGCTATATGGGCTATATACTGCCAAGGATACAATAGCTGATCAATAGCTAATCAACTTCCAAAGCTTCAGGGCACTTTCTATGTGCCCAAACAGTTAGCCAGCTCAATCTGAGTTGACTAACAATACAGGTTTGGGTGCCAAGCCCTTCAGAGCTTTCATGCCAACAGAGAAGGAGGCTGAGCCCTGAGAGTACAATGCCAAGAACAAAAAGTGTCCACACCTTGGCATAACCAGCACATTAAAAAACAAGATGGGGGTGGAAGGTGGGAGCAGCTGCTGCAGCAGTAATCATGTGAACATCTACTGCTATGGCTAGTTTACTAACACAACTGTACTATGTTCATCACATTGATCAATGCTGCAGTAGCCTTAGCTATACGGGTAGATTACCCTAGCTCACTACATTTGGAAGATGGAAGGAGAGGGGTCCAGAAGAATACTTCTAGAATCGAGCAATTTCCAAAAAGCCAAAAATTAAGTCAAGGCCCTGGCAGAGTGGGCGTTGACCCTGCCTGGAATAGTTTTGCTATGGTGAGTACAACAGAAGGTAACAGCCTGAGGCAATCATTTGACACAGGCTGCCCCTTCTTACCTTCACAAGAAATGAACAAGTGATCCAAAGATCTGAAAGATTTAGCTCTGTCAAGACAGTACCAGAGTTGGCTATGGATAATCCCAGGTATGGAGTATCCTTTTTTTCGACATTTTAAGTTCAGGAAAGAAAACAGGGAGATGGATATCTTGGCTTAAATAAAACTCAGATACCACTTTAGGCATAAAAGGACCATTAGTTCTCAAAAAAACACTCATCTTTGTGGAAAATGAGAAAGGGCTGACTTACTAAAAAACGCTTGCAAGTCAAATATTCTTCTTGAAGACGTCAGAGCAATCAGTAAAACAGTTTTTCAAAGTTAAGATCAAGTCAGCCAGATTAGCTGGTTCCAATGGAGCAAGTGTTAAGAGTCTGTAATAAAAAACTTAAGATCTCTAGGAGGTCCCATTGGTTTTCTTGGAGGACTTTTATGCAAACCCTCTTTCAAAGGTAGTCTGACATGAGAATGCATTGAAAGAGGGGGATCCTTGGGGAGGTATGATGAAATGACAGTTAAATGAACCTTTACTGAGCAGTAAGAAAGGCCACAGGATATTAACTCACAAATACTGTAAAACCGGAGAACAAATAGCATGGAATAGGTGCTGATTGTGTTCCCTGCACTAACAAGAAAACATTTTCCATTTGCTACAACATGATTTTCCAGTAGCAGGCTTTCTTATCTGTTGCATGTTCTCAGTACACAGGTGTTTACAGGAAATTAAGACCCTATCATCCAGGCAGTCAATTGAAGTTGATTGGGGCTGTGGTATATTAAAAACCCCTAATCTTGTGTGAGTATAACCACAATGTGAAGAAGCTTGTGGAAAATGCCCCTCACAATTTCCAAAACAAGAGAAAACCACTGGTGTCTGGGTTTGAAGGGAATCGCTGCAATGATCTTTGGAGATTCCTTCTGAATCTTCAGAAGTACTCTCTATATCAGTGGAAAGGATGGGGAAGCATATCAGAACATTCCTGCCTAAGGAAAGAAAAAGGTAACTGTCTTTCAGGCCTTCTTGCATGGAGTCAAAGCAGACTCTTATCAGCTGATTAATCAAAGAGGAGGCAAATAGGTCAACTTGAATTCCCCATGGATGGATTAAATCTTGGAAGACCTCCTGGTCAAGTTTCCATTCCTGAAGGTCTGCCTTTGCCCTGTTCATTTGGACTGCCACATAATTTTACTCTGACAGAAGGCAGGATGCCTGCAGAGTTGGACTGTGTTGTGAAGCTATATCCCAAGCTAACATGGCTAGTCTACAAAGGGAGTATGACCTGGTTCCCCCATGCTTGATATACCACGACTGTGACATTATCTACAAACTGAATATGCCCAAGGGACCAAAGATGACTCAGAGAGTTGAGTGCCTTGTTTAGACAAGCATTTGTTTTTAAATATTTATGTGCTTGTGTATGTCCTTGGTGTCCCACACACCTTGAACTTTTATCCCTCTTGAAACTGCTCCCCAAGCAATCTCCAAGGCATCTGTGGTGTCTGACTTCTTTGGAACAGGAAGGGAGACCTGACACACAGACTCTCAGCATTCTCAGATCCAAGGGCTCTGGCACTGGACAGATCAGAGAAGGAGAAATAAGAGAATGAGAAGTAGGTTGAAGGCTCACGGATCTGATGGGAGACGGAGGCTGTAACAAACCCATCTGAATCTGAGCCCTGAGAAACTTCTTCATCAGCCTATCCACATCTGCTTTGGATAGGCTCTGGGAGGGCATGGCAAAGGATGAGGTGGATGAGGGTTGTGACACCCTCTTTGGTGTTTCTTGGAGAAAAGGTAAAGGGAGCCATGAGGAAATGTCCTCCAGAAATAAACAAGGTGCTCGAGATCTCAGAGATTTAATTGTCCCACCAGTTAGATCTGATCTTTTTGCAGTTTAGGCTGGTGGCTCAGAAGCCAGAGCTGTTTCAGAAAGCAGTTGGGAGACGATTTTCTGTGTTAACTAGTCTTCATGGAAGATTTTTTGTTACCTGGTGGGGAGTTGAGCCCTTGAAACAGATGCAGCAGAAGATGGAAGTAACCCCTTTAAAACTAAATTGCTGCAGTGATCACTCAAGGCCCTAGCGTTAAAACTGCACAAATGGAGCACGGAGTTTCAAGGGGGGCCGCTCCCAAACAATACATGCAGTCGCTGTGGGCATGAGAATTGGGTATCTTATGCCCACAGGAAGTGCACTTTTTAAAACCCATAAGTTTTTCAGCCATGGCAAAGATAAAAAAACAGGGAGACAAAGCTTTTTTTTTTTTGTTAAGGTTAAATAAAAAAAAAAAGAAATTGGCATACCAATGGTATGCAAGAAATAACCAATGAGAAGGTAGGAAAGTAGAAAAAAGAGAAAAAGAATAGTTGTGTAAAATCTTACCATAACCATAGATGTCCTCCTCTTCTATGTTGCAGTATTCTTAACATGAAGGAAACACTAGCCAAATGAGGGCCCAACATTCAGCCAGTTTACAAAAGACTAATTACTGCAGGGTACGTGGGATGTCACACACAGGCTAGCAGCCAGCGTAGAACAAAAAAGCGATGTCCACACATAGCACCCTCAGAACTGAATGCCCCAGTAATGAAAACCAGCGTAAGGGAGGAGAAAAAAAAGGCAGTAACCAGACATCCAGGAAGAAAGACAAAAACCAGGGGGGAAGGTGGGAGGAATAGAATACTGCAACACAGAGAGAAGGACATCTATGGTTTTGGTAAGATTTTACACAACTATTCTAATGTCCTTCTATTCTTATACTGCAGTACCCTTAACATGAGGGAGAGTACCAAAGCTCATGGAGAACAGCTCAAGCAAAGCCAGTTCTAGATTTGGAGATGCACAAATAGGACATGCTGGAGGGATATATTCCTATCCCAGGGACTCTCCATGCTTTGGGACAGGATTCCAATATACATCAGGCAGAGCCCCTCACTAACACTCTTCAAGAGAAACCTTGACAGGTGGATGGGAAAAGTACAGTTGTGTACTTACCATAAATGTAGATGTTAGAGTGTATTCACTGTTGCAGTCATTACTCTTGGGTTATCCTGCTGGCAGGCTACCCGCAGTCGGCCAGAATTCCAATGTCTAGGTCCGGCGTCGGTTGCTGTCGCCTCTTCCCTAACGTCAGTGCGCCAGGGGTATAAAAGATGCAGCAGACGCCATTTTCTTCAGTTTTTCTTGCCCCAGATGTCAGGTGCCCCCAAAATGGTAGGCTAAAAATATTATGCCAATAATTAAGCATGCAGTAAAATAAACATTTCCTTCATCTACAAGCAAATACACTACACAGGTTGTATAAGATAGAGAAGTATAGGTAAGTCCCAGCAAAGAAAATGGGGATGGAGGGTGTGTAACCTGGACTGCAACAGTGAATACACTCGAACATCTACATTTACGGTAGGTACACAACTGTACTATGTTCGTCGTGCTTCACTGTTGCAGTCATTACTCTTGGGTTGAATCCCAAAGCTAAGGCTGGGTGGCTGGGCCTAAATAGGATTAGGAGAGGCTATAAGGCCTTGCAGAACTGCAGTGGCGAAGCCTGCTCTGGATTTAGAGTAGAGAGGTAAGTGGTAGTGCTTTGTAAAAGTGTGCACTGAACTCCAAGTTGCAGCCTGTAAAATGTCTTTTGTTGATACTCCTCTGAGAAAGGTTGCTGAAGTGGCTGCTGCCCTGGTAGAATGAGGCCTAATGCCCTTGGGCGCTGACTTGCCATGTTGTGAGTAGCAGAAACGAATGCAGTGGCCTATCCATTTTGAAATAGTCTGTTTTGAGATAGGCTTTCCTTGAGATCTTGCAGCATATGCCACTAAAAGTTGCTCAGTTTTTCAGAAAGCTTTAGTTCTGTCCAAGTAGAAGCGTAGTTGTCTGTGTATGTCCAAGGAATGCAGAAGTCTCACACCCTTATTCTGTGGGTTTGGATAAAAGGTAGGCAAATGAATGGTTTGGTTAAGGGCCACACTGGACACTACCTTAGGCATAAATGTTGGGGTCATCCTTAGAGAAACCCTGTCTGGATGGAAAATGATGAAAGGTTCCACAGCCATGAGTGCCTGTAACTCTGAAACTCGTCTTGCAGAGGTTATTGCTAGGAGCAGAGCTGTTTTCCAAGATAAAAACTTTATATCAGCTGTATTGGCTGGCTCAAAAGGCGGCAGTGTGAGTTTTTCCAAGACATAATTGAGGTCCCATGCAGATATTGGGGCTCTCCTTGGAGGTCTTATGTTTTTGGCCCCTCTGAGGTACTGCCTTAGCAATGGGTGGGAAAAAATAGGAGGTTCCGTATTGTAATGAGCTGAAATGGCAGAGGCATGAATTTTAATTGATGAAAAGGATAGGCCTTTGTCCAGCATCTCAGTTAGGTATTGTAAAATCTGAGGAATGTTTGGTACCGATGAGTCAATTCCTTGTGCCTGGTTCCAAGCACAGAATTTTTCCATTTTTCTGCATAAGATTTTCTGGTACTGGGCCTCCTGACCTCCAAAATAACATCCATCACTGTAAAGAAAGAGGTGTGCTTTGAATGGTTACATTATCCGCCATGCTGCCAGATTTAGGGTCCTGAGTTGGCTGTGCAGAATCTGATTATTTCGCTGGGTCAGTAAGTGAGGAATTAGAGGCAATGTCCAGGCTGGGCCTTGGGACAAGCTTTTTAGGATTGGTTACCAGTGCTGGCGTGGCCAGTCTGGGGCAATTAGAATCATTCTTGGCTTCTCGTCTGACCTTTAGGAGTACCTTGGGGAGGAGAGGTAGAGGAGTAAAGGCATATACTATTAGACTTTTCCAGCTGAATGACAGAGCATCCACTTTCCATGCTTGCTTGTGATAAGTCCTTGTGCAGAATTTCTGTGGTTGGCAGTTGTGAGGGGAGGCAAACAGATCTACGTCTGGGCATCCCCATTCCTTTGTTATCATGCTGAAGACTTGTGGATCCAGTTTCCACTCATGGGGATCCGTAAGGTTTCTGCTTAGTTCGTCTGGCAGAGTATTGTTCTTTCCTGGCACGAATTGTGCTTGCAGGTGTACTTGATAAGTCAATGCCGAGTTCCACAAAGTCTGCAGAGGGGGTAGGAATGTGTGCCTCCCTGCTTGTTTATGTACCACATGACTGTAGTATTGTCCGTCCTGATCAGTAGTTGTCTTGGATGGAGTAGATCCTTGAAAGCTGTCAGGGCATTCTGAACAGCTAGCATCTCTTTTTGATTGATATGTAGATGCATTTGGCTTGTGGACCATGTGCCCTGAATACATTTTCCTGCCATGTGTGCTTCCCAGGTATAATCTGATGAATCTGTTCTTATTGAATGCCTGGCTGTGAGTAGAGTGAATGGCTGTCCCTTGTTGAGGTGACAGGCATGAGCTCACCATCGAAACTCCTGCTGCAGGCAAGGAAAGAGGGTAATTAATGCTTCCAGGCTTTGACAATGGTGTGTCCAAACACTTTTTAGCTACCACTGAAGTTTCCTCATATGCAGTCTGGCATATGGAATTAGCAGAATGCAGGATGCCATGAAGCCCAAGGCCTGCAGAATTTTTCTTGCAGATAACTGGGTCTTTGTTGCCAACATTTTGAAGTAAGAAGTTAGTTGCCTTTGTTTGTCTGGCGTGAGATAAGCCATCTGGACAGCTGTATTTAAGCTTGCACCCAGGAATATTATCTCTTGAGAGGGTACTAGTTTTGATTTATTTTCATTTACTGTGTACCCTAGGCAAATTAATAATCTTTTTACGAACGCCAGATGTTTTAGTAGAGTGTCCTTGTTCTCTGCTTGTATAAGGCAGTCATCCAAGTAAGGATAAATTTGAATTCCTCTGTCTGCAAAATGCAATTATTGGTGCCAGGCATTTTGTGAAGACCCTGGGCGCAGTAGATAAGCCAAAGGGCAGTGTAGAGAATTGGTAGTGCATTGAGCCAGCTATGAATCTGAGGTATCTTCTGCAAGATTGTCTGATTGGTATATGCAGGTATGACTCTTTTAGGTCCAAAGTTACAAGCCAAGCCTTCTTGCCCAGCATGGGCAGAAGCTGCTGCAGAGTTAACATTTTGAATTTTGGAATGTCCAGAAATGTGTTTAGAAAAGACAGGTCCAGTATTGGACTCCAGGATTTGTCCTTTCTGGGAACTAAGAAAAGTCTTGAGTAAAATCCTTGTCCCTGCTCTTGCTGTGGTACTTGCTGAATGGCCCTCATTTGCATAAGGGGCGAAACTTGTGTTTGTGCCTCTGCCCATTGATTGTGTGGCAGGTTTGGCATACCTTTTGCCTTTGGCAGAGTGTGAAAGTGAAACATGTAGCCCTAGGACACTATATTCAATACCCATTTGTCCTGGGTGATCATGTGCCAATTTTGAGAGAAAAGTGCTAGTTTTCCCCCTAAGGGGGCTGCAACAAGATAAGTGTTTGGTGCTGGCAGAGGCAAGTCATTGGGACTGTTTCCTGTATGGCTGTGCTTTGTCTTCTCCACTTTTGGAGGTAGAGGCACCCTACTGTTTAGGCCTGTATTAGCCCTGGGGCTGGAATCTGCCTCTGGGACATCAGTATCTGCCTCTTTGTGGCCTGTCCGACACTGGAAAGGACCAATTCTTTGTAGGCCAGTTCCTGCTAAATTTTGGTGGCTGAACCTGTAAGAAATCCTTTACTGTTTGCATAGATTTCGCTTTGTCCTCCATTTTCTTCAAAATCTCCTTTGCTTTAACACCAAATAAAGTATCATGCTGTAATGGAGCATCTAATAATTTTGCTTTAACATGATCAGGCAGATTTTGTTCCTTTAACCAAGCATGCCTCCTAATGACAGAACCCGTAACTGCGGCCTTGCAGGAGGCCTCCAGAGAATCAAAACCACATTGCAATGTATGCTTTCCCACTTGTTCAGTTGCATGCAATAAATCCTGTATTTCCTTATTTTCTGTACAATCAGAATTAGTCAACATTTTCTGTTTTAACAGTGACATTAAGTATTGCTGATATTTAATCATATGAAATTGACAATTTAAAGCCCTCACAGCCAAAGTAGCAGAAGTGTAAACATTTTTCCCCATCTGTCTAGTCCCCTTGAATCCCTGTCAAAAGGGACAGGGTTTTTTGCAGTAGCGGCCTTAACCCCCTTGAAACCCTGAGAAATAGTTTCTGGGTCAGCAGCAGGGTTTTTATAAAGAAATTTATGTGAATCAGGAACCCTGTAGTATCTGTCTGGTTTAACAGGAGCTGGAGGTAAGGAGTCTGGAGAAAGGCCGGACTCTGAAAATACATCATCTACAATATCTAGCACAGGGAGAATAGCAAGAGGCCTGTGCTGAGGAAGTAAAAGAACATCTCTAAGCCTTTTCTTTGATTCTCAGCAATCTTGGCTCTCCCAGTGGAAGTGCTCCCTCATGGTATGCAGGGTTTCCCCAAAAGAATAATCCTCAGGAGGAGAGGCTGAAGGAATGGATTCTTCAGCATCATAATCCTTATAGGGAGGAAGAGAATATTCCTGTACAGAAGAGGAGTCAGACGAAATGGAAACCTGATCTGAAGAGTCATAGTCTGTCTCTTGCCTAGGCCTCTTGTCAGGAGGGGGATGGGAACCCATGATCAAGGTAATAAGGTCTTCGGCCATTTTGAGCATCTGTTTCTTAGGCATGGAAGTCTGTCCTGGAGAATGCTGTACTTGTTTATTTGTCTTTAAAGCTGCTGTAATCTTTGCTTTTGAAGCTGAAGTAGGCTTTACATATAGCTGTGTAGGTCTGAAAACACCCTCAGAAGCTGATGCCTGCTCAGCGGCTCCGGACCCATCTGAGGGAATGAATTCCGAGTGTCCAATACCTTGAGTATCCAGAGGCCTAGCTGGCTCCACGTGGGAGTCGTCAGTGGCATGTGGCTTTGAGGTAGCGGGTGTCAGGGGCTGCATGGATCTGAAATTCGTCTGTGAAAATCTCAGGAGTCGTGCGACCGGCACTTGCGAACTGCTTTTGCTTCGGGCACCGTGCGGCAAGAAAGACTGAAGAAAATGGCGTCGGCTGCATCTTTTATGCCCCTGGCGCACTGACATCAGGGAAGAGGTGACAGCAACCGACCCTGGACATAAACTTTGGAATTCTGGCCGACTGTGGGTAGCCTGCCAGCAGGATAACCCAAGAGTAATGACTGCAACAGTGAAACACGATGAACATCAGAAAATTTACCCCGGGGATCACTGCAGTGGCTCTGCTGGACAGTGGTGCAGGGAACTAACCTAAGGGGGTGGCGAAAGCCAACACATTCTGGCTAGGCTTATAAATGCCCTTGGGCAGATAGCCTAGTACTTACCTATGAACCTATAATGTTTAGTGAAGGTATGAACAGAAGACCAGATACCTACTTCCAAGATGGAGTTAGCATCCAAACCTTTGAAAAAAGCACCTGATGAAGCCATAGCTCTCGTAGAGTGAGCCTTAACAGGAGTAGAAAGGCTCTTACCATGAAAAACTATAACAAAAACAAACAGCCTTAAAAATCCAAGTGGAAACAGTGTGCTTAGAAACAGGCTTTCCCAGTGTCCTGGGATGAAAAACAAAAAGCTGATCTGATTTCCTGATATACAACTCAGATTTTACTTGAGTAAAACTAAGGCTATGCACATCCAAGGTGTGTAGAACTCGCACACTAGATGACTGTGAAGAGGGGAAAAAAACGGGCAAATTAATAGCCTGGTTAAGTGACAACTCATTCACAACCCTGGGCATAAAAGAAGAAGTACTACGCAAAGAAACCTCATCATTATGGAAAACCAGGGAGGAGAAAGACGTTATCAAGGTTTGATGTTCGGACACCTTCCTGCCTGAAGTGATGGCTAGTAAAACCAGTCTTCCAAGTACAGTGTTGCAGGGTAGCTGTAGCTGCAGGTTCAAACTGAGCCACAGTGAGGTTTTCCAACACAAAACTGAGGTCCCAAGGAGGAGGAACAGGCTTCCTGGGAGGTCTGATGTGAAGGACACCAAAGAAGTTTCCTCTTCAGATAAAGAAGAAGAGGGACAACAAGTCCACCAGGTACACATGTTGGCTCCAAAGTGACTTGAGGTACCACTGAAATTTCCTCATGTGAAGTTTGGCCAGTGGTAACATGGGGATGGTGGAAACCATGAATCCTAGAAGACAGAGAAACTACCTGGCTGTAAAATATTGCAGAGGGAGAAGGTCTTGGAAGAAATTGGTTAGATACCAAAATTTCTGAGGAGGCAGGGAGGCCAACATGTGATACGTCTAGATTCTGCACCCCACGAAGATGTGGTCCTGTAAAGAGGTGTCAAAAGATTTTTGGAAGTTTATTGTGAAACTCAAGTCTTTGCAGAAGGGAAGGAGTGAAAAGGAGATTCTGTTGTAAGATCTCTGGAAGGACTGCCTGGAGCAGGAGAACATCTAGATATGGAAAGATATGCATACTCTGGAGTCAAGCATTTTGTAAATACCCTTGGTGCCACACAGAGACCAAGTGGTAAAGCAGGCAACTGAAAATTTGATGACGTAACAGAAAAAAAATGCAAAACTTTCCAGAAAAGGGGAAAAATGGGAATGTAAAGGTAGGCATCCTTGATGTCCAGGGATACCATAAAAGCTTGTGGAAGGATGAGACGAAACAAGGTATGCAGAAAAAGCATGCAGAAGGTTGGGACCTTTAGGAAGGTGGGAGGTGTGAAACAGCTAGAATAAGTCTCCAAGGTCCATCTTTTCTGGGAATCAGAAATATTTTGGAGTAGAAATCTCTTCCTTTTTGGTGCAGTGGAACTTCTTGAATAGTTCACTCCTCTGGAAAGAACTGCAGTTGATATCGAGGTGGATGAGGAATGACCATGAAAGATGAAAACTTTTCCACACCATGAAATACCTTTTGTGGATAATGGACAGGACCCATGAGTCTTGAGTTATATGCTCCCGGACTGAAAGGGACATGGAAATATGCAGAGAGATTGGAAACTTGATGAGAAAAGGTTGGTAGTCAAAGACTACCTGGCTTATCTGGAAAAAGCTGTTTTCAGGCAGACGCAGGCTGAAACACAGTAGAAAAAAATTAAAAGAAAACTTATCTGAATCTCTTATTAGCAAACAACTCAGGCTAGCAGACCAATGATTGTACATGGTGTTTGGACTGGCGGCAGTGTTTTGAGGATGGTACATGTGGATGTCGCTTTTATGGCCTACACTGGCTGCTGGGCTATGTGCAATGTCCCACACACCCTGCAGTAATTGAAGTCTTTTGTATACTGGCCGGATGTCAGGTCCACCTTTGGCAGTCTTTCCCTCATGTTAAGAAAACTGCAACATAAAAATAGAAGGACATATACCAACAATGTCAACTAATACCCAAGAAAAAAGGGCAAGAAAAAGAGCGACTAATGCAAGTAGCCCATACACAATGAAAGGGAAGAAGGGTAAGATAGGAAGAACAACACATGATAACAGAACACTACACTCACAAATTACTAAAAAAACACCCTATACACTCGACAGAACAGGAACCGCATCTGAAGTGAAGAAGTGGCAAACAAGACCTGGGTATTACAATGTTCCTGGGCATTTTGGGTAAAGGAAGGAGCTTGAGAGTTGCATCTGACAGCCTAAGTAAATGCAGCCAATCTGGATCCAAGGTTGGACATGAGACCCATCGGTTGAAGAATGAATGAAAATGACATCAAATTAAATAAATACAGCAATCATTTATATCATGCAACCAGGAGTATTTTAAATAAGAGGTGGGAAATTTTATCAGTGACTGCTGTATGTGCTATAGACAATGTTTGTTTGTCTTTTCGGCTTTTCCCGGTTAGGGGTCACCACAGCGGAACTCCGGTCTGCTAATGATTGGCAGTAGATTTTTATGGTGCCGAGTTGCCAGCCCGATGCCCAACCTTCAGCGAAGGCACGCCCATTCACGCATGTCTTTCGGAGGCCACTTGACTGCGGGGAGGACATGCAGACTCCACAAAGAAGGCACTCCAGCCGAGAATCGAACAGGAGAACCTCTTGCTGTGAGGCAACAATGCTATTGCTGTACCACCGCAGCTTATAGACAATAGGGAAAGAAAATACTTCTTAGTTGCAACACATTTACATTTTACACTAACAAGATAAAGATCGCAAAGAACCTTTACATTTGACACAATATCCCACTCAGGCATTGTTGACAAACTCATGAGGTTAGGTACAAACCCTTATATCACCCGATGGATAACTACATGGCTCATAGACAGCACCCCAGAAGTTAGAATTGGGGAGTTCACCTCTACAAAGTCACAACTAGAGTGTCTCAGGGATTGGTCCTGGGACTGCTCCTTTTTGGCATTTACTTCTCTGAAGTCAAGGCCAATGTCAAGGGCTTCTGGCTGACCAAATATGGACCAGACTGCAAATTAGTTGCATCACAGAATCCCCCAATGACACCAATACTCTCCAGGAAGAGCCGACACAAATAACTTGCATCATAGCCATGGACAAAAACTAAATGCCAAGAAATGCACAACAGTGTCTTTTGGGAAGTCATCTACCCCTGGTGACTACAATACTAACAAACACATCCCTAAGATTTGACGTAGAAGTCAGGGAATTGGAGACATGCACAGTAATCTAACCAATGCACATCAAATATATACAACAGAGTGGAAATCATTCTATGTTGTGCAACTTATAAACAAAGGTGCAGCATATCTAGGTCCAAGGAGGTCATTGTTCCATTGTATTCAGCATTCATCAGGCCCATCATTAAGTACAATGTCCCCTTTGGTATGTACCTAACCAGACGCATTCAACAACTGATATGCCCACAGAAGTTCCTTAACACCCTGTATTCTTTTAGTAACATGTCCTACACAGACCACCTGAAAGCCCTATCCCTGTATTCTGTTTCCTTCAGGCTGTTGAGGGGAGATCTTTACTTGGCATACAAGACATTGTCAGACCTAGTCATGACGGACCTCCTGTATATCAGTAAAAAAAACAGCACCATAATTACCTTTTCTTAAGACTTGAACCTTGCCTAGGATATAATCAGGACCTTCTGAAATGGCAGGTATATATTCCAGAGTATACCCATCAATAGGAAATAGAGTTCCTCCATAATCCAATACATGAACAAATTGGACAAATATATGGGGAACAGAAAATTCATCCCTGGTTTGGCACATATGAGAAAATTCATCCCTGGTTTGGCACATATGACTCTAATGGGCACAGGCAGCCCTAAATGGTTAATTTCCCAAGGCTCTGCTTGTAAATGTCCCATCTCCTAAGCCCCTAAGCCTGTACTTAAACTTATCAAGGATACCAGAACTTGCCAGGATTTGAGAAGCATGACTAGACTTAAAAAAGGCCCTAAAGGTCATTAGCACAGTACACACATTTGAGTCTATAAGAAGCAAGTTAAATTTAATATAATGTTGTGATATTGGGCTACTGGGGGGTGCAAAAATTAGGCTGAAAGACTTAAAAGATTATTTACCTTGTTTTATAGTGTTGGATGTCTAGACAATGTTCTTAATTTAGTCTACAGACACATTTTCTTTAAGTAAACAGGTTTGAAAAACAAGATAAAATTAGGAAAGGTGTGAAAAGTGACAGTTCAAAGAAATTGCTTTAGTATACAATAAATTAAACCAAAGGGTAAAAAGATCACAGACAAATAATTCAGTAAAAACTGAAAGGAAACCCCCACCAAGCTAGAGTTTTCATTGTGTAATACCTTAAACCTCCTGAAATAGAGGCCCATGTGATACATGGAAATTGCTTCTAAAGGACTAAGTATTTCAGTTATAAAGCTTCTGAATGCCCATGACCTCTTACTTTAAGTTTCCACAAAAAGATCTACCACTAGCAGTGGACATGAGCCTCTATTTCAGGAGATTTAAGGTATGACACAGTGAAAACTCTAGCTTGGCTGGGTTTTTCTTGCAGTTTTTACATAATGGTTTTTGTCTGTGTGACCTTTATACACCTTTTGGTTTGGATGTTAGCTAGGATATTTTGCAAACATCTTAATCTTTATGGACATCAGCTGGGTTTAAAGACCATGTGTTGCAAAAGTATAGCTCAACAATCTACTCATGCAGTGCCGATGAGGTAAACAAGAAGGCTAAAATATGCATGTCCACAGCTAGTGGCACTTTCGCTTTACTGGCCTGAAAGTCTCCATAAAGACTTAAAAAATAAAAAGTCATGGGTATTCAGAAGCCTTGTTGCTAAAAATAATGTAATTAAGGGGTCATTTGCATATATCCCATGGGCCACTATTACAAGAGGTTTAAGGTATCACACAGCGAAACCTCCAGCTTGGCTGGGTTTTCTTTCTTCCAGTTCATGCGTGTGTGTGTGTGTGTGTGTGTGTGTGTGTGTGTGTGTGTGTGTGTGTATATATATATATATATATATATATATATATATATATATATATATATATATATATATATATATATATATATACATATACATACACACACATATATATATATATATATATATATATATATATATACACACACACACGTATGTGTGCATACATACATACACACACACACACACTATATATATATATATATATATATATATATACACACACACACACACACACACACACACACACACACACACACAAAATTGAAACACCGGCTAAAACTGTATTGATTTAGGAATCTCCCTGAGGAAAACTGTGCTACTCAAGTATGGCTGGAACTCAAAAAGAAGCAGAAAAGAGTGAGCAGTCCTTAAATTTCAAGCAAAAAAAACCATTTTATATAAAGATGTAGAGAATCACAGAGTCTTTTTCTTTCCTGAATAGTAGCATTTATTAAACCATTCCTTGATGTGGATGTCTTACACTTTAGAATTTCCTCTCTTATTTATAGTGATATGTATTAGAATAAAAAGAAAAGGATTGTTATCTGACAGGACTGAGGGGACAAAGGCATAACCAATGAGGGGCAAGAATATTACCTGGAGATGATAGGAGCAGGGTGCTGGAGAACAGACCTATGGAGTGTGAATACTAGCTAAACCAATGGTGGAGGACATGCAAATGAGAATGAGAAAAGATGAGCGTGACTGGGCGGTAAGAGCGGCCAGTGGATAACATGGTGTGTAGGGGAATGATTGGCTTTTAAGCTTGTAGTTGCTTTTAAATGATTTTAAATTAAATCTGAAATAATTTTAAAATAGAGGCTGTCTGGAAGGACAAACTGGAAGGAGACAAAAAATATAACTTGTTTGTACAATGTTGTGTGCCAGCACTAAAGCTCCAGACAGTGCAGATGTGTTTATAACAATAAAACATTGTAGAGATAAAAGTGAAAAATAAAAATAAATGCCAACAAAAATACCAATGTTGTTGTTGTTTTTCTTTTGGCTTTTCCCGGTTAAGGGTTGCCATAGCGGAAATCCAGTCCGCTAATGATTAGCAGTAGATTTTTATGGTGCCAAGGTGCCATAAAACTAATAAAACCAAAAGTGAATCGGAATAAAGGGTGGATAAAGAAAACAGAAAGTGGGTTGGATTAGAGACATGTGGTAGATGTAAGGGATTGGCTGACGGGACACTAGGGAGACTAAGAGAGAAAAATCACAGTAACGCCCACAAACTGTGTGCTATGTCATACAACTGGTAAAGTATGAAAATGCCAAGACAGATGATTCTTCTAATGGAGTTAGCATTGTTCAGCCGAGCCTAAGAATATCTAGGGAAATAAAGTGGTTCCTATCATCCTATCCTATCATCGCCAAGTAATTTCCCCGCCCCTCATTGGTTAGGCCCTTGGCCCTATCAGATAACACTCTTGTTTTTATTCTATCACAGCAAGAGGTTCTCCCATTTGATTCTCGGCTGGAGCGCCTTCTGTGTGGAGTCTGCATGTCCACCCCGCGGTTGAGTGGCATTCGAAAGACATGCATAGAATGGGTGTGCCTTCGTTGAAGGTTGGGAGTCGAGCTGGCACTTCAGCACCTGTAAAAAATCTACTGCCAATCATTAGCAGACTGGAGCTCCGCTGTGGTGACCCCTAACCGGGAAAAGCAGAAAGAACATAAATAAGAGGAAATTCTAAAATGTGAAACAACCACAGCGCTCATCCGTCAGAAGGAATCATATATATATATATATATATATATATATATATACACAATATAATATATACACACACATATGCATGCACATATGTAGATATATGTGTATGTACATACATCTCTCTCTCTCTCTATATATATATATATATATATATATATATATATATATATATATATATATATATATATATATATATATATATATATACACACATACATATATACATACACACACACACACACACACACACACACACACACACACACACACACGTGTTTGTGCTCGTGTGCAATATTTATTAGTACCCCCTTGCCTTTATGTTTTGGATCATGTCTATGATGCATACCATGCAAACCAGTTAAATGAAGGTTCATACACGGTGAGTGTAGCTTCCAGTGCAAAGTGCTTTATTCAGGTTATGGAAAATTGTTTCCTCTAATAGGAGTTAAAATTGTAACATAAGCAGAATAAAAAGTTTGAAATAATTCATACTAGCATATACTACATCATAATATTGATGGAGAAATACAAAGTCTCATTTCTGACTACAGTCATAGTGAATGTTGCACTAAATATGATCAAAAAGGCTAGTTTGAACAAGAATGGGGAAAGGAGACATTCACCATCATGCTTTTACCTCACAATCTTTAGGTCTCACATAGTTGGAAGGAAAGACACCAGATTTATCTCCCACAATTCCAGTCCACCAGTCACCATCTTTCTTGGTTACCAGAATCATGTCTCCTTGCTGGAATGTTAAATCTCCATGTTCACTGCTTTCATAAGTGTACATTGCTATATATTCTGTAACCAAGAAATTAAAGGAAGCTGATGAAATTGAAATATCTTCTTGGTACTAAATAAACATTTGTTAATAAGCCACACAATGCAAATTGCATCAAGACATAACATACATATGTACATATATGTATACACACACATAAAATGAATGCACTAAATCAGCTGATTCATCAAACTGCAACTCTTTCAAGAAATAACAATTTACTCACCCCATGAAATAATTTGCAAGGAGGCCTTCAGAACTGGGTAACTACTGCAATATCCATTTTTTTATAACCCCGACTCAATAATTCACAATTGTGTGTTCATGGGTGCATTCAAACAAGGCCAGTATATGCTGTGACTGAATATATCAATCGGGGCTCATAAAAACAAACAAAAAAAAAATACAGAAATTATGCACCTGACCAAGACAGAAGAAAATCAAAATGTAGACCATCTTTAAACCAAGCTAAATCAGGGGAGTGACATGGAATTAAAATGATTGGTTATCTGAGTGCTTTTGTCACAGCACCAGTTTTACTTAAATGTTTTTAATCAATGAACTTACAATTCCATTGAAGGTTCTTTGCTGAGGCACTAGAACAGAGCATAACATTTTTGCTCCTGGTTTGTACTTTCATGTCATGATTCTTGTAGATATACTGCTTTCTTGGTGATGAAATACAGGTTCATAGTTTGTAATTAGACTTATGACCACTGGGGCCTTACAAGCCTAGCTGCACACTCCAAATCATTTGGGTTGTGAATATTATGGGGGGGGCCATGTTAGTAGGGAGGTAACTAAGGGATTTGTAGAGGGGGTGTCAGGATAAAAAGAAGTTATGTAGTCACCATAACGTTCCAGGTTTGTTGTCCATAATCTCGCCTTCATTCTTGATGGTTGGGTTAGGAACAGAGCATCGGTTCCGAATCGGCCGCAAACTAAAGGTCGAGAGCTTTCACCGGCTCGAGGCTACATCCTATCCCAAGATGCCTAGCGACTGTTACCCAGATCTCATTTGAGAAAAACTAATCACTAGACTATGCAACCCAATATAACTACAACAGATCCTCTGCCTATAATTCCTAAGACATGAAGGGAATCAGGAAATTTACAGCAAGTTTCAGAAAATTCCTCTAGATCCTCCAGGAAGGGGGGAGAAGGGTGGGATGCAAGAATGAAGGTGAAATTATGGACAACAAACATGAAACATTATGGTGAGTGCATAACTTCTTTATGTTATGTTGTCCTATCTCGCCTTCATTCTTGATGGTTGAGACAGCGTCCCCAGCACCTTCTTTCTCAGGTGGCTCAAGGGAATAAACTCTTCAAAACTGGAACCAAAGGATGCTCTGTTCTGGGAGGCCACATCTACTTTGTAAAGAGTGATAAAGGTATGAAGGTTAACCCATGTAGCTGCAGCACAAACTGAATCCAAAGGGAGCCTAGCTTGAAAGGCAGTGGAAGTCAACATAGCTCTAGTTGAATGCCCTCTAATTTTTCCCGGCAGCTTTTTATTCTGAGTTATAGACATAAAAAAAATATCCAAATGCTGGAAAAGGCTGAAAAAAAAAACTAACACTAAATCCAGGTGGAATAAAAATATCCTTACCGGTGTTTTCCCGGTACCTCGGCTCAAAAGCCTTTCAAGGAAGCCATTTTTACACCAAAATTACAACATATTTAAATGTGCATCAATTAAGCTTAATTACATTAATGCAATTAGGAATGTCAAATAGCAGATATGAATCATTTTACCCTTAACTTGCCCTTCCAAAGACTTACATCAATGACATTTGAATACATAAATGCACCATGAAATTTGCATAAAATACATTTTTGCCTATTGCATCTTTCTCAACATTTTACACCACCCTACTATAACTAAATCAGGTGTCAAACTTAAAATCCCTTTAAAATATTTAAGTATTCCAGCATTAATGTGACGCATGGGGAGGCATATTAAATGTGCAACCAATGCTACCCAAAAATTATTTAAAACTTACAATAATTAAATAATGAACAAACATCATAAATATTGACAAGTAAACCAAAGAGAAAATTGTGAGCCCAATGACATGTATAAGAGAACACAATACATGAAGCCTGAAGATGAACAATGTATAAATATCAGATAAACCATGTTACATGTTCTTGAAAAATTAACCAGAAATTAAAAATCAACCCTAATACCATAGCATATCCCACTTCTTTGTTAACAGATGCTGGTATTAATTTCCTGATTCAGACCACTGGGAACTAGTTTGCCATAACTGACAATAAATGTGGTCTCTAATCTTAATAATTCAGTCAAGAAGAACTCACCCAGTCTATTGAATGGTTTAGCCAACACTCTGAAGAATAAGTTGGCATCAGAACCAGCGTGAACCATCTGAAAGTGTTCCACCACCAGATTTTCCATTCTACCATGTCTAATATCGCCCAAATGTTCCAATATGCGTTTTTTAACCATCCTCTTTGTCCAATATACCATCTGGCAGGAACACAATCACAACCAATGATGTACACCACCCCACAGGACCTACAGTTGAACTCCATAGCCTTATATTGTTTTACCATTTATAAGACTTTCATCCAAATTACAGACTCTCCTACAGATTTTGCAATGTCCACATAAATAACATCCCTTAAATCCCTGTGTTTTCTTGACTCTTGAGTGTTCAGCAATTCTTTCAAGTTACAAAAAAATGACTGTAGGAAAAAGATTTTCCTGGGAAATAAATTCTTCAAGGTTGGCTCATTTACAACCAAGGCCCAAAATCATTCCACTACCATCCTCATACGTCTTGAGAATGGGGAATACTTAGTGGCAAAAAATAATTTTTCGTCACTATCTGCATCAAGTGCAAAACCCAAATTGCTCCTGTACTTCTGCCTACTACCTTTCAAACTGTGTACATAAGGAACACCATACCCAAATCCCCTTTCTACTTTATCAAGAATATGTGAACTATAGCCTCTTTTCAACAACTTTTGTCTTACTTTCAAAAATTCTTCCTTCACAGTATGTTTTTCACAAGTATTGTTAAAAATACAATTGCATTCCCCAAAGGGTAAAGCAGCCAGTAAGTGGGGGGGTGCATACTATCAACTGACAAAAAGTTATCAACTGCTGTCTCTTTGGTGAAAGGTTTGAAAGAAATCTCCTCATGGCTTGTTACAAAGAATTCCAAGTCAAGAAACTGCATTCTCTCCCTATCTATATGAAAAGCAAACTCTAACCCTAGGCTATTTCTCTGACTGAGGTTGTCCACAAAGTCATGAAACTCAGAGAATCACCCTTGCATACAAAAAACAAATCATCTATATATCTCCTATACATGATCTCATGCTGCTTAAAAAATTCAGTATTATAAAAAAGAAGTTGTATACTCACCATAACGTTCCATCTGAGTAGTTATACTTCATTTTTCTGCAACCTGTGGGTATTTGAATCCATATCGGATCCGAGCCAGCAACTTTACAAGCATCTGCTCTGAGCTCCAAGCTCCTTCCCCTTACCGATAACCCACTACCATCTCCTGCCTTCCCACAGATTGAGTTTGCCACAACTCAAACCAATCAGCAACTCAGCTTAGAATAAACCACACATTAATATTATATGAGAAGGTTCGGTGGAAGGAGGGTGGAAAGGTTGCAGGAAAAATTAAGTATAACTACTCAGGTGGAACATTATGGTGAGTACAAAACTTCTTTATCTTTAACTTCATTTTATCTGCCACCTGTGGGACAGAGTCCCCAGCTACTCAAGCTCCTGGGAGGCCCTCATGGAAGGATATTCCTGAGCACTGCAGAGCTGAAGGATGCTCTCCCTCTGGAGATCAAATTCAGCTTATGAGAAATGAAGGTATATGACTTTGCTCAGGTTGCTGCCGCACAAATGTCATCCAATGAGACCCTAGACCAAAAAGCAGCAGATGTCGCCATAGATCTGGTAGAATGAGCTTTAACAGGACCAGGTGGAGACAAGCCTTTGTCTTTGTAAATTTGCAAAATTATTAGTGTAATCCATCTAGCTAAGGAAACCTTGGAGATGGCTTTACCTTGAAAATTTGGGAAGAAAACAGGCAGGTTAATTGATTAATGTTTGATTCAGAAGCCACTTTTGGTAAGAAAGAAGGGTTTGTACGGAAAGAAACCCTGTCCTTATGGAAGATCAAGTAAGGGGGCATGGCAGATAAGGCCTGAAGCTCAGAAACCCTCCTAGCCGACGTAATGGCCACTAGGAACTCTGTCTTCCAGGATAAGAACTTCAAATCTGCTGATGCTGCAGGTTCAAAGTGGGGAGCAACTAAGGCCTGCAGAAACAAGGTAAGGTCCCAAGGAGGAACGGGGTTTTTAATTGGAGGACACAAAAGAAGAGTGCCTTTAAGAAAAGCCTTATGCAGTCTAGAAGAGGCCAGGGCATTCCTGTTTTCGCCAATATGGAAATTCGAAATAGCTGCCAGCTGCACTTTCACAGTGGAAGAACTAGCCCCTTGCTGAAAAATGCTGGCTAAGAAATCCAACACTGCTGATATAGGGGCTGTAAGGTATCCAGGTTTCTCTGAGAAGCCCAAATAGCGAATCGTTTCCATTTACTGCGGTAAATCTTCCTGGTGGAAGACTTATGAGCCACCACTAGAATAGTTTTCACTGAAGACGAAAGACCGGGAGTCCTGGCAATCAAGGAAACTGGAGCAACCAAGCTGTCAGCTTGAGGCTGTCCAGGTTGGGTGGACAGGTGCCCGAGGGATGAGAAATGAGATCCGGGCAGGGATCTAGAATCCAAGGAGGAGCTAGAACATGAGACTAGAGGAAGGGGGACCAGACTTGACGAGGCCAGAATGGGGCAATAAGGATCACCTTGCACCCCAATCAGCAAGCTTTCTGAAGAAACTTCGGATTGAGTGGTAATGGGGGATAAGCGTACAGTAAGCAGGGAGGCCAAGCATGGACTAGAGCGTCTCTGGGGGGGGGGGGGTCCCCTGGTGAGGGAATCAGGGCGAATAACTTGTTGCACTTCATGTTGTAAGGAGATGCGAAGAGATCGCAGCAAGGCTGCCACCACGCAAGGAAGATTCGCCTCTGCTATCGACTGTTTCAGAGACCACTCATATGGCACTGGAATAGCCAGACTCAATCTGTCCACTAAAATGTTGGAGCATCCTGGGAAGTGCGTTGCAATCAAAAACCGACTGGTGGAGATCACCCACTCCCATACTCTCATGGCCTCGTGACACAGAGGCTAAGATCTGGTTCTTCCCTGTTTGTTGATGTACCAGACAACCGACATGGTCTGACTGAATTGCAATAGTCCCGGGAGGAAGAACAGTGTGGAAGGCTTGTAACACTAAAAGCACTGCTCTCATCTCCAGGACAATGATGTGCAATCTGGTCTCTATCTGGGACCACGTGCCTTTGACCGTCCTCCCCAGATAATGCCCCCCCCACCCGAGCTGGGAGTCCTCCGTGGTCACTGTGGCTTGGGCTGTGGGTGGAATAAATGGGCGTCCCACTGCGATCTCCGGGGATTGGACCCACCAGAGGAGTGACGCCCTGCAGGCTTTGCTGATCTGATTTGGATATTCCATGGGGAGATCTAGCCAAGACCACTGTATGGCTAGAGTCCACTGAAGAACAAGTATGTGAAAACGCGCACAGATGAGGATAGAAATTGCTGTAGCCATGGAGCCCAAGGCTCTGAGAACATCGTCCGCCTTTGGTAACCTGGGGCCAAGAATTATTGATACATGAGCGCTTAGACTCTGGACCCTGTATGGAGTTAGAAAGACTTTCAGTTGAAGAATGTCCAGCCGTACCCGATAAAGTCCAAGATCTGTACTGGGTCCAAGAGGGACTTGGGAACATTGATCGTAATCCTTAGCAAGTCTGCAAGATGAAGGAAGGAGTCCCTGGCTTGGCAAAGAAGACGCTTGGTGGAAGCAGCGAGGAGCCAATCGTCTAGGTAAGGGAATACCTGAATCCCCTGAAGCCTCAGGTGAGCCGCTACAACTGCCATTACCTTGGTAAACACCCTGGGGGCTGTGAGACCGAAGGGTAGGGCTCTGAACAGGGAATGAATGGCTCCCAGCCATAAGCGAAGGAATCTCCTGGAGCTTCTGTGAATCTTGATGTGGTAGTAAGCATCCTGGAGGTCTATCGAGCACATCCAGTCGTGTTCTCGAAGATAAGGTAGAATGGACTGAAGAGTGACCATCCGGAATTTCTATTTGGCGACAGCCTGGTTTAAGGATGACAGGTCCAAAATGGGTCTGAGGTCCCACGTCTTTTTTGGCACTAAAAAGAACCTGCAGTAAATGCCTGACCCGGACTGATGGGGGGGGACCGGTTCGATGGCTCGTTTTTGAAGCAGCGTGGAAACCTCCAGCACTGCCATCGCCCTTTGAGCAGGTGGGACATCTGGGAAGTGCTTTGATTGGATTGGAGAGGCAACAAACAGGATGGTGTAACCTCTGGATATTATTTGAAGAACCCAACAATTTGCAGTTATGGACTCCCACGCAGTTGGGTGCAATGATAATCTTCCTCCGACTGCTTCCAGAGTAGGACAGTTGGGCAACCCTTCAGGGCTGCTGCACGGGCCTGTCCAAGAAGGGCTCCCTAGACCCAAAGCTCCTCGAACCCCCTCTGCCTCTAGGGGATGAGTTGTCCTGAGAGTCCTGGGAAGACTGTGATTTCCAGAACATCTTCTTTTGCCCTCTCTGATTCCTTAAAAAGGATCTTTGAGGACTGGAGAAGCGGATTCCGATAGCAGAAAAAGGTCTTCCTGTCTTTTTCACTCTGGACAAGGGTGTCACGTACGGTCTTCTTAAAAACAGAAGAACCATCGAAGGGAGCATTGGTAAAAGGCACCTTGAAGGGGTCCGCAAACTGACACAGTCTGAGCCAAGCATGTCGCCTCATAGCTATGCTGGTCCCAGCTGCCGTAGCTGCTCCTTCCATAGCATGGGAAAGGAGGCGCATGGATGTGTTTGATACTGATTTCAGAGTCGACATTTTTGCAGAGAACAGACGCTTGTCCTCCGGCGACAAAGACTCTGGGGGCGACTCAGCTAATTCTGTGACTAGGTCTCGCTGCATTCGTATAATGTGTTTCAAGTGGTTCAATGCTCAGATGGAAAACGTCGTTGAGGAATTTACTCTCTTCCCAAACTGATCCACCGTCCTGGATTCCTTGTCCGGAGGGTGGACCGAAGAACTTTCTTGAGCCAGTTCCCACTTGGTGGCTACCGCAACTGCCATAGCGCCCACAGGGGATCTCTTATACCATGCCTGTCTGTTCCGAGGGTGGACAAAGAATCTTGTCCGGGCATTTAGGTATCAGCTCTATGGTGTCAGACTCCTTCTATGCCCGCGTGGTGATAAGATCCACTAAGGGATCCACCAGTGGGGACATGCAGGACATAGATGGGCTCATGCCAAAAGCCTCCAGGAACACTGATTCATCGGTAGAAGGTTTTGGGGCTGACCAACCTCCTCTCTGGTGAAGGATCTCCATGATGTCTCCAAAGGAGACATCCTCAGGAGGTGACCTGGGGGAACCTTCTCCTTCATCTAAATCAGTGTCTTCTGTAAGGGATTCAGGGGAGTCCAGTTGGCTTCTTTTGCACATGTGCTTACGAGGAACCTCTTCAGTGTGACTCTCTGAAAAGGGCTCATGAGCCGCGGGGCGTTCCTCCAGGGGGAACCGCCTGGGGCTCCTCTAGCACTGGCTGTCCCTGAGACAAGCTGAAGGGAGTCATAACCGAATCGGAGGGAGTCTGGGCAGAATCCAAGGAAATAGGCTGGGGTCTCGATCCTTGGGAGAGACCCATCTCCACCACTTTGAATGCTGATGGAGAGCGCACATCTTTAGCACCCAACAAGGAGGAAGCTCTCCCCGGGTCCGCCGTGAGGATCGGGGCCAAGGCTAGCATAGCCGGAGCTCCGAAGAAATGGCTCAGATCCGACAAAGTCGGAGCGGAAAACACCTCCATTCCCTCGGGTCTGACTCCCCATCCTCGGCCCTGAGAGCTGCTCAGATCCGAACTGGTCAGATCAGAGGAACTCAAGGTAATCATCACAGTCGAGGTTGGAGGAACCATCGGCACCAAATTCCCAGCTCCGAAGATCCTCAGATCGATAAACCCTGAAACCACAGGCCAGATCGGGGAAGGAGAAATCAGATGAAAGAATGGCATGGAGATCCCCCCTCCAGAGGGAGAGGGGCTTGGCAAGACTCTCATCTGGATTTGGGTCCGAATAAATTTTGTCATCCTGTCTATGTCCATTTCAGACAGACTCCGAGTCGAGCGCAAGGAAGCGACCGACTCGGATCTGGCTGGCCGTTGGGAGGATCTGGAGGAACGCCTTGGCTCTGAAGGCTCCGTCGACTCCGGGGAGAATCTTGGGGAGTGTAGCCGGGGAGACATGGGTCTCGATACCTTGGAAGGCGGGGTAGGGAAGGTCTCCCACTCTGGAGACCATTTACGGGGCCTTTCCCCTTTCTTCTCTCTGTCTCTCCCTCTGTCTGAATCCTTATGTCTTTTGTCTCTCCCTTTTGCATCCCTTCAACAGGTCTAGCAGGAGGGTGAGTCTCGGCCTGAAGGGGGGTTTGGGCGTTAGTTGCAGAAGCCGAGACTGAAGTGTCCAAAGTGGAAACTAGGAGTAGGCCTTTCGCCACCAGTTTGACCTTCATATCTTTCAGGGCCTTCGGATTAAATCCAGCACACACACTGCACTGGGCGGATAAATGGGCTACGCCCAGGCAAACAACACACAGAGTGTGACCATCCACCAGTGAAAGCTTATGGCCACACTCTGTGCAAATTTTGAAAGTAGGTTTCGGCTGTTCTAACATTCTAACACAAAAGCAGCCACGCCTAACTAACTCCAACACACTATTGACCACCCACACACTATAGGGAAGGGAAGGGCCTACACTATACCTCACAAAACTAAAATCTTTTTTTGTAACTGACGAACAAGCGTTTGGGGGAGGAAAGGGAACTAACTGAGAAAACTCTCTCTACACACACATATATACCAAAAAGCATTTACAATAACCCTAAGGCTCAGAAGCTATGGAGACCACGATGCTGATGCACGAAGTGGCAAACAAGATCTGAGGGAAGGCAGGAGATGGTGGTGGGTTATGGGTAAGGGGGAGGAGCTTGGAGCAGATGCTTGTAAAGTTATCGGCTCGGATTCGATATGGATCCAAATATCCACAGGTTGCAGATAAAATGAAGTTAACTACTTCAGATTAAACAGATTCTCAAAATGATTCATAAAGATTATAGCATAGGAAGGGGCATATGATGCCCCCATTGCTGTACCCTCTTTCTGTAGGAAATACTGCTTATTAAATTTGAAACAGTCGTGTGTCAAAGAGAACTCTAATAACTGTAGAATATCATTCGTACATGGACCCTCCCCCAACATCTTACCAGCTGTTTCCAAACCACAAACATTTGTAATGCTTGTATAAATAGTTACAGACATAAGTAATGGTGTCTGTAATCCATTTTGATAAGGTGACTTTTGAAACTGAAGTTCCTTTTCTGTTTTCTGAGAATGAAACACAGTTGGTCAGATTTTCTAAATTCTTTTGTCCTATGTAAGTAAAAATATAACTGCCTATGTACATCCAGCTGATGAAGCTTGTATTCTGCCTTGTTGCCAAGAATGGGGAAAAATACGGGTAGCTCAATAGACTGATTTAAATTGGCTTCAGAACAAACTTTTGGCAGAAAAGAAAGACTTGCCCTGAGAGAGACTCTGCCTTTGTGGAAAATCAGAAAGGGAGGATGGATAGACAGAGCTTGCTGTTATGAAACCCTCCTAGCGGAAGTAATGGCTGCTAAAAAGATTGTCTTCCAAGATAAGAACTTTAGTGGGCAAGAGAAGGCTGGTTTGAAAGGAGGGAGAATAAAAGAAGATAACACCAAATTGAGGTCCCAAAGAGGTGGTGGTTCTCTTATGGGAGGTCTTAAAAAGAATGTACCCCTCTGAAAGGCTTTGCATAATCTGTGGAACATTATATTGGGTGTCATGTCTCCTACATGGTAGTTTGATAAAGGCAGCTAGTTGTACTCACACCAAGGCTGCCGCTGCACCCCGATTAAAGATTTCTGTTAAAAATTCCAGGATTGCAGACATAAGAGCTGTAAAGGAGTCTATATGTTTTTTGTCAGCCCAATAAGAAAATCTCTTCCATTTGCTTGCATAAAGTTTTCCAGTTGTATTCTTTTGCAATGAAACCAGAATGTGTTGCACTGCCGGGGATAATTCTGGAACCCTGGCCAAGATCGGAAGTGGAGTAACCAAGCTGTCAGCTTGAGGTTTTGAATAGAAGGGTGGAGCGTTCCTGAATGATGAGTCAGAAGATCCGGCACTGGGTCCAGGATCCAAGGCGCCTGCTGAAGATGGGGCCATAGAAAGGGGAAGCATATCTGATGAGGCCAATAAGGAGCTATGAGAATTAGCCTGCGGATTAACGATTTGGCTTTCATAAGAACCTTGGGTATTAATGGAAATGGGTGGAAAGCGTTCAGAAGTCTTGATGTCAATCGTGGACAAGTGCATCCCTTGGTGACTCCCCCGGAGGGGGAATTAGGGCAAAGTAGCTGCTGCATTTGGAGTTGATGGATGTGGCAAAGAGGTCGCAGCAAGGCTGATCCCACTTGCAAAACATTTGGTTCACAATTTTCTGACTCAGGGACCACTCGTGAGGCATAAGAATTGCTCTGGTTAATCTGTCCGCTATCACGTTGGATTTCCCTGGGGTGTACGTTGCAGTCAGAAAATGCTGAGAAAAAATTGCCCATTGTCATACTCTGAGGCCCTCAACAGAGGGGGTAGAATCTGGTTCTGCCTTGTTTGTTGATGTACCACACAGACATATTCTCCGTTTGTATTGCAATCATACCTGTTGGAAGAGAGCTATGGAATGCTTGCAATGCCAGAAACACCGCCCTCATCTCCGATACATTAATGTGCAAGTGGTATTCGTGTTCTTGCCAAGTCTCTTGGACAGTCTGTCCCACACAATGCCCCCCACCCTATCTGGGAAGCGTCCGTGGTCATTGTAGCTATGGGCTGGGGAGAACAAATGGTCTGCCTATCGTTAGCTGCGTAGACTGAAGCCACCATCGTAGGTCCCTCTTGCAGGTGTTTGTAATGAGAATCTTGTGTGACATGGGCAACTCCTGCATGGACCACTGAGCAAAGAGTACCACTGTAATATTCATGTGTAGACACGCCAGTGGGACTAATGCTATTGCAGCTGCCATTGAACCCAGAACCTTGAGGACAAATTTTGCTTGCATTTTTTTTTCTTCCTGAGCAATATTGACACCTGATGGCATAATGTTTGAATTCTTTCATGAGGCAGCTTTGCAACCATGTCTTTTTTGTTTAAGTCTGCCCCTATAAAGGTAATATGCTGCGATGGCAACAAGGAAGATTTTTTCGAAATTTATGGTAATGCCTAGGTCCACGCAGAAATGAATGGTGGTGTCCCTTGCCCTGGTTAGTAGATGCTCTGTGGTGGCGGTCAGGAGCCAATAGTCCAAGTATGGAAACACCCAGAATCCTAGATGCCTCAGGTGAGCTGTAACTACTGTCATGCATTTGGTAAACACTCTGGGGGCTGTAGTGAGACCAAAGGGCAGAGCTCTGAATTGGTAATGACTGACTCCCAGCTGGAAGAGTAAATATCCTCTGGACCACCTGTCAATCTTTATATTGTAGCATGCATCCTGAAGATGTATGGAGCACATCCAACTGTCTTGTCCAAGAAAAGGGAGTATGGACTGCAGTGTCACCATCCGGAACTTTGTTTTCTTTACAGACTTGTTCAGTCTGCTGAGATCCAAAATTGCTCTCCAGTTCCCTGTCTTTTTTGGAACTAAAAAAAACTCTGAGTAAATTCTGGATCCGATTTGGCCTGTGGGGACATCTTGGATGACTCTCTTTCGCAGCAACCTTTGAATTTCTATGTTTTTTTGATCCCTTTGTCTGGGTGGTATGTCTGGGATAGACTTTGGTGGAAGGGAGAAAGGAATGTTATATCCCCTGGATATGATCAAATGTACCCAATTATCTTGAGTGATGTCCAGCCAGGCTTTTGGGTACAGTGATAATCTCCCCCCAACTGCCTCCAGAGGTGGACAGGTGGGGCTCCTTTCAGGAGGGCTGGAAGAGCCAACCAGAGAACTTATCTCTGTCGCCCTTATTCTGCGGACCCCCTCTGCCGTAAGGGCAGCACCTTCCATTGTTATTTCCCCCTCTGCCCCTGGGGAAAATTCACCACGAGCATCCAGTAAAGCTCCTTTGGATTTCCGGAACCACATTTTTCCGCCCTTCTGACCTTTGGGATAAGGTCTGGTAGGAACGGAGAAACATACTCCAACGGCAGATAGAGTTTTGCCATCTTGTTCACTCCTGCTAAGAGGCTCTTTCACTTTTGGCCCGAACAAAGACAAGCCATCAAAAGGGGCATCAATAAAGGAAGACTTCAAGGGTTCAAAAAACTCACAAAGACGCATCCAGGAAAGTCTCCTCAGAGCTATTCCTGTGCCTGCTGCCCTGCTCACTCCATCGGTCGCATAAGAAATGAGGCACATGAAAGTGTTTGTTATAGAGGTTAAGGTTGCAAGCTGAGAACTTATCTCGTCAGGTACCTCCCGCAGCTGTAGCACCTTGGAGGGTATCTCCTACCTCCTTGAGTAGATCTCTCTGAAGATGAGTAAAGTGGGATAAATAATTCAGCAACCTAAAGGTAAAGGCCACTGAAGAGAACATACGCTTCCCATATCTGTCCATCGTTCGAGACTCCTTATTCAGTGGGTGGACAGATGAAGATGTTTTTGCTAGTTCCTTCTTGGTGGCCGCCGCCGCCACCACCATAGCATCTACTGGGACACCTTTAATTAGAAACTGTTTGTCCTCCGGGGCTGTAATAAATTTGTTGGGCATCCTCAGAACTCATTCCACCGACTCTGGAGAGCCCCGTGCCTTTTGACCGACTACACCCAGGAACTGGTCGAAAGGCAGAGACACGCAAGAGGTGGAGGGTCAAGAACAAAATGCCTCCAGGTATACCAACTCATCTTTAGAAGGGGAGAGGGTCTTCCAGCCACGTCTCTGTTTCAGGATCTCTAGGATGTCTAAAAAGGAGACATCCTCAGAGGGTGACCATGGGGACCCTTCTGAATCCTCTAAGTCAGCATTTGATGTGACAAGACTCAGGGGAGTCTGTGTGTTTCCTCTTACAGGTTCTCTTCCAAGGGACCACCTCAGAGGGATGCTCCGGGGAGGTTTCAGAAGAGATGGTCTCACCCATTAGGGCGTCCCGGGGCACTGGTTCTCTACGTTGGGGCTGGAGGGATGGTGTAGCGGTTAACACTGGCCCTTTTGGGGGAAGAATAGCCGGAGCCAAGGGTGAAGCAGTTTTGGAGGAAAGCACACTCCCCATCACCTCGAAGGCACCATAATCCTGGGCCAAGACAGCCTCCGGCTCAAAGGAGCCGGGAGACCTCCCCCGCACCAAGGAGGATGGCTTTGAGGCTGATGTGGGTGCCAAACTCACCTGCACCAAAGCTCCACTAACTTAAAAACTTAAACGGATTCATGGAAAGGAGCAGCCGATAGAAAGCAGGCCTAAGAAAATGATGGCTCAAACAAAATCAGCAGCCAACAGCGAAAACCAACCTCAAAAAGGGCAAAGAAGCACTCAAAGATACAGCTATCTAAAGGAAACTACTTCTACTACTTAACTACTGAACAAACCACACAAAAGTTTAAGAAAAAATTCACTGAGCCTGAGCCAGTGAAAAAGCAATCCCAAAGCTGTACGTGGCAAATGAGATCTGGGGAACAGTCACTAGGCATCCTGGGATAGGATGTAGCCTCGAGCCAGTGAAAGCTCTCGAGCTTTAGTATGCGACCGAGTCGGAACTCATGCTCGGTTCTGAACCCAACCATCAAGAATGAAGGCGAGATAGGACAACATAACATTACTTTATTATTGACTGCCTCTGTCCACAAGGACACTGGAGTCAGAGCATTGGTAAATTTACAACTTTTCATCCAGCTGTCAAAGTTTCATTTGCTTAGGGTCCGGGCTGAACTTTGTTTCACATAGATGGGGAGTCTATTCCATACTGCAGGGATCCTTTGGGACACATCTGTCTCTCCAGTAGGTTTTATGTCACAGATGAAGTTCAGATCCCTGGATCTAGTGTTTCTGGTGCTGTTTGTTTTGCACACACTTGCAACAGACCCATCAGGGATGGGTCTTCCAAAGCCCTGTACGCAAGGCAAAGATGCTCTCTCAGCAGCCTGCTGAGAATGAATACAGAAACAGAGTCTTTATGTGATCAGTGTACGACAGGGTATTCATACCCTGAACTCTCCTAGTGAGAAACCTTTGTGGGTGTTCCAACTGTTCTAAGTGTTTGGTTAGGTATATGTCAAAATGTCAGTGTACTCCATGACAGGTCTGAGAATGGTCAAGTAAAAGTGGTACTGTAACTTCCTTGGCCCTGGACACTATACCCTTACCTATAAGCTTGGCAACATAGAATGATTTTCTTACTATCTTAGTGGGTCTATATTAAATCACTGAATGCTTAAAAAAGCGAACAGTGATTCATCGACCCTATGTAAGCAAAAGTTTACAATGTCGAAGTGTTAGAACAGCGATTTTTTTCCATGGCTGACTGTTGCAAGTCTTTTATGCAATACATTTTTTGGCAGGGTGTTCTCATTTCCTCTAGCCTTCTTCCTACATCTTCCAAATTTTCTTCACCAAATCATCATCATCATCTTTCCTGAACATGTGTCCAAAGCACCACAATCTCTCTTTGACCTTTTGCTCTGACATTGTAATTTCTTTATCTGACAGTGTGCTTCCTACCACCCATCTCTGACACCATCTCTATCACTTCTAGATTCCTCAACTACTCTGTCTTCACTGGTTAGGTATCTGTACCATACAGAAGTACTGATCAAATCACTGTTTTTTACACATGGCTTTGCAGCTGCTTTGTCATTCTTCTTTTGTAGACTACCCCTGACATACTATGCCAAATGGCTGCAGTACTGATAATTCTAGCTTTGACCTCCTCATTCAGACTTCATCAACCACTCCCATATACATGAAGCTGTTGAACTGTTCCATTTTTTTTCTTTTTATCACAATTTTCAGCTTCTATTTCCTCCTTTTGCTGCCATGACAACAGTCTTGTCTGTACTCAGTTTCATCCTGTATGCTTTCAGTTTTGCATTCCATCCCCCTCTTTCATTTGTTCACGCTCCTGTTCAGAATCTGCTTGTAATGCCACAGTCATAAATGGACCTGCAAAATCAATATGCAGGATTTTTCTAACAACTTCCTGGAAATTTCAGTGTACATAATTGTATTTGTCTATGTACTGTCTGTTTCATTTCACAAGGGTACCTATCCTTTACACATACTCAGTCTTTTGTAATTTTGGCCACCAAGTCAACTGTTCTGCCAGCTACATTATTTTCCACAGTATTAGGGAATCAAATGCACAGCAGTTCTGCACCTCTTGTCATAGTTTTTAAGGAATTATAAGATATACACATAGTGCAGTACACTATTCATGTCGAAGGAATGCTGTTTCACTAAACAAATGCTAATGCTAGGGTATCTTGCAACTAATGATTTAGCAGAAAAAAAAATTTCAAAGCTGTTAAAGAAATTAAAAGACAGCAATGAATGTAGAAGATTATTCATTGTTCCTGTTGCATTACAGGACCTAAGCAAACCATACACATGGTTAATCATTTGGTGAGTTATTGCTGAAAAAAGCATTACCAGATTAAGGCTTGACATGATCAAACCAAATTTTGGTATTGCTCTAACCCAAAACCAGAATTTTTAGAAATGTCATAATAAGCATGGATGGGAGAGATCCTTTCAAGATCAGATTCTATATTCATTTGAGATACAACTGCAGAGGTTCAAAGTAGATTTCAATGTGTAATTATTTAGCAGGCAAGTCCAGTCTCATTCCTAAATAAAGGAAGAGACAAAAGTACCACTTACAGAAGGTACAGTAATCAACTGTAAAACACATTGAGTGGAGAAATCAGTTAAGGATGCGAGTCCATACACAGAGAAAAAAAGATTCTGCTGGTGAACCTTTAAGCAGTAAACACAATGATGTTGATGTTTCACAAGATTCCACACTGCCAAATAGTGAACCTGAAGTTTCACAGACATTTAAACAGAAGTCAAAGCTGAGACATTCACAGACCATTAGAAAATCACACCTGCAACTGACTTGTTGCTGTGGTGTTTTTGTTTTTAGTAAGGACTCGTAATCCAGTGAATATTTTTTCCTCCATAAATCAAAGGATTTAAAAATACCTTCCTTACGGTCCTAACAAATTCATCGCGGTGGTGGTGCTGCGGTAGCATTGTCGTCGCACAGTAAGATGCTGTCCTGTTCGATTCTCAGCTAGAGCGTCTCCGGGGTGGAGACATGTGCGAATGGGCGTACCTTCGTTGAAGGTTGTGCGTCAGGGCTGGCAACTCGGCACGTAAAAATCAACTGCCAATCATTAGCGGACCGGAGTTCCGCTGTGGCGACCCCTAACTGGGAAAAGCCGAAAGGCACAACAACGGTCCTAACGAACTCAATATATATATTTTTTTTTAACAGGAAGTAGGATCATGTAATACAAAGAGACTGCTATTAGAATGCTGTGGAAGCACTGGGTTTCCACACACGTGAGCCAGACTGCAGTGCACATTATGTTTGCACACTTGTGCAGTATTCAGATAAAGTGCATTTAAACTGAATGGCTGGTATTATGTGTTCCTCCTAAAAGAGATTCATTATTCATTATTTACATAAGATTTGGTACTGGAGGTGCATGAGCCGGCTGCCAGTGCATGCGGTGACACCAAGCAGAAACTACAGAAGAATACCTAAACCCTGTGGCCACCAGTTCACTTCCTACCACTAGTGAGCACATTGCAAGGAGCTCAAGAAAAGGTAATGAAAATTTGACACCTATATTGCTAAAGGATATGCTATACGACTTAAATGAAACTCCAACAACCAAGGTTGGATGCAGGAGATGTTCAAGCAAAGAGAGAAAGGGTAAGGGTATAAGTAAGTCATCAAGGACGATTCCCCTATTTGACAAATAAAGAAAAAAAGTTAACATACCTGACAGATATAAAACGGATCTATATCAGAACACTGAAAGTTCACTCTTTCAAATGTTCTTACATTGACCCCTAGTCAGCGAATGCTGAAAATAGTGAAATGACAGATAACCACATTTTTTCCTAGGGAAAGAATTTGGTTGTCCATTTCTGTCGTTTCGTTATTTTCACTGCTGTGGTGGAAAGTTACGGGTTGGGTTCAGGCAAGTGTGCGATTGGGCGTGGGTTATCTGAGTTAGGGTTAGGGCGTGAGGGATGTATGTGTGCGATTGTGTGGACATGAGGGTTAGGGCGGGTTAGGTGAGTTAAGGTGCAGGTGAGGTGAGTGTGCGATAGTGACGGACCTTAGGGTTAGGGTTTGGTTTAAGGTACTTGGATAGTTAGTGGTGTTTGTACAGTTTAGTGTAGGGTTAGCTGTAAGATTTTGGGTGTATGTGTGTGGATTGCTGTTTGTTTGGTGTGCTTGTGTTGTGTATGTGTTTAGGAACAGCTAATTTTTTTCCCTAGGAAAAAAATTTGCTGTTCTGAATGGTCGATGTTGTCAGCGTTCGCTGATTAGGGGTAGATGCAAGAACATTCGAAATTGTGAACTTTCGGTGTTCTGATATAGACCCTATAAAACATGGTGGCCACAACTTTGACAGGTCTGACTGGCATGAATCCAAGTCATCGGGGTGGAAGGAGCTGGAAGAATAACTAAGGAATAAGGCTTTGTAGGCTAGATCCTCAAGTGCAGGTATACCAAAGGAAGGCCAACTCATGGACTTGTAGCCTGCCAAGGCATGTGTATAAGATCAAGTCGCTGGATAACAAAAGATATGCAACAGAACAATTCATGAAGCAAGCATTAAAAACAGGAGATATATATATATATATATATATATATATATATATATTTTTTTTTTTTACCAGGCAGAGAGCCACCTGAGGTAAATTTTCATGCAGTCAAAAAGCCAGCTGGAAAAGGAGTATTTGCAAGTTTAAAGCTCTACCCTTTTAAAAGACGAGGAGACAAAACTGTTCAGATTTTGTAAATTCAAGCAACAACTTCATGTAAAACTTCAACTGCACTGCATATCCAATGTGTGAAAGACTCTCTTCTATCTCTGCCCGGTTTTCTGCCTCAACAAAGAGAACAGGAAGTGAACAGAAAGGATTAGACTTAGTTCACAAAACACTTTTGGGAAGAAATGCAAGTTCATACTAATAGCTAGAAACACAAATATAGCAATCCTGTTACAAACTGCTTAAGTTTGTGCTGAGTCTCAACTATGCCTTCCACAAAGCCACGAGGAACAAAAATTGACATTTGCCATGGCTGCAGAATAACTGATAACCATGGTATACAAGTGTAGAGATAGGTAAGGAGCACAGGGGAGAAAAGTTTTCACACAGACGAACAAGCATGCCATCTGGAAAACTTCTTGGCAACCTCAATCATTTTCTAATTTCTAAAACAAGGGCCAAAACGTCTGCCAGGATCTAAAGATAGACATCAGGGAAAGGCCACGGTGTACAGCCAGTTATCACTCAAATTGTGTGGGATATCCAGAGCTAGAACTTAGAAAGTTTCCAGTACTCCTATAGACTGCAGAGGCTGAAAACGCACACCAAGAGACTTAAGTTATTTTTTTCTTCTCTGAACTTACAATAAGGTGCAGAATCAGCAGGAATGACAAGTATACAGGAATTTGGGATGGGAAACACATCCACTCCAATATCATCCTTACCTTACTGCACTAAGCAGAATGAATTCTCCTGAGTAGCAAACAGTATTCTCTCTGATGTGTCCCATTTCCAGAGGACCTAGAATGGACATCACCTTTTGCATCTGTAATTCAAAACAGAACAGGAAAAGCACCACCGACACTCTGCTAGCTTATTCACTTATTCTAAGATGTGAACCAATTAATACAGTCCTGTGAGACAGCAACTATGGGACTGCCCATCAAAGAGATGTTGAAAGGTATTCATAACGACTCGGCAAATGCAGATTTGGTGACTGTTAATAATTTCAAGCAGTTATCCTTTTCTGTAACGGCTGCTTCCTTACAACCCCTAACCTGTACATACTAACTCCATAGTTGTACAATACTGGGAATATGGGCAAAGGGACTTGGCTGAAAGTGATTTTCAGTATTACTGTTTTCCTTTACTGGCACTAAACCTTATTTCATTCAAACAACTGTCACATTCCTAGTTACATGAGTCCTTGGATGAGACCGCCAGGAAACGCACATCCAGCTAGAACACCACATGGGGGCTCTTCTGCAGGGCATTACTACTGCTGAAGCCTTAGTAAATCTGGGGTGCAGAAGAAAGCCAAAATGACAACATTTTTGTATTATAAGTGATGGCCTGTATGGACACAATTTGCCAAAAAGTATTCAGCATGTCCAATGGCAACATTTAGGCACACTGTGGCAGAAGGAGTATAAAACCCTAAAGAATAACAATCTGCAAATAAACATGTGGTAACTGTAATGAAGGGTGCCAAGGTCCAGAACAGAATATAAATCATTAGCCTTTCAAAATCATGAAAAGGTTGAAGAATATCTTGAATATCCCAAAGCAGTTTTAAATAATAAACAAGTGAGACAAAAAAACTGAGGTCTCAGAATCCCAGCATGGCAAATAATCACACCTTCTAGCAAAATCTGAAAAGTGCTTTAGTCTCTGCTTAGCAGAAAGTTGGAAAATTCTGTGGTTTTAGGTCTTATGCTGTACCAACAAGATCATATAGCAGTTAATTCAAGGATGCCTAGCCAGAAACACACTCCAGCTGATGATCAGTAAATGGTGTCAGCCATTCTAACATCTATACAGCAGAACAAGGTTACTTACAGGCTGCTAAAATGTTATATTTGATCGCCAATGTAGAAAGAACCCAAAATTCCTCCTCCTTCCCAGATGTACACACAGGCAATTCTCGGGGAATGGAAGTTGGAGACCAGTCCAAAGATGACCTTATAAATGTCAAGGTGTCTCAGAATGAGAAATCATCAGGGGTGGGCTTGGGGTTGTGCTGCAGGATGGAAAAGCCTTGTTGTCTTGTCTCTACATCAGAAGCAATGTCTGAACGCTCCGACTCTTCACAAAAGCTTGAGTGGTATGGACCATAAAACCACCTCCAATACACCAAGACTATGGTCTTGCTTTGCACAGAGGTCAGTGTTAAAAATACAGACAATAGGGACCCAATGCTTGGAAGCATGTCTCCCAAGGCCAATACACATTCTACAAAGGCCTGCACCACAATTGGATCTTAAGAACCTTAAATATAGTTGTTGTGGTGCAGCTTTAGGAACTAAGGCCTCATTCAGTGTATATTATGGACTCATCTACTACTATTACCACAACATATAATGTATGTAAAGCTCAAAATGAGATAATAGACTTCTTAAAAATACTAAATAAAATGTTACCTTCTCCCTGACCCGCAGGTTTGGCTCCTGGAGATATATTTCTTTTGAAAACAGGTGGACTTTCTGAGGAAGCTGAATCAACACTTGAGGGGGAAAAAAAACATTAATTTAATTCATTCATATTAACAATTACCTTTCATCCACTTTTCTTCCACTTTAGTTTGGTAATAAATATAACATATACTTAACCACATCAATTGATCTGTGAGAAGGCCTTTTTAACCACAAATGTAAAAGTGACATGGGTAACACATCCATTAACAGAAAAGAAAACCCATAATAAAATTGCTAATTCTTTTCAGGTAGTATACACATCATCATGTACTCCAGCACTACATAAAATTGCTCAATTCCTGCCATCACTTAAACCTCACTCCTCCTCCTGAACATCATTTGGTATGTATTGTTCCCAAGCATTCCATTTATTTTGATGTCATTTGTTCCTTCCTTATTCTGAAGATCTCATACCTCCAGTTCTTCCTCCATCTCTGTTACAATATTGAGTACTTAAGTTATAGTTGGGTTTATATTTTGATTTCCATTTTCTAGTACTTACTTGCTTGTAGCCAACAGAATTAAAATTGGTAAGGCCTTCTTATGTCTAGGCAAGTCAGATCCTAGGTACCAGCTTAAAATAACCACTTCTTGTTATAACTATTTGCACCTCCAAAATTTCTCTAATGAGTTTCTAAAATCTGCCAACTTGCTAAGCTTCCAAAAACATGCTTCCCCAACATTTCTGACAACAGTACTCTGTAGGGAATTTTTAAAATCTGCCAATTTGTTATGCTTCTCAAAAAACAGGCTCCCAGTTACCTCTTGCTTTCCCATCCCAAACTCAGCATTTGCTGTCTGCCTATGGAAAAAATCCTCTGACGTCTACCAGGATTATAAAAATACTTTTACAAACACTTTCAAGAAAAAATCCAAACCCTTCTGGACTTTGCCACATACTTGAGAGTCATACAGATGTACTCCCATTATTCCTTTGAAAACTGCACTTCCAGTCTCCCTTCCCAATCTTTTCTATCCTCCTCTAATTTATATAGTTATCATGGAATATTTTATAAGCCCTACTAATTATTAGAATTTCAACAGCAATTTCTGTTTTAGACTCAAAAACTCTATCAAAGCTGGTCTTTCATTTGGCATTCCCCTATTTCTCACTTTGCCTATACTCAGATATTAATCCCAGGTGAGGAAAGCAGTCTCTAACCAGCAATCCTAAATACTGCCTGACCTCATCCCAGTTTATTACCCTTCCCCCTCTAGTTATTTGCTCTTAATAGCTTGGTTCATTTGCTAATTTTCTCCATCAAATTCCAGACCCCCTCTTGCCAGTTTTCTGTACTTCTACTTCCAGTCATTCCTACTGGCAAAATCTCCTTTCTCCATCTAGCGTACCAAATATTGTCATATATTTTTTCAGACATCTACCATATTTTGTTAACTTTTCTCTTCTAGGTCCCCTGATACATTATCACTATTGCAAATCAAGTTCCAGTCCCCACACATGAGCAATACTCCCTGCTGAAAGCGGATTATTTTTCCCAAAGTTTCCTTAAGCTCTATAATAACAGTCTTTGATGGAATATAAATACATGCCATTGTAATCCTCTTCCACAGTCAGCAGCCTCGTACCTCCAAAAATCCACCACTCTCTTTCTTCTATCACTATCAGGTACTCTAAAAATCAGCACTATTACCCCCTTTTCCTTTGTCCCCCATACTCTGCTGAACGTTTAACCTGAAACCCTTTATTTGTAAAATTCCCAAATGAATCTTGCAACACTGCTATTTGTACCCTACATATACCTCTCAACCATACCGAACTCCTCTGTATTCACTGGCTTTGAGGGCAAAATAATGGCGTGCCATGAATTCCCAAGGGGCCCCCTTCAAGTCCCAATTTTTTTTTTTTACTTTTGTTTACAATTTTAAGTTATGGCTGACATCATCATGCATCACTAGCGTATCCCTCAACATTATCAACATGCAGGGTCATGCGTGATGACATTATCTTCGTGAGGCAGTGCCTGACTGCCTGTCAGACTCAGAACCATGGATGATGGTTAGTCACAGTCAGAATTTGGCAACCTAGAAAGGTACATGTTTTTCTGGGATTATATTAGCAGAAGAGGCAGAATTCACAACTTTGTAGTAAAAGATAGTGCACCAAGTGGATAAGCTATTAGAAGCATAGCAGTAGGAGAGCTCTAGTCACGGAAAGAAGTTGAACCAAGTGCTTAAAGTGTTGCATACTCTGCATTGTGCTTTCACTTTCACAGAATAAGAACTTCTAACTAGGAAATATTAACTCTTGGACTGCTTCCCTTAGTTTTGGCACAGTTACTTTACTTGTCAATGAGTGTAGAATGAAGGCAGCTGGTAATTTTTCATAGTTCAAGCAGTGTGACGTACTTTGGTTATCACCTTTCCATATTGCTACACTGGGAAGCTGTTAGAGAAATGTGTAATATTTGCAGGGCATATTATACTCCTAATATTACAGTACACAGGACTGGGTTTTCACTTTGTAGTCATTCCCCCCTTCAGCAGTTGTGTTAATGTGAGTTGTCTTTTGCAGGACAGTGTTTAATGTTTTAAGTCCCCCCCCCAGAAGGATAGTCACAATATGAAGAGCCAACAATTGAAAAAAATCGAGCTTACCAAGTGGACATCTGTAATAGAGCAGGGAAGCTTAACTCGGAATCTCTGATATATGTACTGGTCAACCTAAATCACTACCTAATTTTTTATGACCTCGTAATTTCAATAAGTTTTCCACAGTATAACTGATGATATGCATGTGTTTGTTCAATAGATAGTTGTGCAGCTGCTTAAGCATAGGGTTGTTTATGGAATGCACCCAGATCAGAAGTGGCTTTCTAGTAGGCTATTTTACAAATCACAAAATACAAGGCTTTCATTACTCAGCAGTTTTGAATAGAGTTCTCACAATCAAAACTTGTATTCAAGATATTAAATTGTTTGGTGCAGGGAGTAGTGACTGATGGATATGCAGGTATGTTTTAAATACTTGACATTGTCAGATACACGTGTACAATCTTTAAAGAATATTGCTCTCAAGAGAATCCTGGACACAACAATAAATAATCAGGGACAAACAGGGACACTTTTAAAATATTACTACTATTAACTTGATGTGTTGTCAGAACAAGATAATGTTAATTAATATACATTTTCTGAAGTAAAATAAATCAATAACTCTATTGTCGTTAAGTGAAATTCACCACCTCTTTTCCAAACGTCATCAGTTTTAGGAGGGATTAAGAGACCGAACTAAAATTTGAGTGGTTTTTATTTATATAAATGTATAAGTGATAATTAAATGAAGATGATTTTGAAAAAATCACGGACAGTTGAGAGGTAGGTGTCTTGATGGAAAAGTAAGGCTGCTAAATTCCCAGATGAGTGTCATCCCAAATGTACTAAAGTGCAACTCTTCAGCATTCCTTCTGGCACTTTGGCTTGGCCTACTAGTGCATAACTCTCAACTGTCCCTGATTTTCAATCAAATTAAGTCCGTTCCTCTTAATCCCTCCTAAAGCTGCTGACTTTTGGAAAAAAGACTGCAAATTGTGCTTAATAAATTACAATAATTAGAACTGTAGACCGTTTATTTCAGGAAATGTATATTAATTCACATTATCTTATTATGTCAATGTCTCATGTTAATAGCACTATAGATTTTTTTTTGCACCTGATTATTTCTGAATTTGTCCCAGGTTCTTTGACATCTATGACACAATTAATGGTGAAAATTACATAGCAGTTTCTGTACCTGACTAATATGTTATTTTGCGTCTTGCCTACATCATGCAGCTTCTTATTTATTGACATTTGCTTACTGGGAAAGTCCAACTGGCTCACAACAGCCCATTTTCAGCAGGCTCAGGGAGAAAAGCTCCATTTAACAGACAGAACATTTTGAGAGAAAATATTGTAAGGCACAGATCTATAACAAAAATATGTTACGAAGAGAAAACTGAGAAAAAGCAAAGTAAAGCACTATATACAATTCTGGAGAGCATCCTTTGGGCAAGTCACAGAGGTAATAAGCAAGATTCATGTTTAGTTTAACTGTTACTATAAATGGGGGTTGAGATTAGGATACATTAATATAATTGGGGAGGAGGAGGTGATAGGAAGAGATTATGTATAGTGGTAGAGATGGAAGGACAGCCAAGTGCAGATAAGGAAGGGGTGTTTGGTAGAGAGTCTGTACAGATAGGGTTGGAGAAACGTACACAAGATTGATATTCATCTGGGAGTATAGCATAAGCAGGGCCACAAGTTTGATAAGTGGTCTTTCAGAAGATGCTTAAAGGGTGGTAAGTTAAAGTTCTAATGGCATGTGGAAGAGAATTCCATTTTTTTTGTCAACAGAGTAGCAGTAAAGGCTATTTCCAGTTGTTTTCTGAGGTTTATAGATGGTGAAAAGTTGTTTTATCATTAGAACAAAGGGGTCTGTTTGGGTGATAAGAATGGAGAACAGAGCTTGGTGCAGGACAGGCATGGAGTTTATAAATGATTATGTGGGCAGTATCCAGTTGTATGAAGTCCAGGTAGTAGGGTAATTCAAGCCAGTTCAAACTTTTAAGGGCCTTACAGTGATGTGTATACTACTGTTTATTGGCAGCACGTTTGTTGCAGCATAATTCAGGTTTAGTTTTAAAAGATACCTGCAAGTTGGTAAGGATTGGGGCAAACTATAGGAGTGAAGGAAGGAGGCAAGTTCGTGCTAGGATGGTTTTAGCAGAGTTAGTTCAAAAGTTACGTCTATAAAGCATGCCAAGTTTTTTTTTTAATGAGAAGTTCAAATATAAGGTTGTCATCAATTATCACACCAAGCAGTTTTGTAAGGGCTACAATTTCTGCCTGTATTGTTAAGTGAAAAGATTTTGAAACTGGATTTGTCCTTCAGATGTGCTTTGGGAAGAAACAGTAGTAGTTTTGTTTTACGGAATTGAGTAATAATTGGGCATTGTGAAGCCAGTTTTCAACAAGTAAACTTCTTGCACGACTTCAAGATGACGTGCATTAGTGTCAAATAATCAGCAGTAATGCTTGCCTAGAAGAGGTATCGAGATCATTAATGAAAATGTTAATGAAGTGGACCAAGAACTGAGTGGGTACACCAATGGTAACAGGGAGGTAAGGAGAGAAACCATGTTGCCATCTAACAGTTGTACTTTCTTGTTTGGAAATGGTATTGCAACAAAGTAGTAAAGAGCAGACATCTGCTTTCAGCATGCCTAATGGAGATTTCACAAAGTTATTGTGACAGACCTGAACTTGAGAATAAAAGTAACTGTTTCTTTTGCTGACTTGCTTGATCAATTGTAGTGCGTCCCTGCTGTGTGCTAAAAAATGTATAAAAATGGCTGACAAGATAACCTGGGCAACACATGCCAAAGTATCCAGTTAATGTTGGGGACCTGACAATATATGGAAGTGTTAACTATGCAGCTAACCAACGATTAACATCTGTTATCCTGTTATATATTACTTTATTGAATTCTGCTAGACTGTTAATTGACTTCTGCTAACATCACAAGCTACACTAAACTCATTACTTCATTTACTGTGGTATTGCTTATGTTCAAATAGTTCATTTATGTACACATTTTGTATACCACTTTGCTTTTTGTTTAATTTTGTGCACTGT
This sequence comes from Protopterus annectens, assembly GCF_019279795.1. NCBI lineage: Eukaryota > Metazoa > Chordata > Ceratodontiformes > Protopteridae > Protopterus > Protopterus annectens. Next base: position 287,205,400 of record NC_056736.1, on the reverse strand, counting down.
ACTCACTGAGAGATCTGCCACAGATCAGGAGGCTTTTAACTTGTTCAGCAATTCAAATTAAAGTATTCATACAATGTTTCTTGTGTAACCTGTACAACAGGCAGTTCAGTAGGGTAGTTGGAGTGACAGAATGAATGAAAAGTAGCACCTGCTTTCAGGAAGATGATACAGAAGACATCTTTTGCAGTAAAGTTTGAAGTACAATAAGTCAAAATAAACCCAAGGAGAGTAACCTGAAAGCACGGACTAAAATTGCCACCCTGAGGTGTTGAAATCAGAGCAGTGATGGTTAGATAGTGGTGGCAAAATGTGCAGACAAGTGTTGAGCTGGAAGTGGCAGGCAGAAGTTGTACAACAACAAATGTGAAAGGAATAGTCTTGATTTCAGTTCAGATGTTATTGAATAGTGTTATTATTGGAAGATAATGCTATTCTACCCATCAGGTCTGCTTACTTTTTACCACAGTTTTCCTGTGGGATCTACCCTCAAATGGATTGTCATTCCCATACATACCTGTCTTGTAGGCTTTTAACTCTTCTTCACTGCAGAACAGACCTAGCATTCATGGTTCACAAAGTTGTCCTCTGTTTTTGAGAGAAAGAATATTATCTTTTCAAAATTGTGTGTTTAATTCTATGAAAAGTGGGTTTCGGTAAATGCCCTTTCCTTCCTCATCTCTGATGTTTATACTGGGAAGGTGAAGAGGAAGTAATTCTTCTCTGAAATGTGACTGACTTTACTTTGGTATTAGTTTAATCTGTGGTTAATTACTTTAGCAGTTAAAACTTAGGCGATGTTAATATTAATATTAGCTTAGTAATTATTAGTAGGCAAAACTTATTGATGATGTTTTTATAAAAGAAATTGTTTTTCAGCTTTATACTATAACAGATACTCGGGGATAGAGCTTATTTGATGCGATTTCTTACAAAAAATTTGATTTGCATTTATTTTAGTTTTATTTTATACCAGTTTAGTAATTAGCCCTTATTTAATCTGTATTTAACTTTTGTAGAAGTTTAGTAGTAGTTAGAATTAATTTTTTACACAAATTTTATTTATTTTAATTTTATGTGAGTGTAGCAGTTAATTTAACTTTTTAAAAAGAAAACTGCATTTTAGTTTTACACAAGTTCAAAGCAGCATACAAGCTAAAATGCTAATATAAAGAAAACACTTTTACTGGTTATATTTTGTATTTATTTTGTCAGTTCTTCAATTTGCGTTTGAATGTTGACATTTCACAATTCCACTGGGTAGGTGGGGGGTTACATATTATGTAAGCAAATTTTATGTTAACAAGCATCTAGATTTTTGGCCAGCTGTACCTACTTTTTATGGACCTTTGTCCAGATTTTTGATGTTCCCTGGTTGAAAGGTTTGACCCTACATTTCATTTACATTCTATGCCAATATGGACATAGTAACCATTATGACAAACTATTACTCTCACCTATTATACATAACAGTTCTTTTCAAATTATATAAATAAGCTTTAGTTTATGTGCACACAACTCTTATGAGGTTCTTTATGTTTTCATCTGAAAGTATATCACTTTTTTCACGACTTTTTGCTTTAACAAAAACAAAAAAATACATTTCTCTTAGAACCCTCATCTCCCCTTTAATTCAGAAAAAAAAAACAAAAAAAAACTATGTACTCTCAACAAACAATGCAATGCTTACCCCTAAATACAGTAGCAGATGATCCAAGCCAATGGCTGCACCCAGAGGTTTTATTCAATCTAAAATTAAGATCACCCATGTTAAAAGTGCATGCTAGAGCCTAAGTTCCCACTTAGACTGATTGCTATCGCCTTTTTTTACCTCTACTCTCCTCCCAGGTATGGAAAAAACAGCTTGCACGACTTCAGTACACTTCCTTTTTAGCTCTAAGAAAAACTGCACTGGCTACCTTTAAATAACTAAACTGTGCAGTTAATATTAAATTATTTCAATTATTAACACTGCTAGGGAGACATCTATTTGTATATCTTCTTCACTTTCAACAATTTCAAACTAGTTTTCACTGAACTGCTTTGGCACTGCACCTATAAAAATGTTAATTACACTATACCTCTTATAATTGTGTAGGCAAAAAGTGTTCAGTGTTCTCAAGATTAATTGCTTGCACCTGCAGACAACCTGTCTCCAAGCGAAAGCAGTTAGGAATGAGGAAAAATAACAGCTAGCAACTTTGCAAAAGCAGGATCAATCTTTGTCACCTGATATCATTTCCTAATGGCAAAAAATAGCTAATAGCTTTGAAAATGCCAAGAAACTTACCATTTTCCATGTCTTTCTTCACTTTGTCTTAATTTCTAATCCTATTTGCTTAAAGAGAGTCTATAGCTTAAATCATGGACATAATTATAAACATCCACCCCTGTAAAGACATGGAAATTATCATAACTTTATATATAATACGATCACTTTTACACTCCACCCCAGCAACCCAAGATCACATTATAGTAACTAATTTGCTTCTGTCTAGCTTTTTTTCCCCAGACACATTTACTGAATTATTTGTGACATGGGCAATTTACATTCATATAAATGTAATCACACTAATTAAAATACCAAACATTTCACTTTACATACATTGCCATATATCATACAACCTAAGCAACATTACATAAATTATTCAACTCCTGCCTTTTTTAAAACAAGAAAAGTACAGTTTTGTACCTACCATAAATGTAGATGTCAGATAGACATGCAACTGCAGTCATAACATGTGGGTTGTCCTGCCTCAGGCAGCCCTCGGTCGGCCGGATTCCAAAGTCTGGGTCCGACGTCGGCTGATGTCGCATTTCTCTCCGACGTCAGAGCGGCTGGAGTACATAAGCATCAGCCGACACAATTTTCTTCAGTGTTTCTTGCCCCAGATGCCAGATGCCAGGTGCCCTCCAAGGAAGGCTGTAATCAAATTGGAAGACAAAAACAGGATTCCAAACAAATAAATGAGCAATAAAACAAATACACCATAACAGATATCCCCAGCTAAGAGTAACAGGGATAGGAGTGGACCCTAGGCATAGAGGGGTATGGAGGGAGGGAAAATCCGACTGCAGTTGCATGTCTATCGGACATCTACATTTATGGTAGGTACAAAACTGTACTATGTCCTTCAAGAATGCAACTGCAGTCATAACATGTGGGTAGAATACCATAGCTTAGCTGGGGCAGGAGGTATGTACTAGGAAAGAGATGGTGTGGCAATCAAACCCTGCAGGACTGCGAAGCAAAGCCTGCTCTGGATCTGGAATATAGAGGGAGATTGTAGTGTTTGGAGAATGTATGCACGGAGCTCCATGTAGCAGCTTCTAGAATGTCCTTGGTAGGCACCCCTCTTAAAAATGCTGTAGAGGTGGCTGTAGCTCTGGTGGAATGTGGTCTGACATTGGCTGGAACAGTCTTTCCATGAAAGGAATAACAGAATCTGATGCAATGTCCAATCCATTTAGAAATAGTCTGTTTTGAAATTGCTTTTCCTTGGACTGCAGCGCCCTAAGCTACAAAAAGTTGTTCAGACTTCCTACTGGCCTTGGTTCTGTCCAGGTAGTATCGAAGTTGCCTGTGAATGTCCAAGGTATGCAAAAGTCTTTCCCCCTTATTCTCAGGATTGGGGAAGAAAGCAGGCAGATGAATGGCTTGATTTAGAGAAACCCTAGATACCACCTTTGGCATAAAAGTAGGGTTGGTCCTTAATGAAACCCTGTCTCTGTGGAAAATAATAAAGGGTGGTATTGCCATTAGGGCCTGTAGCTCCGAAACCCTTCTTGCTAAGGTAATTGCCAACAGGAAAGCTGTCTTCCATGAGAGAAATTGCAAGTCAACTGAAGCTGCTGGCTCAAAAGGAGGTAGAGTCAGTTTTCTAAGACAAAATTGAGGTCCCAGGCTGGCACTGGGGCCTTTCTTGGTGGCTTAATGCTCTTGATTCCCCTGAGGAATTGTCTTAGTAAGGGGTGAGAGAAAACAGGAGGATCAGTGTTGTATCTAGCTGAAATAGCAGATGCATGTATCTTTATGGAAGAATATGAGAGGCCGTTCTTTAACATATCTGCCAAATATTCCAAGATAAGTGGGATGTTCAGCAATGATGCATCATGTCCCTTGCTGGTATTCCAATTACTGAATCTTTTCCACTTTGCTAAGTAAACCTTTCTGGTGGATGGTCTTCGAGCCTCTGTTAGTATCCGCTGAACTTCCTTGGAGAGAGATGAGCTGAAGTTATTTATGGGATCTCCCAGGCTGTTAGCTGCAGTGGCTGAAGGTTTGGATGCAGTGTTTCGAAATTGTGTTGAGTCAAACGTAGAGGCCACTGAGGGAGGGCCCACCTCCTGGTGTGACATATGCTCCGTAGTAGTGGGTACCAGTGTTGTCTTGGCCAATCCAGAGCTATTATGATTCCCTTGGGCTTCTCTGCTTTGATCTTTAGTAATACTGAGGTCATCAGTGGCAGAGGTGGGAATGCATAGATTGCTAGGGAGTTCCAGTTGAATGAGAGGGCATCTATTTTCCAAGCTTTTGGATGGTATGTCCTTGTGCAAAATTTTGGTAGAAGATGGTTGAGGTGAGAGGCAAATAGGTCCACTTCTGGCTTGCCCCATGTCGAAGTGAGTTGTCTGAAGGCTTTCGGATGTAACCTCCAATCGTGTGGATCTGTGAAATTCCTGCTTAGGCTGTCCGCCAACACATTGTCTTTTCCTGGAACAAACTGGGATTGTAACTGGATGTTTAGGCTCAGTGATTTCTCCCAAAGCTGCATTGTCAGTCTGCAAAGGGGGTAAGAGTGGGTGTCCCCCTGCTTGTTTATGTACCACATCACAGTGGTGTTGTCTGTCCGTATCATTAAATGGCCTTGCTGGAGTTGGTGTTGAAAAGCCTCGATGGCATGCATTACTGCCAGCATTTCCTTTTGGTTTATATGCAGATGTGTTTCCTTTGGAGACCATTGTCCTTGTATACACCTGCCTTCAATGTGTGCCCCCCAGCCAAGGTCTGAGGCATCTGTAGTCATGATCTGTGTTATCTGTGGTTTTTTGAATGACACACCTGTGTTTTCCTGGCTCACCGTGGCCCACCATAGGAATTCCTTTTGTAGGCATGGAATGAGTGGTATGATTGTCTCCAAGTTGTTGCTGTGTTGAGACCAAATGCTTTTTAGGTACCATTGAAGCTTTCTCATGTGTAGTTTTGCTAATGGAACCAGTAGAATGCAGGATGCCATGTAACCCAGGGCCTGTAGGAATCTCCTTGCAGTCATCTGGGTGAGTTTTGCTAAACCTTTGAAGTAATGAGTTAACTTCTCTTGCTTGTCTTCTGTCAGGTAAGCCATCTGAGAGGCTGTGTCTAGTTTGGCTCCTAAGAAGATTATTTGCTGGGATGGCTGCAGTCTTGACTTTTGGAAGTTGACTGTGTATCCCAGAGCTTGACGTAATCGTATGACATAATCCAGGTTTTTTGTCAACATCAATTTGTCGTCCGCTTGTATGAGGCAGTCGTCCAGGTCGGGTAAATTTGTATACCCTGGAGCCTGCAATGAGCAATTACTGAAGCCAGGCATTTTGTAAATACTCTGGGCAGTAGATAAGCCAAATGGCAATGCTGAGAATTGATAATGCTCTGGCCCTGCAAGAAATCTGAGGTATCTTCTGCAGCTGTGTCTGATAGGGACATGCAGGTATGCCTCCTTGAGGTCCAGAGTAATCAGCCACGACTCCTTGCCCAGCATGGGAAGGAGTTGCTGTAGAGTCAGCATTTTGAACTTTGGTACTATGAGAAAGGTGTTTAATGCGGACAAGTCCAGTATTGGTCTCCACTGAGATTCTTTTCTTGGAACAAGGAACAGTCTTGAGTAAAACCCTGTTCTTGTTCTTGTTGTGGAACTCTTTCTATTGCTTTCATTCGAGTCAGCAGAGTGATTTGCTTGATAGCCTCTGCCCTTTGATTTTGTGGTAGATTTGGCATGCCTTGTTTTCTTGGTAAGGTATGAAAATGAAACCTGTACCCTCGGTCTATAATGTCCAAAATCCATTTGTCCTTTGTCAGTCTGTGCCAGTTTTCTGCAAACAGAGATAATTTCCTGCCCAAGGGAGCTTCTAGTTGTTCCCTGGTAGGCGGTAGTAGAGGAAAGTCATTGAGTTTGTGGTTGTTGGGCAGGTGAAACCCCTGCGTCACTTCTTTGGTTTCCTGGCTGCCATTGTCGTCCCCTGTAAGGGCCTCTGTATTGGCCTCTTCCTCGGCCACGTCTGTTCTTACCCCTTTGAAACTTTTCTGGATTAGGAAAGGACCAGTTTTTGAAGGCCAATTCCTACTGAATCTGGGGGTTGAACCTGGAGGAAATCTTTCACAGTCTGAACTGATTTTGCTTTTTCTTCGATGGTCTTTAACACATCCTTAGCATTTGCACCAAAAAGCTTATTTTTTTCCAAAGGTGCATCCAGAAGTTTTGCTTTTACATGATCTGGCAGAGGTTGATCTTTTAACCAAGCATGTCTACGAATCACTGCCCCTGTCATAGCTGCCCTACATGAAGCTTCCAGTGCATCATATCCACACTGCAGGAAGTGATTGCTTACTTGCTGAGTGTTATGTACAGCTTCCTGCAAAGTCTTCCTGTCTAAAGGATCAGGAGAAGCTAATGTTTTTTGTAAATCTTCTAAGAGATAGTCCTGATATTGTAACATAGGAAAAAGACAATTTAAAGCTCTCATAGATAAGGTAGTGGATGTGTAAACCTTTTTGCCCCATCTCTCTAATGACCTTGCTTCCCTGTTGGAGGGCAAAGGATTTTTTGAGGTGGAGGCTGAAACTCCTTTAGGCCCCTGGGAAATAGTTTCCAAATCAGCAGTATGGGCCCTGAATAGATGGGAATGAGTTTCTGGGACCCTGTAATACCTGTCTGGCTTGGCTGGAGCAGGAGGAAGAGAATCAGGGGTAGCACTAGAGTCAGAATACAAATCATCCAGAACATCAAGTACAGGAGGAATAGCTAAGGGCCTGTGCTGAGGCTTCTTAAGGAAAGTCCTAAGGCGTTTCCTAGAATCAGAATATTCCTGACCCTGCCACTTGAAATGTTCCCTCATGGTGTGCAGAACTTCCCCAAAGAAATATCCTCAGGAGGGAGGCGAAGGGATGGAATCTTCTGCATCCGAGTCCTCATAGGTCTGGAAGAGCTCTTCCTGGCTATCAGAGTGGACAGAGCCCTCAGAGTCTTCATCTGAAGGAGTAGGGTCAGAGGGTTCAACCCGGGCCTTTATCAGGAGGAGGCTGGGATGCTCTCTCAGGATGGGCCTGTGAACCTCTAATCATGGAAATTAAATCAGCAGCCATGGACATAATTTGTGTCTCCAGAGTCGGCTGAGGTAAGGATTTAGAAGTAATATGCTTTGTTTTGCTGGCTGCCTTAGCCCTAGTGTAGGCCTTAATAGACATGGCCATAGGAGGCCTGGCAGCTCCACGTGCAGGAGTGACCTTGTCTACAGCAATGGTCTCGGGCATTTCCTCGGTTTCGGTATCCGGAGGAAAGTCTATAACTGGCGTCGGAGTAATGTCTGGAATCGGAGTCGTCGGTAATGCAGTGTTTTCGGTTCGGAGCGGTGGAGAGACCGTCTCCGAGGGAACCGGAGCACTCGCGCTAGGTTTTGGCGTGGAGTCGGTGGTAGACGCGGGCCGAGGATGTCGGTCCCAGTCTTTTCGCTTTTTGGGAGTTTGCGATGTCGGAAGATCCGACGGCATGGTGTAGGCAAATTTATCGCCGAAAAAATCTTCAGCGAACTCCGCCCGGCACCTGAGAGTGCGCTTGTTGAAGCGAGCACAGGCTACACAGGCCGAGACGTCGTGGTCTGGGCCCAGGCAAGGGAGGCAGTAAGAGTGGAAATCCTTATGAGGTATTTGTTTACCACAAAAAAGACAATTGTTAACTTTTTCAGTAATTTCTGACATCGGCTGAGGCAAGAAAAGGTCCCCAACGGGGTACTTAGCTTTTTTGATGACTTCAGTATCGTAGAATACAGGAGCTGACCGACCGGCACTTGCGAACTGCATCTGCTTCGGGCACCGCGCGGCAAGAAAGACTGAAGAAAATGGCGTCGGCTGATGCTTATGTACTCCAGCCGCTCTGACGTCAGAGAGAAATGTGACATCAGCCGACGTCGGACCCAGACTTTGGAATCCGGCCGACCGAGGGCTGCCTGAGGCAGGACAACCCACATGTTATGACTGCAGTTGCATTCTTGAAGGACATCATCTTTATTAAATCATCACTCACTACATATGCAATCATACATTTATATAAACGAAAAGAAACCTCACCGACACACTCCTAGTTGCAAGCATTTTTACATCACAAGCCATACTGTCACACTCCCAGTTTTAAACATTATATATCACTTATAACCTACCCAATCTTTTTCAAACATTACATAGTTCATTCCCAGTGCCTTTTAAACCCCATTCCCCTCATTGCTTCCTTGTATATATTTTACCCACAATTCCCATTTTTACTGTGTAGTTTGCTCCTACCCTTTTCCAAAGACCTCAACTCCAGTTGTTTTATCTCTGTTGCTATATTCCCTAACTTGTATTACAGTTGGTTAAGATTTTGATTTCCATATTCTAGTAAGTGCTTTTTTGGCAGCCATCATTATTAGACACAGCAAGGCCTTACCATGCCCAGAAAACTCCAATTCTATAGCATAGCTCAGAAAAATCATCTCCCCTCATCAGACCAATCTGCCCACCCAGCATCTCTGACAATGCATCCCACAGGAAATCTTTAAAATTCCCCAAATTCACCTCACTCCCAGAAAATATGTTCCCAATTACCTCTTTGTTCCCCATCACACCTCCAACATTTGCAGTCTGACTCAGGAAAAATTCTCTGGAATCTACTTGGGGTATAGAAATAGCTATGCAAAAAATTCCAGGCAAAAAATCCTAAATCTTCTTGACCTTGTTGCATACTTGGGAGACGCACATAAATCCACCCATTGTTTCTTTGTGAATTGCTTTTCCAATCTCTTCACAATCCTTTCTAACCTCCTCTGGTTGATTCTTGTAGTTATCATGCAATATTTTATATGCTCTACTAATTACTCCTTTTTTAATGCCAGCTTTTGTTCTAGATGCTACCAAAAACTCTACCAATGTGACAGGGAAGGCAATCTCTAATCTGCAGTCCAAATAAATTATTGGCATCTTCCTATTCTATTATATTTCCATCTCTAGTTATTAGCTCCCAATACCTTAGTTCTTTTGCCAATTTTCTCTAATAAATTCCAGCCCCCTCTTGCCTATTGTCGCTATCCCTAATTGCAGTCATCCCTATCGGCAGAATTTCCTTTCTCCAATCCCATGTTGGCTTAGTTCTTAAAATACTTTCTGCTACTTTATGGATATAATATTCTGTACGATTACTGTTATTCCCCTTTAAGGCCTGCATCCAAAATCCCAGTCTCTCTGTTTCTTGAGCCCCCCCCCCCCCCGTTTCATCATCCTCCCCTTTCCACTTTGAAATTTACTTTTCTGCTTGTGCTATGTAAAGAAGTCTTAACTGTATAGCTCTGAAATACCCTTTCAAATTGGGTAAACCCAATCCGCCCTGTTCTGCTGTAAGAAGCAGCTTATCCCACTTGACTCTTGCCATCTTCCCCTTCCAGATAAAGTCCTCCAGCTATCTACTAACTGCTAGCCACAACGTCTCCACTGGTTGAGAAAAAAGTGCTGGACTTATGTATAAGATGCTTGCATCTTATCCATATCCATATAACAAAGCTTCCATTTCTTCAGTTTTTGTATTATCTTTGGTTCAGTCTCCTCCCTCGTATCCTCAGCTGCCACACTAGAACCATTTTTAATCCATACTCCTAAACACTTCATTTTATCATGTCCCCTAAATGTGGATATTCCTGAACCAATATGTGTGTGGGTACACAATTTACCACTATTACCTTTGTTTTAGCTTCATTCATTTTACATCCCGAAAAGATCTGAAACCGTGAACTGTTGAACTGGAATGGAACACAATAAAAGTCGGCCAAAAAGAGTTAGTGCTATTATATGATAAACCAATGCCTTTTATCTAATCAAGTCAGTGATGTCATCAATTAAGCGCAATTGAACACAATGCAAATATACAAAGTTTTTGCATATGACAGTTTAACCAGGAATTAAAGGTTGGTTAATGCAGCGTTTGTTTGATTAGGTATTTTTTAGTCCTTACATTTACATAATGGAGAACTAGGGAATTCATAAGTATTTTTATGAATTTAACTTTAGTATGAATTTGATTAAGTATTTTAAGTAGATTATGTTGTTATTAAATTTGTATAGTTTAGTTTTTAATATGTATACACATAAAAGTGTGTTTTTAAACATAAGATGAGATAGGACTGTACATTGTTTTGTTTATTGTTTCCTGTATTATAAGTTAATGAGTTATAACTTGTTATATAAAAGTAGGCTACAATAATATGTTGTTATGGTTACTAACAACATTGCTTAATTGATGACATCACTGACTTGATTAGAAAAAAGGCATTGGTTTATCATATTTTAACTGTTTGTCTGAAGAAGGCTAGGCATTGTCCTAGCTGAAAGTGTAATTTATAATAAATAGCACTAACTCTTTTTGGCCGACTTTTATTGTGTTCCATTCCAGTTTAACAGTTCGTTGTTTGTGGATTTTTGGTGTTTTGTAAGATCTGAAACCGTCTCAAAATGTTCCACAACACTGTAATGTGTTTCTGGTTTTATTAGGTATAAAATATCATCTGCAAATAAAGCCAGCTTTTCTTGACTACCATACCAATTATATCCTTGAATTTCAAGTCCCTTATTTCCTTTGCCACTGGTTCTAAATACAAATGAAATAATTAAAGCCCATTTTAATTTTTACCTCCAATCCCTCATACATCCTCCTAATCAACCTTATATTTTTTTCAGGAAATGCAAATGCTTTCATTGCCCTGCTCATAAAGTCACAACTTACTCTGTCAAATACTTTCTCTGCATCAAGACCTATCAACAACAATGGTATTTTATTAAATTCTCCTCCTCTCTGCATCATCAATGTCGCCAAATGTTTGCCTCCCCTCCACAAAACCACGCTGATCCATATCCATCAGTGTTGGCATTACTTTTGCCATTCTCTTAGCCATTATAGACATGAACACTTTATAATCATGGTTTAGTATTAAAATGGGCCTTTATGAAGCAGGATCTGATGGATCTTTACCTTCTTTATGTATTACAGCTACCACTGCTTTCTTTCAAGATGCTGGTACTTCTCTTCCTCTTAAAATACTGTCAAAGATCTGGAAGGTTTTGTTTATCAAATTTTTTCCTCCTAGCTTCCAAAATTTCACAGGAATATCATCTTTTCCTGGGGACTTTCCTGTAGACTGGCTATACATCAATTTTTTTTTTATCTCCTCTCCTCCCCTCCTATCCTAACCATTAGTAATTGAGCTTCATCTACCTCTAACCTTGGCATATTTAATTCTTCCATAAACATTTCCATTTGTATCTTTTCTTGATTTTCACATTTCTCTGCTTTATATTATCATATAATTTCTAAAACATTGTAATACCGCTACAGGATCTCATTACCTTCCTTGTTTTTGGTTCTCTAAGTTTGGCGACAGCCCTTTCTATTTTCTATTGCCTGAATCATTGTGCTAAAAGTTTTTGTGCTCCAGTATTATAAAAAACAGATGCTTAACAGCAACTTTTCTAAATTCATGCATATTACTGAGGTGATCCCTTATTTTCTGTCTAGCATTTTCCAGTTGATCCTCTTCTTGTTCTACGAGAGTCCCCCTATACTTCAACATTTGTCAGTCCCTCTAAATTACTCATTACTTCTTTTTTTCATCAATAATTTTTATTTTCATTTTGCATTTATAAAAAGACACAAAAATGTTCATATTTACAACATGACCATAAGAGAAAGTTATACATTGTAGTCAATATAGAAACATGAAGGTCATATAACAAACCTATTTACACTATATACATAGATGCTTTCTCAAACAAGTTTAAACAATATAAAGACAACACATACATTAATGTCTTCAATACCATATTTGAGAGTTTGTGGATATATTGCTAGGTTCCCTTATAACATGTTACTCTGTAGTATGCATGATGTTTTATGCTAGTATGATATTAAAGGTTTGTTCCCAAGTTGCTCGAGTTTTGCTGTTTTTGTTTCTTTATCCATTACTATTTTGTGAGCTAATAGATGTTTAATAACCACTTTCTTAAAACCCTCCCAAGAGATGTTCATAGAGTCTACCAATTTGAGGGCTATATATAGTTTCATTAATGAGAATATGGTTATAAGTGAGTTTGCTTGTTTTACTGAGAAGTTAGATGGGAAAATATGCAATTTTGTAAATTCAAGAAAATACAAAGCGAACTGGACGACCAGGAAAGTAAAAGTACATTTTTATTGAGCACTTTCGTCAATTTTTAACTAGGACTTCTTCAGAATCTTAGAATTTTTCTTTTACTTTCCTGGTCGTCCAGTTTGCTTTGTATTTTCTTAGTTTTACTCCTTTTGGTTTAATATGGTAAATTCCCTTGAAAGTATTGATGATTGATATCCCACTTTTTGTAATTGCAATTTCAGTGAATTCCAGAGTAGTCGCATTTGCAACTCCAAAATATATGCATTAAGTCTATCTTAAGTCTGCTATCTGATCCTTGCTGTGTGGACAGTATGGTGATTTTTGTTGCATTGAATTTGTGTAGTAATGCAGGTGTTAAATATGCATTGTTGTTTATCATAAGCTATGTGTACAACAGTTTTTTAAGGGGTATGCTTTTTAGTGTTAGGTTAATTGCATTTTGTATCTGGTGGTCGTCCAAAGATGGTTGTATTTTCTTCCAATAGTTAGAGAAAATAAGGTATTTCTGGAATTTGATTTCCCCTATCATTCTTTATGAGTTTGTTATAGTTTTCTTTGTCATGAGGATAGTCTCCCAGAGCAGAGTGCATTTTTCCATGTCACTATTGGGTATGGTAGGGTTTTGGAGGTAACTGGAACACATCTTTGATTTGTCTAAGCATTATGACACAAGACTTTGGTAGATTCAGATTATTTCTCTTTTCTTGGATAGTACAATTAAGTAGTGGGTAGATATCTTGTATTCTTTTTTCTTTTAAATGGAGAAAGGAATCTAAATCTACCATCTTATTTATTTTTAAATTAGGATTTTTATGGAGGGGTTGTAATGGGACCAGAGCTTGCCCCAGGTTTAAGGAATGAAATAACTTTTCTGTTATGTTTATAGAATGTTTTAGAGGGTCTAGAATTTTGTGTGCCTGTAGATCTTTTTTGTTCAAAAAGGGAAGTACTTTGGGATTGATGCCTAGTGATTTGATGTATCTGTAGTATATTATCACCCATGGTGGTGACCAAGTTTTTGCTGACGGGTTATACTCTGCTATTCTTCGTATTCTGTTTGTGTGGATAATAGACTAATACATTTTTAAATCTGGTAGGTTCAGACCCCCTTTGTTCTTGGGGAGTGTTAGTTTCTGGTACGAGATTCTGGTCTTTTTAGGATCTCATATAAATTTTGCTAGGGAGGTATGAATTTGTTTAAAGAATTTATTATGTATAGGTATTTGTGATGTCATAAATATATACGTTAGCCTAGGTAGTATGTTCATTTTAATTATTGAGACTTTGGCCAAAAATGGAAGCTTAAGATTGTTCCACCTTGTACAGTCCTGCACAATGCTTCAATGCTTTGCCATTTAAGAGTTATGTTATGCTGGCAGAATTCTTTAATGTTTTGAAAAAAAAGTGATTCCCAGGTATTTAATTTCAATCTTTATTTTTATGGTGTCTAAAAGTGGTATCAATGAAATAAGCCTGTTTGGCCTCAAAGGGAAGATACTAGTTTTATTAAGGTTTAGTTTGTAATTAGACATATAGGAAAATTGTTCAATTGCACTTAATATTTTGGTCATATCGGAGTTTGGTGTAGTGAAATATATATGTAAATCAACTGCAAAAGCGGAAAGATATGTTTTGAGGTTATGTATTGAGGGGAGATTATGATATCTATTAGTTTTTTTTTAATCTGTTTGCGAGTATCAAAGTTAGGATCTTTGTATCTATATTTAAAAGGGAGATGGGTCTATAACTATCTGGGTTTTTGGGATCTGCATGTTCTTTTAATATGAAAATAGTTTTGGAGGCGTTAAAGTGAATATCATTTATGTTATTATTTATTATATAGTTCAGCACATAATATAGTACTTTAGCAATAAGGGGAGTGAAAGATTTGTAAAACTGAAGTCCATCTGGTTCGGGGGCCTTGTGTGATTTAAAATTTTTAATTGTTGTGATTATCTCATTAATAGAAATATGTTCCATTAATTTTTTTTGTTGTTCTAAGTTTAGTTTAGGAAATTTTAGTTTTTGAAGAAAGAGAGTCCTTTCTTCCCTAGAGGCTTGTAATGTCTGTTCTCCATATATTTGAGAATATATTTGCTCGAATACTTTGATAATTTCTTCATTTCTTATATAGTTTTTGTCCCTGTAATTTATTTCTACTATATCTGAGGTGGTTTTATGTTGTGAAATAATTCTGGACAACGCTCTGGAGGGAATTTGTGCTTCTTCTGCATAATTGGCTAACATTCTTGCCTCATAAAAAGATAAATTTATGGTTCTCTAACATATATAGGTCTCTGTGTTTTTAAAAGATCAACTTCAGTTTGATTACTAGGGTTATTTAGTAATTCTCTTTCAAGTTGTTCTATCTTCTCTTTCAAGGTGTATTCCTCTTTTAGTTGCATTTTTTTATAATATGCTGCTTTTTTGATGAGTAGTCCTCTGATTTGTGCTTTAGCCATCACCCATTCTATGTCCATTGGGACTTGTGAGGTGGGGACATTTACAAGGGATGTTTTTAATATGTCCTCAATTTCTTTTACTATATCTGTTTTGGTAAGCAGATTAGGATTTAAAGACCAGCTGCGACCTCTATCTGCTAGGTACCGTCTTTTGTCCCAGTTGATAATCAATGCAACTTTGGAATGGTCTGAGAAAAATCTGGTGTGTACGACTATTGAGGGATCTATGTTTATAAGTATGTCTGAGATTAAAAAGTAGTCTATTCTCAACCACATCTTGTGGCATTCGGAATAGAATGTGAACTTCCCGGTTGTATTGTCATTATTCCCATACTTGAAGGGGTCATACAGTTTAAAATCTTGTTTAAATTCATTTAGAGCTATTGTAGCTGGTTTATTATGAGATTTGGTCGGGTTAGATTTGTCCTTTTCTGGGTTTTGATATGTGTTCCAATCACCTCCAATTATCATATAGTGATCTTTAATTTGGTTTAAGATTGGGTAAAGTGACATATTAAAGTGACGTTGGTTGTTACAGGGTGCATATATATTAAGCACCATTATGGGATTTGGTAATACTGGGTTGGTGAAAGTTACATAACACCACCTTCCCTCTTTTATCACTCTTAGTTTCAAGTATTTTAGCTTGAAATTGATTTTTGATTATCATTGCTACACCAGCACTATTAATCTTACCCTCTGATGCTATAATTTGTCTTATCCACTTCTTTTTACCGACATGTGACCATTGCACTGTAGTTAAATGCGTTTCTTGTATCAATATAAGACTGGCTTTGGATTTCAAGGTAAGGTGCAGAAACAATTTCTTTTTTTCTTTATTTTGGAGTCCTTTAACATTCCATATCTCAATTTCCCACAGTTATGTGTTAAAAATGTTCGTTTGCCTGATGTATGTGTTAACTTGTATTTATGATTTTTGTATGTGTTGCTGTAGAGTATTTTTTGGAAAGCATCGAACTATTCTCATCTCCTCCCTGTGCCTAACCACCATATCCCTGGACCAAGAATAACCAGGGGAATATAATGAGAATTTGTTGTATACTATAAATTTCCCTCTGTTTTTAAGTTGTGTATTCTCTTTGTGTATAGGTATAAAACATGGTATCTCCCTTACATTACTATATACAATACGGACAAAGCTTACCAAACTAGTTCCCTAAAAAAGCACTGCTACATCATATCCCTAGTCTCTTGCTTTAACCTATATACAATTATAGTAATGTGTAAAGACAGCTTATAATTTTTACATTTATGACTTAAACCTTCTGATAAAACAATTTGTAAACCGTGTGTTAGTATTCAAATCCTCGGTTACATAAAACAAGATGCACAACAATATACCATGCCTTTTAAACCAGGGTTGTCCCGGACACATATTTACAATAAACCATGCCTTTTAAACCAGGGTTGTCCTGGTCACATATTTCTTCTTCCTATATTTCTCTTTCCCTCCTTCTATATGTTATACTAAAGAACTCCCCTATTTTAGTTGGTATACAGATTACTGTACTAGCCTGATATGCACACAAATTATGTTATTGGCACCTATAGATAGAAGCAATAATATGAGGGAAAGAGAGAGAAAAAAATGTTTTCAATATATATTTTGTTATAGTCTACATATTTAGGTTATAATCATGTTTTCTGCAGCTAAACAAAGAAAAAAGTCAGTATTAGTATGATCAGGTATTCTCTTTTTTCTAAAGTGTTTTTGTCATTCTCCCAGTTATCTTAATCAGACAACAGTATTTCTGTCAAACAGCCTTTAAGCAAGCAGATTCAGACAGTCTCTCATCCAGTAGTTAAGGCTTGATTCTGGATAATTAGCCTTAATAAGAGAGTTAAAGCCTCAGTGATTGTTTTAATGAAACAGTACCTTAGACATCAGGTTCTTGTTATGCAGGTTTCTGGTCATCTTCTCAGTCAGGTTTTATCTTTTTAGTTTGTTTTAATCAATTTTTGCATTTCTAAGACAATATTCATTTCCTAGCCTTACTGTGTCTTCATTACAGGTCATTTTGGATTTGCAATGGACCCTTTTGAGCTGGAAGGGGGAATGAATTTACATACCATATTCCCAGGAAGTGGAGCTCATTCATAAGGCACGCATCGGAAACAGTAGTTGTATTTTAGTTCCTACCTGGTTTTCCTATGCATTTCCTGCGTTCCTCATGGCTCCCATCGTCGTTTTAAGGGCCTAGGAAGCAAGTAGAGGCTCTTAGAGTTGGTATCCCATCCAAAACACTAGGAATTCAACCGATTTTTCACTCGAGTTGTTTTCAGTTTCTGGATGTTTTATTTAGTTTCTGAAGGTGGAATCTGCTTAAAAATGGCTAGAAATGTTTGTTTTGCTTCTTTGGAGTCAGCAACCGTGTATTTAACCTCTTTTACAGTGAAAATGAGAAGGTTTGGGTATTTCATCTGGAATTTAATTTTCTTTTCTATTAGAAACTTGCAGTATGGAGACAGAAGTTGTCTTGATTGCCTTATATCTGGATGGGCAGGTCTTAAGCCAAGGAAATGTTATTACCATTCCAGGTGAGTGTCCCTTTCTTTTTAGCTGCAAAAAGCATTTTATTTACATCCTGGTAGTTTAAGATTTTAATATAGACAGGTCTTGGTCTCAGAGGAGATTGCATTTCTCTCCGGGCTCTATGAGCGCTCTCAATTATCACATTGTATTTCTTCAGGGTCATCCAGCAGGGAATTTAAAGATGTTTTTAATAGTTGGTATTAAGTTGTTATGAGTCACAGTTTCAGGTATTCCCCTTATGATAATATTGTTTCTCTGAGCTCTTGCTTCAAGGTCTATTATTTTTGCTTGTATGCTTTTCAGCTCTTTGTCATGGGAATCAGTTCTCTGCACTAGAGAGTCCATTTTTATTTCATTTTCAAGTATTTTGCCCTTGATTTTTCAACTCTGGATAATATTTGATTAAGTGAATTTCCGGATGTTTGAAATGTAAGGTTAGATCCTGTATTGCTTTGCTGCATATGTAGTAAGACTGTTTTAATGTCTTCCAGGATATCTTGCTGGTCTGTCCTGGTTTTACTTGTAGATTTAATATTATCTGGCTGTTTATTTGTCCTTTGTCTCTTTGGAGTTGTGTCCTTATCTGGTGAGGTTAGAACCGAGAATTTGGTCTTAGTTGTCAGAGTCTCCATATTATTTTCTTCTTTCGACATCTTGTAACTAGGAGAGTTTTCAGACTTTGTGTGTAACAGCAGGGCCTCAGTATCACAGTTCCAGTTGTCTGACAAAATCTTGGTTAATCCTGTCGTATTTAAAAGGAATCCGTTGCTCTTTTCCCTTCCTTTGATTGCTGCTTATCAGAAATAAATATTTAGTCTTATTTCTGTGTTTTTTGTGTTCTGCATTGTCTTCTGGGTTTATTTAATCCAGGGTATTTCAGAGAGCTGGGTATTAGCAGTGCTCACAGAACAGCGGCCATCTTGAACTTCAAATTACTTGTTACTTCTTAAACATAGCCCCTTTTCTTTCACCCTGTTTTTAAACTCCACCTTAATTTTATCACACGGCTTAGCTATGTTTAAAAAAAAATGATATCCTAACAGCTCATGAACAATCTCCACTACCCATTCCTTAAGGTTTGCTCTTTTCAAAAGATAGGTGGGAAAGCACCAATGTCTCACTTTTATTTCAATACCCTGAGCTTTTTCTTTGGCTATTATTGATGCATGATCTAAAATAGTTATTGGGTGAGTAAAAAGACCTTCCATTAAATGCACATGTTCCTATGAAATGTGAATTCTGTCTAGCTTAGCCCACTTTTTATATCGTGGGCAATGATGTGTAAATTCACTCCAAACTCTTATTACTGAATTAGCATCTTCCATGCCAAACATTTTCATAAATTTCTTCAAACATCTGCCATCCTTTATTATATTTTCCCTTCTGGGACCCCAATACACACATTCACTGCTGCAAATCAAATTCCAGTTCCAACCTGTAAGAATATTCCTTGCTGAAAACTTACTTCTCCCAGAATTTTCTTAAGCTCAATTATAGCAGTTTTAGGTGGAATGTAAAATCATGCCAGGGTAATTCTCCTCCCTTGCTAGTAGCCCCTTAGCACTACAAATCTGCCGTCATCATCTTTTTTATCTTCTCCTATTACTACTGGAGCTCCTCTTGCAATTAATGTAAGTACTCATTTTCCTTAGTCTTAGGTATTCCGCTGAATAACCATCCTGAAAACATTTATGAAATTAACATGTTCAGTTCTTTCTCTAAGTGCATCTCCTGTAACATAGCTATTTGCACTCTAATTTTTTGAATACAGTTCACTACTCTTTTTTTTTATTTATCCATGATGCCATTTACATTTAAAGACATTACACAAAGCATCATTGTATTAAAAAGTTATTTCCACCTTTTATGTACAACACCTTTTTTGTTAAATGTCTAGTTCCAGCTTTTGTGTTACATGCATACACTGTTTGGCAGGTTGACCTTTTATACAGATATTTCTTGTCATATCCATTTCAAGCTGTCGCATCTTATAAAACTTTTTGTTTTATTGAAAGCCATAAAAAAAAAAGTACAGTTTTGTACCTACCATAAATGTAGATGTTCGAGGATTCCATTGCTGCAGTCCTGACTATTGGGTATAGTCGCCCGAATACCAGAGTATTCGGTCAGCAGGGTACTAATCATGACCGGCGCCATATCCTCAGTCTTTTCTTGCCCCAGATGTCAGAAGACCTAAAAGACAAGTCCCAAAACCTGCACCAAAACATGCAATAACAATATATACAAAAATATAAGCATGTAAACTCACCTACACCTAAATACAGAGGGAAGGAGGGAGGTAAATTGTGGACTGCAGCAGAATCCTCCTCGAACATCACATTTATTATAGGGGAATTTAAAACTATACTTAAAATTGGACTGCAACAATGGAATCCATGAACATCTACATTTATTACCCTTCCATTGCTGCAGTCCTGACTATTGGGTAGAATCCCAAAGCAGAGGTGTAAGAGGCTGGCAAATTATAAAGAAGTAGGAGCTGACAACATGCCTTGCAAAACAGCTGTGGCAAAACCAGCCCTAGACTTAGAGTAGATAGGAAGGTGATAATGCTTAGAAAGTATGCACTGAACTCCAAGTAGCTGCTTCCAAAATATCCTTAGTTGCCACCCCTTAGAAATGCTGTTGAAGGCAGTAGCCCTAGTGGAATGAGGCCTAATCCCAGCTGGAATCTCCTTGCCATGATGGGAATAACAAAATGCAATGCAAAAGCCAATCCACCTAGAAATAGTTTGTTTTGACACAGGCTTGCCCTGTGAACTCAAAAAAAAGAAACAAACAACTGCTGAGACTGCCTAAAATCCTTAGTCCTGCTTAAATAATAACGCAATTGCCTGTGTACATCTAAAGTGTGCAAAATCTTTTCCCTTTATTTTGAGGGTCTGCAAAAAAGAGGCAAATGAATAGTTTGGTTTAAAGCCACACTAGAAACCACCTTAGGCATAAAAGAAGGATTAGTTAATGATACCCTATCCTTATGGAAAATCAAAAGGGCTCAACTGCCATAAGGGCCTGCAACTCAGACACCCTTCTTGCAGAAGTAATAGCCAACAGAAAAGCAGTCTTCCATGACAAGTATTTCAATTCAGCAGTAGCTGCAGGCTCAAAAGGTTGTAGAGTAAGTTTTTCCAACACAAAATTGAGATCCCCAGCAGGAGTACGGGCTCTACGTGGGGTCTTATATTCTTTGCCCTCTAAGAAACTGCTTGAACAAAGGATGCGAAAACAAAGGTGGGTCACAACATAGTGAGAGCTGAAATTGCTGCAGCATGAATCTTAATGGAAGAGAAGGACAAACCTTTGTCCAATAATTCAGTAAGATATTGAAGAGCCACACTCAAATTAGGCTCAGAAATCTCCAAATTCTTTGCTGTACTCCAAAATAAAAATCTCTTCCATTTTTCTGCATACACTCTCTCCTTGTACTAGGTCTTCTAGCTTCCATAATCACATTTAAAACTTGTTGAGGAAGTTGAGACCTGCTGTGTTTCAACACAGAATATGCCAGGCTGTTAGATGAAGAGAGTGAAGCTTGACATTGAGCAGATGACCGTCCTTCTGAGATAACAGATGAGGAATCAGAGGTAAAGGCCATGGGGGCTTCTTTACCAGACTCCGTAGTAAGCGGTACCAGTGTTGCCGAGGCCAATCTGGAGCTATCAAAATCATCCTTGGCCTGTCTTGTCTGACCTTTAACAGTACCTTTGGAAGAAGAGGCAGAGGTGGAAAGGCATACACATGAAGGTTTTCCAACTGAAAGACAGAGCATCCACTTTCCAAGCTGTGTGATGAAACCCCTTTGTGCAATACTTTGGCAGCTGGTGGTTTAGTGGAGAAGCGAACAGATCTATGTCTGGAGTTCCCCATGACACTGTCAGTTTCTGAAATACATGAAGATCCAGTTTCCACTCGTGGGGATCCATGATTTGTCTGCTTAACACATCTGCTAAGGAGTTCTGTGCTCCTGGCAGAAACCTTGCCTGAAGAGTTAGTTGCAGGCTTAGCGCAGTCTCCCATAAAATCATTGCTTGCCTGCATAGAGGATAAGAATGTGTTCCCCTTGCTTGTTGATGTACCACATGACAGTTGTGTTGTCTGTTAGAATCAACACCTGCCCTGGAAGAAGTAACTCCTTGAAAGCCATTAATGCAAACTGGACTGCTAACATCTCTTTCATGTTGATATGTAGATGCTGTAGTCTGGCAGGCCACTTGTCTTGTATCCACTTTCCATTTAGATGAGCTCCCAAGCAATGTCCGAGGCATCTGTCGTTAAGATCTGACTTGCCTCTGGCCGGGTCACAGAGAGTCCCTTGTTTAGGTGACATTCCTGAGCCCACCACAAGAATTCTTTTGAAGGCAAGGTATTATTTGAATGACAGTGTCCAAATCCTGGCAGTGCTGTGTCCATACATTTTGAGATACCATTGTAGCTTCCTCATATGCAGTTTGGCATTGGGAAGCACCAGAATACAAGATGCCATGAACCCTAATGCTTGAAGGACTGTCCTTGCAGTCAGCACGGACTGATGAGATAGTTGATGGAAGTAAAGTGACAGACTCTTTTGTTTGTCCGGGGTTAAAAAGGCCATCTGGGCTGCTGTATTCAGTCTCACACCCAGAAAGCACATGTCTTGAGAGGGTACTAGACTGGACTTTATTTCGTTCACAGAATACCCTAGGCATCTTAGCACTGCGATAACAAATTGCAGATGCTGTAGAAGATCTTCCTTTTCTTGAGCCAGAATCAGGCAGTCGCCCAAGTAAGGATAGATTTGAATTCCTTGAAGCCTGAAGTAAGCTATCACTGGAGCCAGAACCTTTGTGAACACTCTGGGCAGTAGATAAGCCAAAGGGCAATGCAGAGAACTGATAATGAGAATTTCCAGCTCGAAACCGCAGATACTTCCTGCAACTTAGCCTTATAGGCACATGAAGGTAAGCTTCTTTGAGATCTAAAGTTACCATCCAGTGATCTTTGCCCAGCAGAGGTAAAAGCTGTTGTAACGTCAACATCTTGAACTTGGGAATGTCCAGATAAGTGTTGAGGATAGATAAATCCAAAATTGGTCTCCACGTGTTTCCCTTCTTTGGTACAAGGAACAGGCGAGAATAAAATCCTAGGCCCCTTTCTGATACAGGGACTGGCTGAATGGCCCCTATGTGAAGTAACTGAGAAACTTGCTTGTGAGCCTCTTTTCTTTGTGGAGGAGGAACGTCTGGCATGCCTTTGAAAGGGGCATTGTATGGAAATAAAATCTGTAACCGTGGTGAATGATATCCAACACCCATTTGTCTTGAGTAATTAAATCCCAATTTTCTTTGAAAAGAGACAGTCGTCCTCCCAAAGGAGCTGCCAAACGTGAATCTGCTGGCAGCTGAAAAGACAGGTCATTGGGTCTGTTTACGAAAGGACTGACCCCTGCCCTCACCAGAAGTCTGAGCAGGTGAACTCCTGTTCTAGGCCTAAAAGAACCTTGAGCCCTGCCCCTACCACGTCTAGACCTACCCCTAGACTGGGAATCATAAGCAGGATATGTCCACCCCTTAGCAGGCCAATTTCTACTAAACTTTGGTGGCTGCACCTGCAAAAATCTTTAACAGTTTGCATAGACTTAGCTTTGTCCTCCATTTTCTTTAAAACTGCTTCCACAGGCGATCCAAACAACACATCAGACTGTAAAGGAGCATCCAAAATCCTTGTCTTAACATGCTCAGCTAAATTCTGATCCTTCAACCAGGCATGCCTAAGAACAGAACTGGTAGCAGCCACCCTCGGGCAGGCCTGTACAGCATCAAAACCACATTGCAAAGAATGCTTACCCACTTGTTCAGACACATGAACCAAATCCAGCAACTCTTTACACTCAATACCTTCCGCCAAAGCATCCACCTTAGATTTCAATTGTGAAAGGAGATAATTCTGATATTTTAGCATGTGAAACTGACAATTCAAAGCTCTCATGGCTAGAGTGGAAGAAGTATACACTTTCTTTCCCCACCTATCCAAAGCCCTTGCCTCTTTATCAGTGGGAACAGGATTTTTAACCACAGAAGCCTTTACACCCTTAGGCCCTTGAGAAATAGTTTCTGGGTCCCCTAGGACTCTTAAACAAATATTTATGAGCTTCGGCACCCTATAATACCTATCAGGCTTAACAGGAGCAGGAGGCAAAGAGTCAGGGTTCAGGGAAGCCTCTGCAAAAACATCTTCCACCACATTCAACACAGGAGGAATAGCTAAAGGCCTATGCTGGGGTAAAAACAAGAACTCCCTAAGCCTTTTCCTGAATCAGAGTAATCCTGGCCTTCCCATTTAAAGTGCTCCCTCATGGAATGCAGAGTCTCTGAAAATGAGAAATCCTCAGGCGGAGAAGCTGTAGGAGTGGAATCATCCACATCAGAATCAGAATAAGTAGGATACTCCTGCATATCTTCCACAGAAGATTCTGAAGCCTCTGAACACTGTTCAAAACTATCAAACTCGGTTCCACCCTAG
The DNA here is from genome assembly GCF_019279795.1 of Protopterus annectens. Taxonomy (NCBI): domain Eukaryota; kingdom Metazoa; phylum Chordata; order Ceratodontiformes; family Protopteridae; genus Protopterus; species Protopterus annectens. Next base: position 287,181,445 of record NC_056736.1, on the reverse strand, counting down.
GCCTCTTATCAGGGGGCATAGAACCCCTAATCATAGTAATTAAATCTTCTGCCATTTTAAGCATATGTTTCTTAGGTACAGAACCCGAAATGCTAGGAGAAGCCCCCACTGAAGCTGAACTAGGCCTACCTCTCAAAGAAGTTTTGGCAACAGAAGGAGAGGCTCTAACTACCTTGGGGAGAGAGGGAAGAACATTCACCTGAGAAGCCCCCTCAGCCTGACCTACCTCCTGAGAAGGCACATCCTGTAAGAGTATAGTTTCTGCCTGGGACTCCATGGAAACTCCTGGCAAAACCTCCGGCTCCACTGAGTTTCTAAAGAACCGACGTCCGGGACTGCCGGTTCCTCAACCCTAGGCTTCACTGTTTTATCCTTGCGCTTCTTGGGAAGCGGGCCGGAGCATCCGACGGCATTTTATAATTACAACGCTTCCCAAACACTAACCTGGCACAGTCTAACCTCCTCTTAATAGTGCGTTTGTTAAACCTAGCACAAGAGCGGCAACCAACAACGTCGTGCTCAGGCCCTAAACAAGGTATACACAAGGTATGATAATCCCTATGAGGTATCTGTTTCCCACAAGAAATACAGTTATTCACTTTTTCTGACATCCGGTAAAATACTGAGGCAAGAAAAAACCAAAATGTTCCCCAACAGGGTACTTAGCCAACTCTGTTTCGGTCTGAAACTCCGGTTCCGGAAATATTTCAGAACGCCAACCTGCACTCGCAAAACTGCTTCTGCATCGGACCATGCGGCAAAAAAGACTGAGGATATGGCGTCGGTCATGCGCATTAGTACCCTGACGGACTGGCGTCTAGTCTGTCTATCGCGCGACACCAGCCTTATACTCTGGTATTCGGGCCGACTGGACGCGGACTATACCCAATAGTCAGGACTGCAGCAATGGAAGACGAAGAACATCACCCCAATACCCCCCTAAAACCTATTAACTTAATACTAACACACTAAACTATGTACACCTTCAAATATTGAAGTTTTACCCTACTAATAGGAACAAACATCCCAAACTGACAAGACTTACTCATTGACTTCAGTTACACTAAAAGAAAGGTTATCTATACTAAGACACATGGTGCAGCCTGTGCTTCTGGTTTTGTCTCATCTTTATAGCTCTCCCACCTGGGAGAAACCCTGAGTGCTTTCAGAGAACATTAACTTAACTACCTTGGGAAAGCTCCAGAAAACCTTATCTACCTTGAGAGAGCCACTGAATGCCTTCAGAGAACATTATCTCCTATTTCTCCTTTCATTTCTTTTCCTCAGCCAGTCAGTCTTCACCAGGCCGTAGCCAGTTTCTCATCATCAGATCGCCTCCAAGAAGACATAACCAGGCAGACAATTTCTCTTTATCAGATTATTTCCATGAAGACCAGCTGCAGAATTGTTACTGAGCATACATGTATTTGCTAGAAAAAAGCCTCATAATATTCAATGTTCTTTTTTACTTACTTGCTCTCTCTTAAAACTTGTTACTAAATCAAATATTTTTAATCCAGCCATTCCTCTAATGAGAAAAAGAACATTAATTTTTCTTTTATTAAGCTTTTCAACCAGGCTTTTTTAAGACAGTATAGTGTCTACATTTCTTAAAACTGAAGAGAAAGAGAAGGGAGAAAAAAAACAGCAGCAGCACCGGTTTACAACCCCCATTACACTTAAAAATAACTGAAAAAAAATTCACTTTATAGCATGAAAAGAAAGTCACATACCACAAAATTCGTACTACTTAAAAATCTTTACTTAGTTAACTTTCTCCCTCATTTTCTCCTCCCCGAAGCACTTTTCTGAACACTAATGACAAAGTAAGGCATATGTTTTAGAGTTCACTACAAGTCCAACAAATTCTGAAAAAGTCCAATATTTCCAGATTTGCTTGTTCTGTCATATTTCACAAATATAAATTATTGCATTTTAATCCCATATTTTTCTGGCTATATTACTGTTCATCTCAGAAATCCTGTCTTTGCTTCATTTCTAACATACTCTTGATTCTTATAGTCAGCTCATGTGCTCATTTCCTTCTCTCCAACATTTTCGTTGAAATTTTTGAAAAGGTGTCACAGGTAAAGTCCCTCTGTGGTCTTTTTCACCAGAAGAACAAGCAGCAGAATCTCCTTCATTTTCACATCTTACTTTTTTGCTGGACAAACTTTTGTATTTCCTCCTTAGCATGTAGTTAGTTTAAAAAACAATTTTGTCCCACCAGGGAACAATACCTTGAAGACAGCTGGGTACAGCAGTTTGAATCTCACACCTGCATCTTGACATTCCCTGAACAGTGGAATACATTTGCTCCTCTTCTATCTGGTGTACAATGAGCAATCATTCTCTACAAACACTCTGCTGTCTCTCATTTTTAGAACTTTGTCCTTCTGCCACAGTTTTGTCATCAGAATTAACTCCTCCTGCTGGTAGGATTGCAATGTTATTATTAAAGATCTAGGCTGCTTTCTTACAGCCAGGTTTGGAGCATACATACAATGTGTCCTTTCAACTAAACTCCTGTTGTGGAATACCGGTCCAGTTGCTTATTTGTGCTTTCATAAAATCAATGCAGTCTGTTCCTTCCAAGTTCTCTGGTAAAGCTGAAAATCTCATCTTTTCCTTAGCAGTAGAATATTCAGCCAGCCTTTTCTTCATTTTGACCTCTTATTTTTGCAACTTTATTATCTCATCTGAATATATGTTTAAAGCTTCTTCCATTTTTTCCAGCCTTTTGTTGTTTGTGTTGAAATACTCCATCAGTGTTTTTCTTATTTTAACCAGGCCTGTATGCTGTAGGTTACTGAAGTCATGTCTGAAGGTTCCATTGTTTTTTTTGCTGAACAGCTGCAGGATTTTCCCCAGTCAGTATTTCTTCCTCACGTTTTGTAAATGATTTTTGCCAGGTTGTCTATTTCTTTATTCCTAGCACCCAGGCAGTGCACTTACTAGCCAGTTACAGGCCCTCTCTGCTGAGTTTGTGCTTTCACACTGGGAGAGGTAGAAATAAGCCGTTACTCTATGTGCAGCCATCTTGGAAGTCCCGCTTCTTTCTAGCTTTTATCATATTATAGTGTTAAGCCTGCACATCTTCCAACAATGAAACAGTATTAGCTTGCTTTAATATCTTTAGCATATATACAGCAGTCAGTGATAAGATTTCTACAATCTCACATTTAAAATACCCATGACTGCACAGTGTACACAACTGCATTAAAATATAATATGCAGTTAACATCAAAAAGTGTTTATGCAAATATTAAGAACAAAAAGACTCTTAGTTGCTTCTTCATTCCCTTTTGCGACATTGCTTTGGGAAAAAAACCCTGTGCGAACCCTATTCCTGCTTTTAATTCTAAGCCTACATACTACATTACTAAAAACACTTTCCCATAACAGTACTACTTTTAAGACAACACAGTGGGGGTGTATGATATTAGGCATTTTTAGTTGGATTGAGTTCAATATTTTGTGATTCAGTATTTTGAGTGTATTGTGGTTTTGCTTTTTTGATGAAATGAGCATTCAGTCAAATGAACTATAATCTTTTTCAGTCACTTTTTGGAAAGACATATTTTACTTGTCTGTTCCTAGATCCAATGGGATTGATGCTTAGTCTCCCATCTATTCACTAATTTCATTGTTGTTGGACATCTTTCTAATCATTTCCATCTCACACCACCAGTCCCTGGTTTAAGTCCAAGGTACTCAAGATTTTTTTCTGGTTAGCTCCTGTGATTCTTTTCTGCCTTTAAAGCAATTTCATCTGGAACAACGGAAAAAGGTTCACTAGCAAAGTCTTTCTATGGGCTTTGTTACTGTCAGAAGACTAAGAAGCAGACTTCCCTTCTGTTAGCTCACTCTTTGTTGGATAAAATAATTTACTCCTTAGTCTGATATTCATAAAAATGTATTTGATCCACCAGGAAAACATATTCTGAAGACTTGTGGATACAGCAGATTAAATGTCACACCCACCTTTTGACACTCCCAAATTAATGGGGCAAACTTGCTTCCCTTTTGCTAAGTATACAGTTAATAATCACTTTCTACAAACACTCTGCTGTCCCAATTTTTAATACATTTCCCTTCTGTCACAGCTTTGTCAGAAACAACTCCATTTTGGTAGGACTACATCTCTACTATTATAGGTCTTGGCTGCTTTTTTATAGCCAGATTTGGAACTTACAACCATCTTAATTAGAAAATCATGCTGAGGAAAACCAACACAGTTGTTTATTTGTAATTTCATAAAATGAGTGCAGTCTGCTCCTTACAGTTTTTCTCAGGTGCAGCAGAAAATCTCAAGTTTCTCTGTGTGCTGTGTCTTCTAACTTTTTTGAAACAGCTCTTTTTGAGAAGCCTCATGCTCAGCCAGCCTTTTCTTCATTTCAACATGAGATTTTTAGCACTTTTATCAATTCACCTGAAGAGCTAGTAAAAAGCCTATTTTATTTTTCCAACCTTTTAACTGTAAATTTTCCTTTAGTGTTTCATTTTAAATATCTCGGAATACATTTACTTTCCTACAAGCTATTTCCAATAGTAAAGCTGAAACAAACTGTATTTTGTTAAAGAGCAGCATGATTCTTCTCAACCATAGTTTTCGCTTCTTATTTGTTGGCCGAGTTTATTTCAGTCTCTCCAAATTTCTTTGTTGGCCTCCAGGCAGTGTAATTACTAGCTCATAGGTGAATTTTATACAAAATGACAATTTTGTTGGCTCCTTTTCACAGTTTCCATTTACACACCAGGTGAACCCAAATTAAGCTGTACAGTACAATGTCAGTGTGTGGCCATTTTGGATGCCAATCATGAGCATGTCTTTCATCTGTAAATGGTCTTCACATACTGCAACCTGACTGCTGTCTTGAAAAATCACAGCTCCTATACAATTCTGAGCAGCATCTACTTACAACAAATGTATCTTATCTGAACTGTAATATCTTAAATGTACTGCATCTCTGGCTTCTTAAACATTCTCTTTCTGTTCATAATTCCATTACCAGGCTGCATCTTACTCTAAAAGCTTAGGTGTATTGCCATTCCAGACATACAGAGTATAAAAATAACATACTGTATCATTCCTATTAACCTAAAACCCGCATGACTACTGGCTTTAGCATTTGCACACTTGTTGTGACTTTTCCCATAGTAAGCATCAGTCCTCCTAAGGACTAATGTATCTTAGACTTGTAACTCTTATTTTAAATTTGCTCTTATTTAATAATTAAACTTTGCTGCCTTAATCTGTTTGGCAATCAGTCTCATGCCGTTGTTTTCATATGTCTGACACCACACAGATAAGTAAGCTTTCAAGACCTTCCAATGTGTTTAAAAGCCCAAAAGAGCTTTGGAATACTTCTGGTGCTAACAAAATACCAAATGAAGTCTAAGGAATTTGTACCTAACACCACTGTTTACTATTTGCAGCTTTATCTAGCTTTACCAGAATACCTGGCTTGGATCTGCTACTTAAAAAAAACTTGCATTTGACACTACTGACATCTAGGCAATGGGAAACTATTCCTTAATCACTTTATTTAGATCTTGTTCACAACAAGAAACATTCTAGCTACCAATACTATTCACTTTGCTTCATAATGACACCTAAACTTTTTTGTTCATTTCAGTTCCTGATCTGTTTTACTTTGAGAGCTACTGGTACTTTTACTGCAGCATGTAATACTCTGCATCACCATCATCATCTTTTTTCATTTTCTCTGTTGCTCCCACTGTAGACATCTGACGTCTGCACGTAAATCAGAACAATCATTAAAGGTACTATTGGTACGGTTTGGCTACACATCCGAAATGTCTCTCAATCAGTGTGACTGTTGCTGTATATACACACTTTTATGCTGTGAGTTATTTTACAGTATATAGATTCCCACAAGCTAAACAACCAAACAACTTCTTAAAGTGCTACAGGTTGAAAAATGGCCTTGCGCTTTTTATTTTTACATTCAGCTGTCAGTAGCTTTTAATCCAGTGGCTCTACCTGATGCCTACAATACAAAATATTGCAGTCTATACTTACCTGAAACAGTGTGCGTTATAATATTTTAAGATTTCTTGCTAACTGACTAACCAAAACATATCGCACTACCTCTAATGCATTTTTGAAAATATGTTCATAGGTGTGTACTAGACTAATGGCCCTGGGGCCTTCACAAGCCTAGCCCATACGATTAACTTGCCATCATGCCACCCAAAAGTGTGAAGTATCCAAAACATATCGCACTACCTCTAATGCATTTTTGAAAATATGTTCATAGGTGTGTACTAGACTAATGGCCCTGGGGCCTTCACAAGCCTAGCCCATACGATTAACTTGCCATCATGCCACCCAACCGTAGTTCTCAGTGCCTCTATCGAAGAAAGCCACTGGAGTGATCCCTGGGGTGAAGTTTCTATTTCCCATCCACTCATCAAGATTTCTCTTGAAGAGGGCCAGTGAGGTGCTCTGCTTGACCTGTACGAGAAGTCTATTACATAGCATGGGGAGTCTCTGGGTTAAGAACCTGTCCCTCCAGCATGTTCTGTTGACTGTGATAAGGTTGAGGTCTCTGGAGTGTGTGGTGCAGAGGGATTAAGATTTCTTTAGATGCAGCATTTCTAACAGAGCTGGGTCAGACATGGCTTTGTAAGTTAAGCAGAGATCGCATCTAAGTAGACAATATGAGAAACAGAATAGTTGGTAGTTTTTTTTAGTCTGTCCATATACGACAAATGTTTAAGGCCTAGGATCCTTTTTGTGAGGTACTTCTGCAGCCTCTCCAGTTGTTGCAGGTTTTTAGTGAGGTACATACCAAATGGGGCATTGTACTCGATGACTAGCCTAATGAGGGAAGAGTAAAGGGAGACAATGACTTATTTCTTCCTGGATGCAAACCCTTAGTAATGTTCCACATAGGACTGTCTGACCACAGTGGCAATGTGGTGATCAAAAGAGAGGTTGCAGTCAATCACACAGAAGGACTGTCTGACCACAGTGGCAATGTGGTGATCAAAAGAGAGGTTGCAGTCAACCTGTGTTCCCATTTCTCTTATAATGCCTACTGTGTTCAGTGGACTACCATTAATGTGGTAATTCATGGGAACCGGGTTTTTCCCAAAGGGGATGATGACACATTTTTGCCATTGAGCTTAAGGCCATGGTTCTGACACCAGTCGTTGGTCTCAGTGAGGTCTTTCTGTAGGAAGTCAAAATTACTCAGGGAGTTAACAGTAGCGCCCAACTTGCAATCATCTGTGAACTTTGTATGCCAGAGTCCCTTCGCGTTGGCCTGGACTTCAGAGTAGTAGATTGAACCCTGTGAGACTTCACTCATGACTGCTCGGCAGTCTGACTTGGAGTCAGCTACTTTCACACTGTGGGTTCTACCTTTGAGCCAGTTTGCAACCCACCTAGTGATACAGAGGTTGATGCCTAACTTAGTGAGTTTTTCTATGATTCCTGAGTGGGGAGTGGTATCAAAGGCCTTGGCCAGATCAAGGTAGGCTGTATGAACCCACCTTGCCTTCATCCACAGCTCCGGTGAAGTTGACCAGGCATGATCTACCCTTCAGAAAACCAAACTGTGTGGGATCCAGAGTTTGGAGAATCCCTATATCCTTGTTTATTAGGTCCATGAACTACAGAATGAACTGGCACCGCACCTAAGCACCATGTTCAATCATAGCCTCAACTCAGGCTTTGTGCCCATTGAATGGCGCACAGCAACCATTATCCCACTCCACAAAGGGGGAGCCACCACGGACCCTGGCAACTACCTCCCCATTAGCCTAATGAGCCTGGTCTGCAAGGCCATGGAACGTATCATGGAACTTATAAACAAAGACAATGGTAATCTCCAAGCCCTGGACTCTACCCAGTTCAGGTTTGTAAAAGGCAGATCATGTCTCCTAAACCTGATAGACCTCTTTGAAGCAGTCACCAAAGCTGTAGACAAGGGTAAGGTGGATCACACAGCCTATCTAGATCTCGCCAAGGTTTTTGACACCATCCCTCACTCTGGAATTACAGATAAACTCACCAAACTAGGTATAAATCCCTATGTCATAAGATGGGCTGCCAACTGGCTCAGTGGCAGAACCAACACTGTGAAAGTAGCAGACTTCAAATCCGACTTCAGAACAGTGACAAGTGGAGCACCACAGGGTTCAGTCCTGGGTCCACTCTTGTTTGGTATTCACTTTTCCAAAGTACAGGCTAACACAGAAGGTCTTTGGCTAACAAAATTCGCAGATGACTGCAAACTAGGAGCCATAATTGAAACTCCTAACGATGTGGACATCCTACAAAAGGGACTCACTGAACATCCTACAAAAGGGACTCACTGAGACAGATGCCTGGTGTCAAAGCCATGGCCTCAAGCTCAATGACAAAAAGTGCACTGTTATCCCCTTTGGTAAAAACTCTGTACTCATGAGCTACCACATACGTGGTAGTCTACTTAACACAAAGTGTGATGAGAGACCTTGGGACACAGGTGGACAGTAGTCTCTCCTTTGATAATCACACTGCCACAGTAGTCAGGAAATCCTTCTACGTGGCACACCTCATCACATAAAGTTTCTCATCCAGGAAAATAGAGGTCATTGTTCCTCTCTACTCATCACTCAGACACATTATAGAGTACAGCACCCCCTTTGATATGTACCTCATAAGTCAGCTACAACAACTGGAAAGGCCGCAGAAATATCTCACAAAGAGGATTACCATCCTCAAACAGATGCCCTACGCAGACCATCTCAAAAAGCTCCAGCTTTACTCCGTCGCATATCGCCTACTCAGAGGGGATCTCTGCCTAACATACAAAGCTATGTCAAACCCAGAGCTGTTGGACATGCTCTACTTAAAGAAACCCCAATCCCTCTGAGCTACACGCTCCAGGGACCTAAACCTTGTCACAACATTAAACAGAACATGCTGGAGGGATAGATTCCTGTCCCAAAGACTTCCCATAGTCTGGAAGAAACTACTCATCTATATCAAACAAAGCTTCTCATTAGCACTCTTCAAGAAAAATCTTGATGACTGGATGGGAAACAGGAAAGTCATCCCGGGGAAAACCTCTGTGGATCTGCTCGACAGGGGGACAGGAAAATAATTTTCTTGGGTGGGAAAGCCAGGGTACCTTTTTGGTTAGGCTTTTATATGCTCTAGGGACGACAGCCTAGTACCTACCTATGAACCTATGATGATGCGTTCCATAGCTTCGCATATCACACTTGTCAGGCTAATGGGGCGATATTTCCCAGGGTCTGTAGTCACTCCACCTTTGCGGAGAGGGATGACTGTAGCAGTGCGCCATGTGGTAGGGACAAAGCCTGAGGTGAGGATGGGATTGAACAGGGTACACAGGTGAAGTGCCAGTTCACTCTGTAGTTCATGTAAAACACATCCAGGGATATTGTCAGGTCCCATAGAAGCTGTATTCTTGGCCTTGGACAGTGCTGTTTTAACCTGTGCAGCAGTAATACTGGGTCCCTAGCAATCTACTGGTACTATGACTGGTCCCTTGGGGGGGACAGACGGGGTGAAGTTGGTACTGAATCTGTCAGCCAGTATATTGGCAATATCTGTTGGCTTGGTATAGAAGGTACCATTGTGCAGTAGCTCAGAGCAAATCTGGATATTGTCGTGGAGATTCTTTACATAACTACAGAAGGCCTTGTGGTTGTCTTTACTATCTGCTGCAATTCTGTTTTTATAGCTAGCTTTAGAGGATTTGATGAGGGATCTCAACTTTTTGTTGAGGTTGATAAGGGAGCTTTTCCAGTCTTGGGACTTCACTTTTTCCGCATCAATTTCCTCCTTCTGTTGTAGAGTTTATGGCAGGGGACCACCAGATTGGCTTCCTTTTTATGGAGGAGAGTGTCTTGGTTCTGTTGGGTATGCGAGATCCATGCATTTGTGTACATGTTCGTACAGTGCATTGGTGTATGATTCAGTGGTCATGCAACTGATCTTCATTTGCATGGGTGCCGTGAAGTTAGCCACCTCTGTTTTTAGGAGCCCAAAGTTAGATTTGGAGAAGTTTTTCGTGGTGGTCATCTTTGCGGGGGGGGGGGGGTTCTGGGAGGGATGTGGATTTCCAGGGTGATTAGTTTGTGGTCGGATCTAAGGGAGAAGTTGACTATTGGTGTAGAGCAACGGTCGCCCATGTTAGTAATGACCAGGTCAAGGATGTTGCTACCTCTAGTGGGGGTAAGAACGAGCTGGTCCAGGGCAAAGGAATTAGTGAATTCCAGGAAAAGATGGGCAAGTGTATTGGTATACGAGTTTTCCCAGTTAATGGAGGGGTAGCTGAAGTCGCCTAGTATGAGAGTGTTAGGTTGGACCTTAATATTCTCCAGGGTGATTAAGACGTTGGAGTGCGAGTCTTGGGTACTGGTTGGGGACCTATAGCAGGCTACGACCTGAATCACGGTCTTACCCAATGTTAGCTGCACCTTAAGTATCTCTTATGCGTTATGTTGGCCTGCCAGTCTGGAGGTGTGTGCATCCTTTATGAATATGGAAACACCACCGCCTTTGGAGCTTCGGTCCAAGTTCTGGGGCCAAAAGGTGTGGGATAAGTTATCGCCTGGTAGTGCAGGGGTGCTTTCTGTTGCCTTGAACCAAGTCTCTGTTCAGCACAAATGTCATTCACCATTTTAGGGAGCGCTTCGAGTGAGTGCATTTTGAGATTTAGACTTCTAGCACTGAGCAGCATGACCCTCAGATTGCATTTGTTTGTAGCTGTTACAGTTCACAGGTAGGTACTACGTTATCGGCCCAAGGGCCTACGTAAGCCTAGCCAGCAAGGTTCCACAGCTTATGCCACCCAAGAAAGTTATTTGGTGATTTGGTCTTTGGAACAACACCTAAAAAAGGCACTATAGGGGTGGCAAAAGCCTTGGCCACTATCCAGAAGCCCAGGGATGACAGATGCAGGCCATCTCTGGCAAAGCATCGAGGTCTGTCAATCATGTCATCCCAGGCAGATACTGGATACCCTTATAATGACACCAGAAACTTAGCCAATTGTTGAAATCAATCATTTTCTGCTTGTACTGTGGTATCATTCTGGGTGATGGTAGGATGCTGCTCAGGGCTAGGGTCATACAATGCAAGCAAAAAAGAAGTTATGTACTTAACATAATGTTCCATCTGTGTTGTCCATTTTCATTCTTCCTCAACTGGGTTAGGGTTCAGATCAGACTCAGCCACTGCTAAAGCTTGTGGCAACGAAGAACTCGGGAGCTTCTACCTTAACCAGAATGCACCGACCCCAATTTCCTCCGATCTTGTTTCCTGACTTTAATGGAAAAGGCATATTCATATTCAGAAATGGAGAGGAGTATATCTGGAGCTTAATATAAATGACAGAAACATCCTATAACCACTCATTCTTCCAGAAGTTTTCAAGGATGGGGGTTGGTAGGAAGTGAGTTGAGGAAGAATGAAAATGGACAACACAGATGGAATGTTATGGTGAGTAAATGGTGAGTACATAACTTCTTTATCTGATGTTGTCAATTTTCATTCTATCCTCAACTGATGGGACAGTCCCTTGCTACTTAAAGTCCAGGGTGGACTCAAGGAAGAATCTTTCGGAGCGCCACTGAGACAAATTATGCTCTACCGCTGGAGATCAGATCCAATTTGTAATGAGTAAGAATGATACGGGGAATAGCCTAGGCTGCTGATCTGCATATATCATCCATGGACATTGTGGATCAAAACACTAAAGAAGTACCATGGATCTTAGTTGAATGGATAACCGTTTTGGTACAGTAATGTCCGATTTGTTATAAACAAATGAAATACAGTTAGCCACAGAGAGAAAGTCACTTTGGCAACTGGTTTTCCCAAATTTACTTCTGTGAATGAAACAACTGGTCAGATTTTCTGATGTCTTTTGTTCTATGTAGGCAGAAATGTAACTGACAGTGGACATTCAATAAATGTATTTTTTTATTTATTTATTTTATTTTATTTATTTTACATTTGTTGACCGGGCTAGTCTAGCTGGATACATGTCCATTTTCAGTAGAGGCCCGGGGAGAAAAGCTCCAAAAAAACCCCCCAAAAGAATAGAAAATCCATACATACATCTAAAAAAGTAATAACAGTTAAAACTTACCAAGCACTAAAAAAGCAGTTGTTACAAAATTTTTTTTTGTTTGTTTTTAATATATAAAAGATACATTAGTCTAAGCAAGAAATAGAACTAGCAGTAATAATCAATGGGTATTGTATTTGAGATACAATATCTATGTATACATGCATTATATTTATAACAACATAGTATTTAGATTCTTAAGTCAGAAATTATTAGGTATTAGAGTAGTTGTAATTTGAAAGGAGAAAAGTTAGTCAGTGTTAGTACAGGAGCAGAGCCAGTGTGTCTTAAGAAAGAGCTTTAGATTCTTTTTAAAGAGTGGCAGTGACATTTGTGTAGTGAGATCAGTGGGTAGTAAATTCCATAGTTTTCCTACAGAGTTAGAGTACAGGGAGTCACCTGCTGAGTGATTGGATCTTGAAGTATTAATCAGCAGTTTATTGGAGGAACATAGGTTCTTATTGTTATTATAAGGTGTAATGATGGCAGAGAGTATAGGGGTGTTGGTGGGCTTATACAGGGCCTTGTGGACAATGGGAAGCTGTAGAAATTAAAGCTGGTTGTGAAATTCTAGCCAGTCTAGTTGTTTTAGATTCAGACAGTGATAGTTTCTGAATGGAGAGCCTGTGGCAAACCTAGCAATATTATTAAAGGATGTGGCCAGTTTGTTGAGGTTATTTTTAGATAAATTAGTATATATAGGGGAGGCATAGAATAGGGTTGAGATTTAGTGGGTTCTGGCTGTAACAGCTCTAGCTATTGGAGTTAGAAAGGGCTTAATTCTGTAAAGGGATCCCAGTTTTTTGTTCACTAATTTTATTGTATCGTTAATGTGGGTATCAAAGTTGAGGTGGTTGTCAATTGTTATTCCTAAAAGTTTAGTGGTTGGGTCGGGAGAAATTATAGTGCCATCATTTGATAAAAGTGTGAGGTGGATGGAAGTTGATTTTCGGGTTGGAGTGAAAAGTAACAATTTAGTTTTCTTGGGGTTAAGGAGGAGACAGCGGTTTGAAAACCATTGTTCTACAGTATTGAAAGCTTTTTGGGTAAGAGATTTAAGTTCAGTTTCAGAGGTGGCTGTACAAATAATAGTAGAGTCATCTGCATATTGAATGCAGGTGGCGTGTGGTATAGCTGTTTGAAGGTCATTAATATAAATGGAAAAAAGGAGTGGACCTAAAATGGAGCCCGGAGGAACACCGAGGGAGATAGGAAGGTTATTAGATAGTTAATTTTGTCAAAGTACCGCCTGTTGACGGTTTTCAAGGTAAGATTTAAACCAATTCATTGCTTGGGGATCAAATGAGAGGGATTTCAGTATGTGTAGGAGGAGTTGGTGATTAACCATGTCAAAGGCTTCAGATAAATCAATGAAGACTGCAGAGGAAAGATTATTGTTGTTGCGGTTTTTGTTAATGGTGTCTGTGAAGGATAGCAGGGCAGTGGTTGTACTGTGGAAAGGTCTGAAACCATGTTGACAGTCGGCAAGTAAGTTGTGATGGAGAAGATGTGAAAGTAATTGCTTATGGATGCATTTTCCCATTATTCTTGCAAGGGGAAATAGCAAAGCTATTGGATGGAAGTTAGAATACTCCTTGGAGTGTCCCCCTTTATGCAGTGGAATGATATGGGAAATTTTCCAGATAGATGGTATAGTTCCTTCATTTATGGTTCTGTTGATCAGAATAGAGATGGGGTAAGCTATGGCTTTAGCTCCTTTTTGCAGGAATTCTGCTGGGAGTTGGTCAGCTGATGGTGTGGTAGGCTTTAATTTTAGGAGAAGGGAACAGATGAAGGAAGTAGACACTGGTTGTAAATGGAAAGGTAAAGGTAGGATAGTGGTAGAAGTTGGCAGATTTGAGGTGTCAGGAGTAAGATGGCTAGCAAGATTTTGGATAGCATCAGTGAAAAAAGAATTGAAGGCATTAGCAGTATGTGAGGGATTGTCAGGGTTAGAGCCTAGTGGGTTGGGTGTGATAGATTGACCTGGGTAAAGAAGTTTGTTAATGCTAGACCAGAATTTTTGTGGTGCATTGTGGTAGGTTTGCTGTGTTTGAAGGTAAAAGTTCTTTTTCTCTAATAGGATGGCTTTTTTGGTATTATTTCTGTGTTGTTTAAAGGTTTGGTGATCTGAGGGTGTTTTAGTCGCGCGCCATTTTGCCCAGAATTTATTTCTGAGAAGGATTTTTTGCCTGGTATTATTGGTGAGCCCAGGTGCTGGGTTAGTTTTATATCTAACTGAGCATGGTGGGGCGTGGTGATTCAGGATTGCTAGGAATATTGTATTGAAGTATTCTATGGCTTCATTAAGTGGAAGAAATTTTAATGGTGACCAATTACATTGTTTGAGTTCAGTTTGGAAAAGTTCTGCGTTGAAGTGTTTCTTTGTGCGTATTGTTCTATAGGAGAGAGGGAAAGTTAGGTTGGTCTTATGTCTGATAATATAGGTTAGTGAATGGTCACTGAGGTCATCTGGGAGGGTACCTGCTTTATGTGTTTGCTGAGGATTATTTGTAAGAATCCAGTCCAATGTACTTTCTTTGTTGTTGGTTCTATTAGCTCTGGTAGGGGAGTTAATTGTTTGTGAGAAGCCATAAAGGTTAATATGTGTGGTTGGGTGTATATTACTACAGGTCATCCAGTCTACATTGAAATCTCCTAGTACTATGGTTTCTTGTGGGAGATTGATTGAAAGCCAATTAAGAATATTTTCAAGTGTAGTGATGTTATTACCTGAGGGAAGGTATATATGTATTCACCCTTGCTAGCAAATTTAGGAAAGAATACTAGCAAATCAATGGCCTGACTGATAATAGATTCTGAACCACTTTAGGAAGAAAGGGAGCATTAATCCCTAATGTAACTTCATCTTTGTGAAAAATCAAGTATGGTGGTTTAGAGGACAAGGCTTGAATCTAAGAAATTCGTCTGGCAGAGTTAACAGCCACCAAAAAGATAGTTTTCCAGGAAAGATATTTAAGGTCACATGTAACTGCTGGTTTAAAGGGGGAATTAGTAAGAGCCTGTAGTACCAGATTCAGGTCCCATGGAGGAGTAGGATCTCTAAAAGGAGGTCTTAGAAGAAGAGTGCATTTCAAAAAGGCTTTGCTTAAATTTATAAGAGGCGATATAGGAACCATCAAAACCAATTTGAAAATTTGATATGGCCAATAACTGAATTTTAATGGTTGACGAACTAGCTCCTTGTTTAAAAAGATGGGACAAAAATTCAAGAATGCTTTGTATGGGGGCTGAAAAGAGTTCAGTATTATTTAGATAAGCCCAGTGAATAAACATCTTCTGTTTGCAGGAATAGAGCTATTTGGTAGAACGGCTTAACGGAAAACAAAAGTATCTGACGAACAGGTGAAGAGAGGATAGGTTGTCAGGCTATTAATGGAACTGCAGAAGCCAGGCAGTCAGCCTGAGGTTGGTTATGTTTGGATGAATCATGCCTGTCATGTGAGACAGGAGGTCTGGGGTGGGGATCCAGAATCCAAGATTGGTGAAGCAAATAAGGCCAAAGGAAGGGGAACCAAATTTGTCGAGGTCAGTAAGGTGCAATGAGGATGCCTTTGCTCTTCAACATGACAGCTTTCTGAAGGAATTTGGGAATTAGGGGTATGGGTAAAAGAGTACAGTAGGCCAGGGGGCCAATCGTTAAGTAAGGCATCCCTCGGTGATTCCCTCTGTGGGGGGAATTAGGGCAAAGTACCTGCTGCATTTGTTGATCAGAGCAAGGCTGGCCCATTGACAGAAAATTATTTCCACGACATTCTTGTTGAGGGACCATTCGTGAGGTAGAAGAATGCACTTGCTCAGTTTGCTATCACAATGGATTTCCCCGGAATATGCATTGCTATGAGAAAGTGGTTGGACGAGATCGTCCATTGCCACACTCAGAGCTTCTCAACATAAGGGGTAGTATCTTGTCCCTCCATGCTTGTTGATGTACCAAACTACTGACGTTGTCTGTTTGAAGTGCAATAGTCCCCAAAGAGAGAGCATTCTGGAAGGCCTGCAACAATAAAAGCACTGCTCTTATCTCGAAGACACTGATGTGCAAGTTGGCCTCTTTGGGGCACCAAGTGCCTTGGACTCTTTTTCCCAGAAAATGTCCCCTCACCCTAGCTGGGAAGCATCCATGGTCACTAAGGCCTTGGACTCAGGGGTAATAAAATGGATATCCTTGTGGAACCTGTTCTGATAGAATCCAAAATCTGAGATCTCTTCTGCATGTCTGAGTGATTCATACCTAATGAGATATTGATCATTGTGCGGCTACCATGCACTAAAGAATTCTCATGTGAAATCTGGCTAAAGGTACTAATATTATTGCCGCTGCCAATGAATCCAGAGCTTTAAGGACTAGATGGGCTGAAATCTTGGTACTGCAGCTTATCTTTCTGACCTGTGACCTTATGGTCTGAACTTTTGAGGACAGTAGTGAAACTATGGTTGACGAGTACCACTGCGATGAATTCTAGACTCCGAGTAGGTTTTATTTGAGACTTTTCGTAGTTTATGGTTATCTTCAGAGAACAGCAAGTCTGGAGAACCTGATCTCTTGCCTTATCAGCTGAGGCCTGGTTAAAGCAAAAATAAGCCAGTCATCTACATATGGAAACACCTGGAATCCTTGTAGTCTCAAGTGAGCTGCTACTAATGCCATACACTTGGTAACTTGGGGCTGTGGTGAGTCCAAAGGGCAGAAGTCTGAACTGGTAATCCTGGCTCCCAGCCGGAAGCAAAAACACCTTCTGGATCATCTGTTCCCCTTTACATGACAGTACGCATCCTGAAGGTCTATTGAGCACATCCAATCATACTTGCCCAGAAATGGGAGAATGGACTGAACCGTGACCATCCAAAACTTGGTTCACTGAACTGACATTTTTAAATTGATGAGATCCGAAACTGGTCTCCAGTCCCCGGTTTCTTTGGCACTAAAAAGAACCTTGAGCAAATTCTGGATACTATCTGGTCTGGTGAGACCTTCTTGGATGTCTCTTTCTAGCAGCGTTTGAATTTGAATTGCTGCTTGTTTCCTCTGACTGGGTGGAAACATTGGGGATTTTTCGTGAGTTTGGAGGAGGAAGGGAAAAGGGAATTATATAACCTCCAGAAATAATCCTCTGTACCCAAGTACCTTTCAAGTCTATCCAGGCTGTCTGGCGCAGGGATAAACATCCCCAACTGCCTCCAGAGGTGAGAAATTGGGCCTCCTTTCGGGAGTGCTGCTATGGTCTTGTCAAAGGAGAATTCTCTAGACCCCCGGTTTTGCGGGCCAGCTTTGCCATGTGGTTGCTGTTGTCAATTAAACTTTCTTCCTCTGCCTCTGGGGGAACTTCCTCCATGTGCATCTTGGAATGGACCCTGAGACTTCATGAACCATATATTTTGACCGCTCTGCTGATTCCAGGAAAAGGATTTTGAGGGGTCGAAAAATGTGCGCACATGGCAGACAAGATCTTTCCATCCTTTTCACATCTGGATATGTATTCTTCACCTTGAGGCCAAACAAATACATGCAGTCAAAGGGATCATTGACATACAAGGACTTGAAGGGCTCCGCAAAATCACTCAAGCGCATTCAGGCATGCCTCCTAATGGAAATGCCTGAACTCGCTGCCGTTGAAGTTCCTTCTGCTACACGCAAAGCCAGCCTCATGGAGGAATTAGAAATGGATTGCAGGGTAGCCAACTGAGAAGCCACAGATGACAACTTCTTGAGAAACAGCTCCTGAGCAGGTAATTGAAAAGTCTTTAATCAAATCCCAATGAAGTCTTATAAAGTGTGCCAAATAATTCAGAGACCTTTAAGAGAAGGTCAGTGAAGTATAAACACACTTCCCAAATCTTTCCACCGCCTGCAAGTCCCTGTTGTGGGGGGAAAGATGGTGGAATTCTCCTCAGCAAGTTCCTTTTTGGTAGCAACCACTACGACTATGACATCAACGGGCACCTCTTTTCCCCAAAACTGCTTGTCCATGGGTGGTGCCATAATCTTATCTAGTCTCTGAGGTACAGGTTCAATGGTGTCAGGTTCCTTTCATGCTTGCCAAGAGATTAACTCAATGAGCCCAGGAAGTAGATGGGCCAGTACCGAAGATGTCCAGGAATACAGATGAATGGTTGCTGGGCATCCATCCATGTCTCTAAGAATTTCTAGGATACCTTCAAATGAGACATCTTCAGGAGGTGACCGTGGGGTCCCCTCACCTTTATCGAAATCCGTATCCTCTGTGATGGGACTCCTCTGGCGAGTCTAGGTGCTTTCTCTTGCACATCTTCTTCTTAGTGACCTCACCCGTGGGATGACCTGGAGACATATCAGAAGAAATAATCAAGATTCCCTGTAGTGAAGTTGGGATCTTGGTACTGCCTGTCCATGTGGAAATATCTGATGAGACTCAGAATGCTGAGATGTCAAGGTTGAAAATCTAGGGTCTGTGGGGGTTGGATCTATCCATCCATTTTACAGAGGCAGAGAAAACTCTCTTCATAACCTTGAAAGCAGATCACCCCAAAGAAAGGTAAGACCTCTGATCTGAGAAGGCAAGCTTCTGGACCATGGCCCTCCCCCATTCCAAAGGCTAAATCCCCAAGGTGGAAGCTGGAGACGAGCTGTACTATGCCAAGCCTCAGAGCTGACTGGAACACCTCAGATCTGACAGGTAAGCTTCAGCTGCAAGAGCTCTCCAGATCCGACAGAATCCTAGTGCTCAGAGTAAGATTAGGATCCAAGGAAAACAGGATATGGTCTGGATAAAAGACAGTGCAAAAACACTTTGGAAGTAGTTGAAAGTTCACCCTATGTAACGCATGACAGTTGTGGAAGACCAGACTAAACACAATGGCATAAAGCAGACATCTTGCAAACATAAGAGATGGCCAAAGGAAAAAAAAAAAAGTGTATTTCAGGTAACAAACTTCCAAGTCAATCCTGATACAGAGTTGTAAGACTAAACACTGAGCAATAAACTGAAGAGTACCATACAACCATACGTGAAATTTAAAAACAGAATAAACATTACATCAAGAAATAATAGATGTAAAGGTACATATCTCAAAGAAGTGAAAGCTGCTGAAAAACAGGCATCTGAATGAAACTGAGCACTGATAAGTGCAAGGTTCATTGCTATATGCATCAGACAATGCAAGTCATGAGAGTCAATAAGATAAATGACTTAAGCCAAAAACACTGAATATCATGGCAGCTTTAGCAGATGTAGATCAGATCATGTTAAGTAGTATGCAGCTCATTCTAGATGAAGTGATGCAAGGTGCTTAATACAAAAATCTAGAAGCTCTGAATGCAGAATAGCAGAAGCATGCCATGTCTAACAAATTTTAAGAGAGGACAAAACAGAGTAGCTGCTAAAACCTTAAAACAGAAAACAAAAGCGCCCTCTGTTATTTCTTTGGTTCAGATATTGCCATCAAACTGTGAAAATGAAGACTTGTGCAGTGCAACTGACATGAAAGACATCAATAACCACAGAAATGACTACATCCAGAGGCAAAGTTTACAAATGGAAATCCTTACTTGGATGAGTCTATGCCATGAACATACAGACCCAGAAGCATATCCTATAACGGTAACATCAGGAGCACAAGAATTTCAAAACAGTTGGCTCTTCAAAGCTCACAGAAAGGTTAAGTTCACAAATCAATAAATGCATCAGTGCAGCAAGAAAACAAATGGTACACAGCCTTACACAACAAACTAATGCTCTCATACCAGTGATAACTGTACAAAAGACAACACAGAAAACACATACTCATCCTCCAATGCAACTTAAACCAAATGTTATCATGGGAAACAGAAGTTCAAGTCTTAACTTTGAATCCCAATGATAAAAGTGGCTTAAACTTCTAAACCTGAAGCTGTTTCCAGAATAGTCAAATTATATGTCTCATTATGGATCACAATCACGTGATCAATAATCAATAAACTAGGGATTTCATACAGGTCTATTCCTTTTACTGACAAATCCCAATACTATTTAAATAAACTTAAACCACTTCTGAAACTCAATTTTAGATGTGCTGCACAATTTAATTAGAAAGTGGGGCTACTTGAAGATATTTTTGAGGGAATGCTGAAATCTGAACAGCTCACACTTCGATAACAACCTGATTATAACAGCAGCGTTCTGAGTACCCATGTCTGCCTAAATATGATGCTGTACTATGAGAACTAATTGCATCCTGGTTTGGTTAACCTAAAAAGAAAACCTGCTTGTATTTCTGTCTTATTATTCAGAACTACACACCAACAATTATTGACCTTCGCAACTTTACGAGATCACTATTAATCCTGACTGGCCTTTATTCTGGCATGTTGCTCGTAAATGCTTACAGCTTTTCAAGTTCCTTTATCATAATTTATATTGTTAAATAAATTTAAGTTCTGTACTTACCATAACTATGCATATCTGTGTTGTTCCTTTTCATTCTTCCTCAATGCATGGGTTTGGATCCAATCCGCGGATCTGACTCTACCACTTTTTTTGCCAGTCCAGGATCTGACTATTGAGCTCCTCCCTTTACCCATAATACCCCTGATCACTGCTTTATATCAAGTTTGCTGCCTCTAAGCTATGTTTGGATAATGCAACACAACCATAACACTGATAGAATGGATGTAATAGAACAGAACAGAGGCACAAATAGGAACAATGGTTCCTGACAAACTCCAACAGGTCATTCCCAAAGACAAGGAAGAGGGAAGGTGGGAGGGAAGTTGAAAAAGAATGAAAATGAACAACACAGATACAGTCATGATAAGTACATAACTTTAAATATCTGATGTTATTTTCATTCGCTTCTCAACGAATGGGGCATAGTCCCCAACTACAGTAACCTTGGCTGGCTCTCATGGAAGATGTTCCGGAGTTCAGCAGAGGCAAATGCAGCCCTAATCCTGGACATGATGTCCAATTTATAATGAGTCGCAAAAGTATAAGCTTTAGACCCATGGCAGTTGCATAAATATCTTCAGTGGAAGCTCTGGATCAAAAAGCAGATAATGTAGCCATTGACCTAGTTGAATGAGCTTTGCTTGCCTTGACAAGGTCAAACATTTTAAGCAGTATACATGAGAAATACAATCAGTTATCCATTTGGCTATTGTAATTTTTGAGACAGGCCTACCCAACTTGTTTGTGGCAAAATAAACAAATAATTGATCAGTCTTCCTAACTTCTTTGTTCTACAAAGATAGCAACAAAGTTGTTTATGTAGATCTAAAGAATGCAGCATGTGTTCTGCTTCATTCTCAACTTCAGGGAAGAAAAAGTAGGAAACTGACTTGATTAAGGTTGCTTCTGATGCAACTCTGGGTAAGAAAGACAGATTTGTATGCAAGGCAACTCTGTCCTTGTGAAAGATCAAGTAAGGCGGTTTTGAAGAGTGTGCTTGGAGTTCAGAGACTCACCTTGCTAAAGGTATGACTGAGAAAAACTGCTTTCCAAGAAAGAAAAAATAAGTTATGTACTCACCATAACATTCCATCAGAGTTGTTGCTCTTCATTTGTCTTCAACATGTGGGTACTCGGATCTGGGATGGATCCGACTCGGATGCATTTCCAGCATCTAATCTAACCTCCAAGCTCCTACCCTACCCATAATGCTCCTGTCTCCCTCCTCCTTTCAGATCAAGTTTGCTATCTACAGCATCCTAATCAGCCCATGTAAGGCAGGGGGAAGGAGGGAGGGATGGTTGAAGATAAATGAAGAGCAACAACTCAGATGGAACATTATGGTGAGTACATAACTTCTTTATCTGAAGTTGTTGTCTTCATTTGCTCCTCAACCTGTGGGAAAGCGTCCCCAGCTACTAAACACCTGGAAGGTCCCTCATGGAAGGATATTCCAGGGCACGGCAGAGCCAAAGGATGCCCTGTTCCTGGACAGGATGTCAAACTTGTAGTGTGAAATAAAAGTATGCAAAGATGCCCAAATGGCACAGAGCAAATGTCATCCAATGAAACTCTGGACCAGAAGCCAGCTGAAGTAGCCACAGATCTAACTGAATGTGCCTTTATATGATCTGGCATGGTTAAACCTCTTGCTGAATATGCCAGAATAATACACTGAGAAATCCAATGAGCAATGGTGACCTTCGATGCAGGATTCCCTAAAAAGGGCTTAGTATAGGAAACAAAGAGTTGGTCAGACTTTCGGAAAGATTTAATCCTATGCAAGTAAAAACATAACTGCCTATGAACATCCAACAAGTGCAATTTGTATTCTCCCTTTTTCTGAAAATTCGGAAAGAAAACGGGGAGATTACCTGATTGATGTTCGATTCCGAAGCCATTTGGGAAGGAAAGAGGGGTTTGTGTGCAAGAACACAGTGTCTTTATGAAATATCATATAAGGAGGTTTGACCGATAACACCTGAAGTTCCAAAACCCTTTTTGGCTGATGAAATGGCAATCAAAAAAGCCCTTTTCCATGACAAGAACTGAAGATCCACTGAAGCTGCTGGTTAGAAAGGGGAAGAGACAAGACCTTGCAGAAAGTACAGTTGTGTACACTTACCATAAATGTAGATGTTCGAGTGTATTCACTGTTGCAGTCATCACATTTGGGTTATCTGCTTGCAGTAGCCCTCAGTCGGCCTGATTATCAAAGTCTTGGGTCCTGCAT
Source organism: Protopterus annectens (assembly GCF_019279795.1). Lineage (NCBI taxonomy): Eukaryota > Metazoa > Chordata > Ceratodontiformes > Protopteridae > Protopterus > Protopterus annectens. Next base: position 287,158,664 of record NC_056736.1, on the reverse strand, counting down.
CGGTTGCTGTCTCAGCTTCCAATAACGTCAGGTAGTCAGGGGTATAAAGCATGCAGCCGACGCCATTACATAATTTTTTTTCTTGCCCCAGATGACAGGTGCCCCCCTAATGGGAAGCAATTAAATATAAATATGCAAGGTTATAACTCCAACAAAAAAGCAAATACACCAAAAAGCTTTTAAGCATAGTAAACAAGAACAGAAGTATAGCCAAAAGAAGTCAGGGGGCTGGAGGGAGGGTAATCAGGACTGCAACAGTGAATATACTCGAACATCTACATTTATGGTAAGTGTACACAACTATACTATGCTCTTTGTGTTTCACTGTTGCAGTCATCACATTTGGGTAGATTCCCAAAGCTAAGGATAGGAGGAGGAATTTAGATAGCATTAGGACTATAAGTCCCTGCAAGACTGCAGTAGCAAAGCCAGCTCTGGATTTAGAGAAAATAGGCAAATGGTAATGCTTAGTGAAAGTATGTACAAAACTCCAGGTAGCAGCTATTAGGATGTCCCTGGTAGGGACACCTCTGAGAAACGCTGTAGAGGTAGATGCAGCCCTGGTTGAGTGTGGTCTTATCCCCTATGGGATAGGTTTTCCATGGTGCTTATAACAGAAACAAATGCAATGGCCTATCCAATTAGAAATGGTTTGCTTTGAAATAGCCTGCCCCTCAGCCCCTGCAGCAAATGCCACCAGCAGTTGTTCAGATTTCCTTTGAGGTTTAGTCCTGTTTAAGTAAAATCTAAGTTGTATGTGCACATCTAAGGAGTGCAGTATCCATTCCCCTTTGTTCTGTGGATTAGAAAAGAAGGTTGGAAAACGAATGGACTGATTAAGAGCCACACTGGATACCACCTTTGGCATGAAGGAGGGGCTGGTCCTGAGGGACACACTGTTAGCATGAAAGATGGTGAAAGGCTCCACTGCCATAAGGGCCTGTAATTCAGATACCCTTCTTGCTGAAGTGATTGCTAAAAGGAAGGCTGTTTTCCAAGAAAGGAATTTTAACTCTGCACTTGCAGCTGGATCAAAAAGGAGGTAGAGTGAGTTTTTTCCAAAACAAAGTTAAGGTCCCAGGCTGGAGTTGGGGCTCTCCTGGGTGGTCTTAAGTTTTTGGCCCCTCTGAGGAACTGCTTGAGCAGTGGATGAGGGAAGAGGGGTGGTTCTGTGTTACAATGAGCTGAAATGGCTGAGGCATGAATTTTGATGGAGGAAAAAAAAGTTCCTTGTGAAGCCTTGTGAAGTGTCTCAGTTAAGTATTGAAGAATCTGAGGTAAGTTAGGCGCTGCTGTGCCCATCCCTTGAGTTTGGTTCCAGGAACAGAATCTTTTCCATTTTTCAGCATAAGATTTTCTAGCCTCCAAAATGACATCCAAACACTTGTTTACTGAGGGATGGTAACAGAGAGGTCAAGCAATTAGCCAGGCTGCCTGGTTCAGGGTTTGAAGCTGAGGATGCAGAATCTGGCCCTCCTACTGGGACAGCAGGGTAGGGGTCTAAGGCAGGTGCCATGGTGCTAGTAGTGACACACTGCACAAGAGGGGGTACCAGTGTTGGCGTGGCCAGTCTGGTGCAATCAGTATCATCCTTGGTTTGTCCCGTTTGATCTTTAGTAGTACTTTGGAGAGGAGAGGCAGAGGAGGAAAGGCATAAACTGATAGATTTTTCCAGTTGAAAGACAGGGCATCCACTTTCCAAGCTTGTTTGTGGGGAGTCCTTGTGCAAAATGTGTCCAATTGGTAGTTCTGGGGGTAGGCAAACAGGTCTATATCTGGGCTCCCCCATTTGTTTATCAACATGTTGAAAGTCTTTGATTCCAGTTTCCACTCGTGTGGGTCCATGAGATTTTTTCTTAGTTCGTCTGCCAGTGCATTTAGCTTTCCTGGCAGAAATTGAGCGTGTAGATGCACTTGGTAGTTCAAGGCTGTGTTCCACAGAGCTATGGCTAGTCTGCAGAGTGGGCATGAATGAGTCCCCCCCTGCTTGTTTATGTACCATATAACAGTGGTGTTGTCCATCCTTACCATTAATTGTTCTGGAAGAATGTGGTCTTTGAAGGCTGTCAGAGCATTCTGTACAGCTAACATTTCTTTTTGATTGATATGCAAGTGCATTTCACTTGGGTTCCATTTTCCCTGAATGCACTTTCCTGTCAGGTGAGCCCCTCATGCATAATCTAATGCATCTGTTGTTAGGGTTTGGGCAGTAGGGGGTAGAGTGAATGGTAGTCCCTTGTTTTGGTGGCAAGCCCCTGCCCACCAAAGGAATTCTAACTGTAGGCAAGGTATGACAGGAGTCATTGCTTCTAAATCCTGAGAATGTTGACACCATAGGCTTTTTAGATACCATTGCAGTTTCCTCATATGCAGTCTTACATATGGAATTAGGAGAATGCAGGAGGCCTTAAACCCCAAGGCTTGCAGTACTTGCCTTGCAGATAGCAGGGTTTTTGTGGCCATTAGCTTGAAGTAATTGTCAAATGAATTTGTTTCTCTGGCGTGAGGAAAGCCATCTGGGAAGTTGTGTCCAAGCTTGCTCCCAGGAATATAATTTGTTGACAGGGTACAAGATGTTATTTCTTTTGGTTTATGGTGTATCCCAGACACGTTAGCACCTTTTGTACAAACGTCAGGTGATTTAAAAGTATGTCCTGGCTTTCTGCCTGAATTAGACAATCGTCCAGGTTTGGGTAGATTTGAATATTTTTTTGCCTGCAAAATGCAATGACTGGAGCTAGGCACTTTGTGAATACCCTGGGTGCAGTAGATAAGGGGAGTGCATAGAACTGATAGTGCATGTAGCCTGCTTTGAAGCATAGGTATCTTCTGCAAGATTCCCTGATTGGGATGCGCAGGTAGGTTTCCTTTAAATCCAGTGTTGCCAACCAGGCATCCTTGCCTAGCATAGGAAGCACCTGGTGATGAGTTAGCATCTTGAATTTTGGGATCACCAAAAAGGTGTTTAGGATAGAACGGTCCAGGACAGGACGCCATGAGTTGTCTTTTCTGAGTACCAGGAAAAGTCTTGAGTAGAAACCTTGTCCTGTTTCCTCTTCTGGTACAGTTTGAATAGCCCTTATGCTTAAGAGAGAGAGTACTTGCTTTTGAGCCTCTGCCCACTGATTTGGGGGTAGATCTGGCCAACCGTTTGGGGATGGTAATGTGTGGAACTGAAATCTGTATCCTTGGGAAACTATATTTAAAACCCAGTTGTCCTGGGTAATTAGTTCCTAGTTTTTTGTCTGCAGAGCAATCTTTCCCCTAAAGGAGCAGTCAGTTGAGAAGGGCTTGGAAGTTTTAAAGTTAAGTCATTGAGACAGTTTACCATAGGAGGGAGTCTTACTACTCCCTAATTTGGAAGTGGGAGCCCCCCACTGCTTAGTCCTGTGTGTACCTTGGGACTGAAGCCTGGGTGTTCTGCTGGTTCTGGGTTTGGACTGAGAAGGCCTGGAAGAGGCAGGAAAGGACCAATTCTTAGAGGGCCAATGCCTACTAAATCTTGGAGGCTGTACCTGTATGAAATCTTTAGATTTAGCTTTTTCCTCCATCTTTTTAAGTACTACTACTGTTTTGTTGCCAAACAGGCGGTCCAGATTTAAGGGAGCATCCAGCAATTTAGCTTTAAAATGATCTGGCAAAGATTGCTCCTTAAGCCAAGCATGCCTTCTAAGTACAGACCCAGTGACAGCAGCCCTGCAAGATGCCTCTAGTGAATCAAAACCACATTGCAAAGTATGTTTTCCAACTTGTTCAGCAGAATGCATTAAGTCCTGTAAATCCTTATTTTCAGCACAGTCAGGAATCAACATCATTTTCTGTTTAAGCAATCCAATAATATACTCTTGATACTTTAACATATGAAATTGGCCATTTAAGGCCCTAATGACCAAGGTTGCAAAAGAGTATACCTTCTTACCCCATATACCCAGCGTCCTGGAATCTCTATCAGAGGGGATAGGATTTTTGGCAGTAGTAGCCTTAATGCCCTTGGGTCCCTGTGAAATGGTCTCAGGATCCGCAATAGGATTTTTAAAAAGGAACTTGTGAGAGTCAGGAACCCTGTAATATCTATCAGGTTTTCTGGGAGCAGGAGGTGAAGAGTCAGGGGCCAAGCTAGATTCCGAAAAGGCATCATCAACAATGTCCAGTACAGGGGGAATAGCTAAAGGCCTGTGTTGCGGCAGGAGTAAGAAATCCCTAAGCCTCTTTTAGAATCAGAATAATCCTGGCTTTCCCAGCGAAAATGCTCCCCAAGAGTTTGCAAAGTTTCACCAAAAGAGAAATCCTCTAGAGGGGAAGCAGAGGGAATAGAGTCCTCTGCATCAGAATCCTCATAGGTAGATAAGGGTAAAGCCTGTTCCTCAGAGGAAACAAAAATTTCAGAATCCTGATCAGAAGTATCATAAGCAAATTCAATCCTAGGTCTCTTAGAGGGGGAAAGTTGGCTTCCCCTGATTAAAGTAGCAAGGTCTTCAGCCAGTCTTATCATTTGTTTTTTACGCATAGAGGCCTGACAATGCGGTCGGGGCGTCAGTTTTCTAGGCATGGTTCGAGTTTTAGGCCTTGAAGAAGAAGATGGCGTTGGTTTAATATGCAAGTCAGTAGGCCTGAATACACCCTCAGAAGCCGGTGCCTGCACAGTGGCTCCAGACCCATCCAAGGTAGAGACATCCACAGGTTCCACAGTTGAAGCATCTCGCGGCATACCGGACTCCAAATGGGTCTGAGTAGAGGCCTGCGAATCTGAAGTAGCGAGTATCAGGGCCTGCGAAAGCGCCTCACTGAATACCAGCGAACTGGCGACTAGCTTAAGAGAAGTGTCGTCGGCAGCTTTGGACCTAGGCGGCCTGTCTTTGTCTTTATCTTTGCGATTTTTCGGAATGTCGGTAGTCAGGTTGCTTACCGAAGACATATCTGGATAATTGAACAGAGTATCAAAATATTTAGAAGCATAAATATACCGATGATGAATAGTTTGTTGTTTAAATAAGGCATAAAACCGACAGTGAGGTACGTCATGGTCAGGGCCTAGGCAAGGAATACAGTACGAATAAAAATCTTTACAAGGTATTTGCTTTCCGGAAGAAATACAATTATTGAGTTTTACTGACATCGGTTTAGAGCAAGAAAAAGTTTCCCCAATGGGGTACTTAGCTTTAGTTGAAGACTTCGGTTCTGAAACTCAAAAATGTCAGGAGTCAGCCGACCAGCACTTGCGAACTGCTTCTGCTTCAGGCACCGCACAGCAAGAAAGATTGATGTAATGGCATCAGCTGCATGCTTTATACCCCTGACTACCTGACGCCATGGAAGATGAGACAGCAACCGATGCAGGACCCAAGACTTTGATAATCAGGTCGACTGAGGGCTACTGCAAGCAGATAACTCAAATGTGATGACTACAACAGTGAAACACAAAGAACATCCAACACAAGATTCCAAGGAGGTGTTGGGTCCTTGATTGGTGGCCGAAGCAAACAGGTATCCATCAAAAAGGCTTTGCAAAGCTTAGAAGAGGCTAGAGTAGCCGTGTTGTTGCCTATATGAAAGTTAGCTGCCAGTTGGACCTTGACCGTAGAAGAACTGACACCTTGTTGAAAAATGCTTGCCAAAAATTCTAGGACTGCCGGAATTGGAGCAGTAAAAGAATTTAGGTTATGCTGAGATGCCCAAATAGAGAAAAGCTTCCACTTGCTGGAATAAACCTTCCTGGTAGAAGATTTATAAAATGCAACTAATATATTTTTGACCGGTGAAGATAACCCGGGGAGTCCTGACTATCATGGGAACTGCAGCAGCCAAGCTGTGAGCTTCTGACTGCCCAGATCTGGGTGAGGAATCCCTGAGGGATGAGAGATGAGATCCAGAACCACATCTAATGTCCAGTGGGGGGGGGCACAATGCGAACAATACGTGAGACCACAGAGAAGGGGAACCAAACTTGGCGAGGTCAGAATGGGGCAATGAGGATGATGGAGCTCCCCAGCACGCGAGCTTTCTGAAGGAATTTCAGGATCACAGGGAGAGGAGGATAAGCATACAGAAGACTGGAGGAACAAGCATGAACCAAAGCATCTCTGGGGGCTTCCCCATGGGGGAGTTCAAAGCGAAAACCTCGCTGCAATTCACATTGGAAGTTGAGGCGAAGAGATCGCAGCAAGGCTGACCCCACTTTAGAAAGATCTGTTTCGCTACTGAAGGATTCAGAGACCATTCATAAGGCATCAGGATAGACCTCCTGCTCAGCCTGTCCGCTAAACTGTTGGACCTCCCCAGAATGTGCATTGCCACCAGAAAATGGCCGGTGGAGATCACCCATTCCCACATTCTCATGGCTTTGCAACACAAGGGATAAGAGCTGTATACCCCCCTGCTTGTTGACGTACTAGACTACAGATATATTGTCTGTCTAGATGGCAATCGTCCCTAGAGGAAGATGGACATGGAGAGCTTGCAATGCTAGGAGTACCTCCCTCATATCCAGGACGTTAATATGCAATTGAGTCTTGTGGGGAGACCACGTGCGTTGGACTGTCATTCCCAAACAATGCCCTCCCCCACCTAAGTAGAGAAGCATCCATGGTCACAGTGGTCAAAGGGGCAGGAAGAATAAAGGGGAGACCCTAAAGATCATCCGAGGATTGAATCCACCATAGGAGAGAATCCTAACATGTCCAAAATATGCGAATAGGGTGGGACAATGGGAGGTCTGGTAGGGACCACTTAATCACAAGGGTCCACTGAAGTACCCTCATGTGCAACCGGGCCATGGGTACAAGGGTGATTGTGGATGCCATGGACCCCAACACCCATAAAACCAATTCTGCTGTCGGCAAATGAACTTGAAGGATACATAAAACCTGTTGGTTTAGGGATTGGAGTCTGTCTGAGGTTAAAAATACCTTAGTCTGAATTGTGTCCAACCAAGCTCCAATAAAATCCAAAATTTGAAATAGAGTCAGTAGGAATTTGTTGAGATTTATGGTTATGCCCAGCTAATGGGCTGTCTGTAGAAGGGAATCCCTGGCTTGGCAAAGTCTATGCCTGGAGGGGGCAGAAAGGAGCCAATAGTCCAGGTAGGGGAAAGACCTGGAAGCCCTGCAGCTGCACGTGAGCCGCTACCACTGCCATCACTTTGGTGAACTCCCTGGGGGCTGTGGTGAGACCAAATGGTAGAGCTCTGAACTGGTAAGGATTGGCCCCCAGCCGGAAGCGGAGGAACCAAGACCATCTGTCCATTTTGATGTGGTACTACATGTCCTAAAGGTCGACAGAGCACATCCAGTCATTCTCCTGTAGGAAGGGCAGGATAGATTGGAGGGTGATCATCCGGAATTTTGTCTTGGCAACAAACAGATTTAAAGTGGAAAGATCCAGAATGGGTCTCAAGTCTCCCCATCTTCTTTGGCACTAAAAAGAATCTGGAATAGATGCCTAATCTGGACTGGTCTGTGGGGAGGGGCTGGATGACTTGCTTTTCTAGCAGCTTGGCAATTTCCAGTGCTGCCTCCTCCCTTTGCACGGGTGGAACATCCGGGAGATGTCTGGGAGGGAGGAGGTGGCTGAATGAAGGGGACTGAATATCTTCTGGATATGACCTGTAACACCAAATGATCATCTGTGATAGACTCCCAGACTGTTGGGTGTAGCGAAATTCAGCCCCCAACTGCCTCCACAAATGAGCAGCTGGGAAGCCCTTCAGGGCTGTTGCGCAGGTCTGTCCAAAAAAGAATCTCAAGACCCCTGATTCCTTGGACCCCCCTCTGTCTCGGGGGCGGCGTCTGTCAAATCCCCCCCTGCCTCTGGGGGGGAAAGCAAATACTGAGCATCTTGGGAATGGCTCTGAGACTTCTGGAACCACATTTTCTTTGCCCTTCGCTGATTCCTTGAAAAGGTGCGGTGAGGGATCGAGAAGCGGATTCTGACTGCAGTCTTCCCATCTTTCTCGCTCTGTGTCATGTGTTGACTTTCCAAAGAGAGTGGAAGATTCGTATGGAGCGTCAGTAAAGGATGCCTTAAAGGGCTACAAGAAGGCACAGAGTCAGAGCCAGGCATGACACCTGATGGCATTACCTGTCTCGGCAGCTCTAGTGGCGTCCTTGGTAGCATGAGATAAAAGCCGCCGAGAGGTGTTGGCAATCGAAAAGAGGGTGGCCATCTGACAGGAGAAAACCTTTTTATCCTCTGCCGACTTGGACCCTGGGGTAGACTCGAAGAACTCTTTGACTAAGTCTCGCTGAAGTCTAATTACATGTACCATGTAGTAGTTCAGCGCAGGTACCAAGAATGTGGTGGAAGCGCGCACCCGCTTTCCAAACAGTCCATCGTCCTGGACTCTTGGTCTGGCAGATGGAATGTGGAGCTCTCCTGCATGAGCTTATTCTTGATGGCCACTCACCACCATGGCATCAAACAGGGATCTCTTGGTCCAATAAGTTCTGTCAGAAGAAGCACTAAGTATTTTATCACAGCGTTTGGGGATAGACTCGACAGTGTCGGGCTCTTTCCATGCCCGTCATGCAATCAGATCCAGCAGGGGATCTGTGGGAGGGGACACCCAGGATGTAGAGGACCCTGCATCAAATGCCTCCAGGAATATCGGTTCGTCAGGGTTGGGTTTCTGGGCAGACCACCACCCCTCACTGACTAAGGATTTCCATGATGTCTCCAAAGGAGACATCTTTGGGGGGGTGACCAGGGGTATCCCCCCCTTCCTCCAAATCGGTGTCCTCCATGAAGGACTCCATTGGGGAGTCTAAGTGCCTCCTTTTGTAAGTGTATTTTTGAGGAACCTCTTCAGGGGGAGGGGGTCTCTGGTGAGGACTCGAAAACATCCATCTGTTCCCTTGGGGGAACTCCCTGGGGCAGAGAGGCAAGCAGGCTGTCCCCGAGGGGCAAGGATGGTGAAATCCAGACCAGATACAGCGGGAGCCAGGACGGACTTGGAGTATGAAAGCGTCAAGGGTCTCGAAGGAACCGACAGGACCCTCTCCACTACATTAAAAGCAGAAGGCGAACAAGCCCCTGAAGAGGGAACAGTGACCCTGTCCATCAACCTCTGATCCAATGGGTGAGCTGGAGCTGAACCTACAGGCGCCGAGACTCCGAACATGCTGCTTGGCTCTGAAAAACTTGGAGCCGACCCCGCCATGTCAGATCTGGTGCCGCGGCCATGGCTATGAGAGCTGGTCAGCTCCGAACTAGTCAGAGCCAAGCCTCTCAGGGTAATGGCTGGTGTTGAGGTACAAGGTACCATCGGCGCCAGCCCCATGATACAGAGAAGTCTCTGATCCAAATACTCTGAAACCGGGGGTCGGATCAGAGAAGAAGTGATTGGGACGAAGGCAGACTGCATGCCCCCAGCCCCAGAGGCGGAGGGGGCAGGCAAGACTCCCATCTGGATCAGTGTGTGGATAAATCTCTGGAACATCCTGTCCACCTCAGCTTTGGAAAGGCTGCGGGTGAACTTGGAAGAGGAAGCCAATGACACCAGTCTAGACAGCCGATGAGGGGAAGCTGATGGCAGTGAGTGGACCCGAGACACCTCCAGCTCTGGGGAAAAACAAGGGGAATGGAGCCAGGGGTAACCCATGGCGGCAGCCGGTGGGATTTAGCCAAAGGCTCTGCTGAGGTAGAGCATTCAGGGAACCACCTTCTTGGTCTGTATCGGTCCTTGCCCTTCTCCCCATCCCCGGGCCTCTTAGTGGGAGGATGAGTCCCAGAGGTCAGGGCGGAAGAAGCAGAAGAGGTGACAGAAGCCACTGAAGTAACAAAGGCCTCCGTCACAGGTGGAGGGGGAAGGCCCCTCAAAATCAGTTTATTCTTCCTATCAATCAACGAGCAGGGATTGAAGCCAGTGCAGAATGAGCAGGAGGAATCGAGGTGAGCCACCCCTAAACAAACCATGCAGAGAGTGTCACTATCAGTTGGGGATAGTTATGGCTACATTCCATGCACTTCCTAAACCCCTGTTTGGGAGTCTCTGCCATAAAGATGGAGAGAAAAAGACCCAAACAATCACACATGCACACTAGGCTAGGAAAGAAGGGAATGAAAACTGAGAATGTTTTTTTTATTATAAACAAGTATCCGACACCTGAGCACCAAGTTAGAAAGACAGAAAAAAGACAAGGGGAGATAGAAAAGAGGGAAGATAAATAGTTATGACCCAAAAAACTACAAACTTACCTAAAACAGATGCTTAGAGCTCGGACTACGATGTGAACGCTAGTGTGGCAAATGAGCTCTGAAGGGAGGAGGGAGACAGGGGCATTAGGGGTAGGGGAGGAGCTTGGAGCTCGGATCAGATGCTGGAAATGCAGCAGAATCCAATCCGTCCCAGATCTGAGTACCCACAGGTTGAAGATTAAATGAAGAAAACAACTTCAGATCTGGAGGAACACTTTTTGCAGAGGGTTCAAAGGGTGACTGTATCCAGTGGGTCACCCTAAAGTAAGATCCCAGGGTGGTATAGGGTCCTTAACAGGTGGCCTAAAGTAAAAAGTTATCCTTAAGAAAAGCCTTACACAGCTTATATGATGCCAAAGGGAAAGCATTATCTCCGAAATAATCAAAATGGCAGCCAAATGAACTTTAACAGAAGAGAAAATGGCCCCACCTTGGAAAAAAAAGTTAGAAATTCTACAATAGCAGAGACTGGAGCAGAGAAAGGATCCATATCCTCCTGTTGAACCCATATAGAAAATCCCTTCCATTTACTTGTATAAACCTTTCTTGCAGAGGGTTTCTGAGAAACTTGGGAATTAGAGATAGGGGAGGATAAGCATAAAGAAGACCAGAGGGCTAAATGTGGACTACAGCATAACTTGGTGATTGTCCCTGAACTGGGATTAGGGCAAAAAGCCTGCTGCACTTGTTGTTGACAGGAGCTGGTAGAAGATCATGTTTGCCACTGACTGAGAGACCACTTGTGATGCATCAGAATAGTTCTGCTGAGCTTGTTCAGCTAGTACATTTGATTTCCCCAGAATGTCCATTGCTATAAGAAAGCGGTTGGTTGAGATCATCCACTGCCAAACTCTTGCTGCTTCTCAGCAAAGCAGGTAAGATCTGGTTCCCCCATTTGCTTATGTACCAAGCCACTGAAATATTGCCCATATGAATAGCAGTTTTCCCCAGTGGGGGAAGAGTTCTGGAAGACTAACAGGACTGGTCTAATCTCCAGGACTTTTATATGCACTGCAGTTTGGTATCTGCTGGGGTCTATGTGCCTTGAACAGTCCTTCCCAAGTAATGCCCCCCCACCCACCCAAACTGGGAGGCATCCATGGTCAACATGGAGATGGGTGGAAGAAGGATAAAGAGGCGACCTTGGCAAATATCACTGGATTGGATCCACCATACTAACAAGTCCTTGCATACCCTGGACAGTTTTACTGGAAACTGTAAGGGTTAGAGTAGAATTGTGAAGTCCACTAAAGGATTCTCATGTGAAAATGAACTGTTGGCATTAATGTGACTGTAGCAGCAATTGATCCCAGAGCTCTTAAAATCAGTTTGGCTGGAGGACAACAATGAGACAGAACCTGACTGACATTTATTATTTATTTGCATTTCTTTACCGGGATGGTCCACTGGGCCGCAAAGAGCCCATTTTCAGTGGAGGCCCAGGGAGGAAAGCTGCACAAACTAATGTACAATACATGTACACATACAAATCATACATCCAAGTACACAATACACAAGTAGAACACAATAGATTTTATTTTTATTATTTATTTTTATTTTACATTTGTTGACCGGGCTAGTCTAGCTGGAGAAAATTCCATTTTCAGTAGAGGCCCGGGGAGAAAAGCTCCACAAAAATTAGTACATAGAGACAAAAAATATTAGTATGCATGTTAATGAAACAATAATAACAAACTGAACAATTTAAGATTGTTACTACAAGTGTTAATTTCTATCATACATATTTACAAGAAAATAAGAAGCTATATGTCTTAAGATTAAAGGTGCATGAATTAATTACTTCCCCTCACAGTTACAGACTAGGGAAAAAAGATGTTAAATTTTATACAGAAAAACAGAGATACATGTAAGGTATAGATACAGGGAAAGTAGGTAAAGAAAAAGAGTGTAAAGAATAAGGGGAAAAGAATAAAATAAATAAAAGGGAGTTAGATTATGAAAAGTATTAAGTTAGGACAGTAATAGGCAATGAAGCAAATTAGAAGACAGTGTGGGAGGAAGGGAAGAATGCCAAGTGGAGAAGTAGAGTCAGAGAAGAGGTAGTTATAGTAAAGTTAAAGTATTGGGAATCAGGTTAATCAGGTTTGCTACAGGAGCAGAGCCAGTGATTTTGGAAGTGGAGTTTAATATTTTGTTTGAAGAGAGGCAGTGATGTAATCTTTGTTATGTTGCTAGGTAACGTAAGATCAGGATTCTGAGGAGTGGCTGAGGAAGTATGTGTGTTTGCATAACTTGTTTATGATGTTTTTTTTTTACATTATTGTGAATGTGCAGATCAAATGTTAGGTTCTCATCTATGATGACGCCTAGAAGTTTTGTGTTCTAGACGCTAGATCAACATGAGGAGGACACAGTTATTCACGAGTTTCAGTGGACAACTGAATAACATGGTAAACAAAAATTTGGTCCATAACTGGATTTCAGCATCAAGGATAAAAGTGGTTTGTACAGTTAAAACATAACAAGAATAGGTTGTAATGGTATGACAATTAAGTTACTAGTGTAAGTAGCATTGGTTATTGTAACATAATAGTGCGAGTAATAGATCCATGAAAAGTCCTCAACTTAAATACATGTAAGCAAATATAGTAGACAGTATAAGTATAGTAGCTAAGTAAGTAAACAGAAGAGAAAGAAAGAAAGAGTATTAGATAATGGAGGTGTAGGTTAGTGCCAGGTTTTGGGAAATGTGCACTGCCATAAAGAGGAAAGGTATAGCCCAAAGGATTTTTTTTTTTTTTTTTTACAGACAGCTGCTTTGCTGATAGTTCTAAGTGACCATGGGAGGGAGTTCCATAATTTAGCAATGGTAAAGGAGTAGAGCATCTGACCAGCTGAAAGGTTAGGTTTTCCTACATTCAAAATCAGTTTACTTTCAGATCGAAGATGTCTATTTGGATGGTATAGGATAAACAGAAGAGAGAGGGCAAGGCAGTTTGATGGCCAGAATATCAATTTGTGAGTAGTGGTTAGTTGTAAATATGTAAGATAATGAGGTAGTTCTAGTCAGTTTAGCTGATGCACAGAGGCACAATGATGAGATGAGTACTTTGCATTAGTTACAAATTTAGCAATTTTATTATAGCACACGTCGAGTTTAATATTGGTAAGAAGAGGAGCAGCGTAAAAAAGAGATGTTACTAGAAAGGAAGATGCTATTGATAATTTTGAGGAGTGGCTGAGAAAGTATGTGTGTTTGCATAACTTGTTTATAATGTTTTTTTTTATATTATTGTGAATGTGCAGATCAAATGTTAGGTTCTCATCTATGATGACACCTAGAAGTTTTGTGTTTGGTACAACCTCAATGATAATTTAATCTTGAGAATGAACAGTAAAAATGTAACCTCAGAGTAAGAATTTTGCTCTGTGGTAAAAATGCTTGAAGATTCACTGTGCCTAGGCAAGCCCCTATAAACTCCAAAGACTTGTACTGGTTGAAGTTTGGATTTTGCAAGATTTACAGAGATATCTACAGAGTGAGTCAACTGAAGAAGACAGTCTCTGGCTGTTATCAATAGATTCCTGGTTAATGTGGTGAGAAGCCAGTCATCTAAATAAGAAAACACCCTGAATCCATACAGTCTTAGATGAGCTGCAACCACTGCCATATATCTGGTGAACACCCAGGGGGCTGTGGTGAGACCAAAGGGCAGGGCTCTGAACTGATAATGACTGCCTCTCAGCTGGCAGCAAAAGGAATCTTCGGGATCGTCTGTTCATTTTCTTTTAATAGTACAGTACACAATCCTTCAGATCTACACAGCACATCCAGTCGCCTTTCTGGAGCAATGGCAGAATGGACTGAAACATGACCATCAAGAACTTGGGAGTTTTTTTCTGAACTTATTTAGATAACCAAGATTCAGGATGGGTGTCAGTTCCCCTGTTTTCTTTGGCACTAAAAAGAACCTCGAGTAAAAAACAGATCCTGTTTGGTCTGGTGGGACCTCTTAGATGACTCTCTTACCTAGCAGGTTTTGGACTTCCAGAGTTGCTTGCTCTCATTGACTGGGTGGAATATCAAGGAGGCTTTCTTATCCTTGGCGGATTTTGTAAAAAGGGTATAAAATACTCTCTGGATATGATTCTTTGCATCTGTTTCTTTTGTGATGGCTGCCCAGGCTTCCAGATGCATAGACAAGCTTCCCCGAACTGTCGCCAGAGAAAAGCAGTCAGTCAACCTTTCAGGAATGCTGGAAGGGTCTTGTCTGAGAAAAAATCTTGAGATCCTTGATTTTGCATACATGATTTTACAGATTTTAATTTTAATTATATCCCCCTCTGCCTCTGGCAAAAAAATCTCCATGTGAATCTTTAAAGGGCCCTTGAGATTTCCCAAACCACATTTTCTTACCACCACTCTGATTTCTTGAGAAAGATCTCAGAGGAGTAGGAAAAACAGATTTCTATAGCAGATAGGGTTGTTCCATCTTGTGCACTGCAGGAAAGTGCCCTCTTAATGGTGGGCCCAAAAAGGGAGGATCCATCAAAAGCAGCAATCGTGAATGTGGCTCTAATGGGCTCCGCAAAGTCGCACAGGCGTACTCAGGCATGCCTCCTAATGGCTATGCCTGTACCCGTGGCCTGTGAAGAATCTTCAACCGCATGACAGATTAACCTCATGGACGTGTCTGTATTAGATTGTACAGTTATTTTTACTCCATGGACTGACACATAAGATAGGTTGAACGATTTTATTGGGTATATTAATATAGTTGATTTTTTTTAATTTACCCATAATTTTAATAAAGACAAAATTGCCTATCTGAACAGAGATTACAATGGATTATGTGAATCAATATTATTGGTCTAGTATATACAGAAAAACATTCTTCTCAAATTTCTTCTTGCATTATAAGAGCTGGCACCCTAAAAAAAATAAATAAAAAGCTGTGGTAAAAGGACAGCTAGTTCGACTACTTATGATATCTGATCTGGAGGTATTTTATAGGGAATACAATACACTAGTTGAGATGTTCTGTGAAAGGGGTTATCTGGCTGAGTTTGTCACAGAGATAAAGGAAAAAGTGTTAAGAGAAGGAATGGTGTTTATGTACCACTAACTGTTCAAAATACAGGGGGGAAGCAACTTAGTATAAATATTTTACCTCCAAAATTTAAGTATAATTGCAATAAGATTTTTATTACTACACTTACGTTGGACAGTGGGGCTATTACAGATGTTCTTTACAAAACTTCAGACGTTTTTCTTGGGAATAGTGATCTACTGGGCAGAATGGGAGAGAAACAGTGTGTGGTTTACAGGATAGATAGATTATTTAAAAACTACTTAGAAAAAGGAAATTATGCATTTCCAAGAAAAAAGCAAGGGTATGAACACAATGGTTATGCATTAGTGTGATCGCAGTCATCAGTGTCCCTAAATTTTATTTAAAAATAGCATTCAAGTAAGAGGGGGAAACTATTAGGCTAAGAGGTTGGTTTTCCTGTAATTCGAGAATGGTGACATATTTGGCTCGATGCAAATTATGCCCTGCATTTTATGTAGGAAAAACTACTAGGAAGTAAACAGAACACATTTATGAGCATTTATTTGAAACTCGTAAGAATAAAAGTACTAATGCATTATATAAGCATATAGAAAAAAAATAAACATTTTGATTTTTTGTATTAGAAAAAGTGGTGTGTGACCCACTGGGGATTGATTACTGAAGATCATTTGCAAAGTTGTGAGCTAAAAGTTCATAGGTTCATAGGTTCATACTAGGCTATCTGCCCTAGGGCATTTATAAGCCTAGCCAGAGTGTGTTTGGCTTTCACCGCCCATTTTAAATGAATTTTGCTATGCCCTTTTTCGAGGTTAGTATACTGTGCCTCTGTCTAACAGTGACACAGAAGTGATACCCAGGGTAAACCTACACTCTCCTATCTACTCATCAAGATTCCTCTTGAAGAGAGTCAAGGAGGGACTCTGCCTAACCTGGACTGGGATTTTATTCCAGAGTGAAGGGAGCCTCTGTGTTATGAATCTGTCCCTCCAGCATGTTCTATTTATTTCAGTGCTGAGGTTCAAGTCTCTCGAGTGCGTAGCTCGATGGGATTTGGATTTTCTGAGCTGCAGCATGTCCATTAATTCCGGGTTGGACATTGCTTTATACATCAGGCACAGATCGCCTCTGAGCAGGCGGTATGCCACTGAGTAGAGCTGGAGTTTCTTTAACCGGGCAGCATATGGCATCTGTTTGAGCCCTTTGGTCTTCTTGGTGAGGTACTTTTGGGGTCTTTCCAGTTGCTGCAGGTGTCTGGTAAGGTACATCCCAAAAGGGGCATTGTACTCAATTATGGCCCTGATGAGGGATGAGTAAAGAGGCACGATGACCTCCCCTAATCTAGATGTGAATCCCTTCATGATTAGGTGGTCTATATAAAATGTTTTTCTAACCACTTTGGCCACGTGGTTGTCAAATGAGAGATTGCTATCAACTTGGGTCCCCAGGTCCCTAATTACTTCTTCTGTACTTAATGGATTACCACCTATGTGGTAACTTGTGGCCACTTTGTTTTTGCCAAAGGGGATGACTATACACTTTTTGGCGTTTAGCTTGAGGCCATGGCTCTGGCACCAGTTGTCTGTTTCTATGAGGCCCTTTTGGAGGATGCTTGTGTCGGCTGGAGAGTCGATTATGGCGCCCAGTTTGCAGTCATCTGCAAACTTGGTCAGCCACAGTCTTTCCGTGTTAGCCTGTACCTCCAAGAAATATATGCCGAACAAGAGAGGTCCCAGGACTGAGCCTTGTGGGACACCACTTGTAACTGGTTTGGAGTCAGACATGCCTCCAGCAATTTTAACCATGTGGGTTCTGTCCTTGAGCCAGTTTGCAACCCATCTAGTGACATAGGGGTTTATATTTAAGCTGGTGAGCTTATCTATAATGCCCGAGTAGGGTATTGTATCGAAGGCTTTTGCAAGGTCCAGGTAGGCTGTGTGGACCACCTTCCCCTCGTCAATGGCCTTGGTGACTGTTTCAAAGAAATCGACCAGGTTTAAGAGGCAGGATCTGCCCTTAACAAAGCCGAACTGGGTAGGATCCAGTGTCTGTAGGTCCCCAATATCTTTATTTATGAGGTCCATGATGATCCTTTCCATAGCTTTGCAGACCAAGCTAGTCAGGCTTATGGGGCGATAGTTTCCAGGATCCATTGAGGCACCACCTTTGTGGAGAGGGACCACTGTTGCTGTACGCCACTCTTTGGGTACATATCCTGTAGTAAGGCTGAGATTGAACAGTAGTTTTATGTTTGGGTTTAGTTCTTCTTGGAGTTCATGTAGGACGCAGCCCAGGACACCGTCTGGTCCCATTGATGCTCTGCTTTTTGCTTTGGAGAGGGCGGCTCTTACCTGAGCAGCTGAGATGTCAGGGGGGCAGCACTCTGCTGGGATAGATATTTGCCCTTGTGGTGGGGAAGGGGGGGGGGGGTTTCCGCTGAACCTGTCAGCTAGGATGTTGGCAATGTCTGTGAGTTTGGTGCATTTTTTGTCATTTTGGACTAATTCTGAGCATATCTGGGAATTCCCACCCAGGTTCCTAACTAACTAAAGAAAGCCTTGTGATTATCCTTAGTGTCCTGTGCAGTTTTTCTCTCAAAGCTGGCCTTAGACGATTTTATGAGTGCCCGTAGTTTTTTGCTAATACTGATCAGAGATGCCTTCCCTTTTTGAGATTTTGCTCTATCAGGTAGTAGCTTCCTCCTTCTATTTTATAGTTTGTTTACGGATGGGGTCCACCAGACAGGGCGCCTAACTTTGGAGGATTGGGTCTTGGTTTTATTTGGGATTGCATGATCCATGCATTCCTGAAGGTGTTCACAGAATGCGTTTATAAAGGATTCTGCGGTTTGGGCCATATTTTCCACAGGCCCGGGGGCTTTGAAGGATTCCACCTCAGTTTTGAGGAGTGTGAAATTTGCTTTAGAGAAGTTTTTCACTGTGGTTTTCTGGGCAGGGGCTGGGGTCGGGATGTGAATATCTAGTGAGATTAGTTTATGGTCTGATCTTACCAGTGAGGGATACACTTCTGGTCTGGAGCATAGAGTCCCCATGTTGGTGATGATCGGGTCCAGTATGTTTTCCCCTCTTGTGAGAGTGGCAACAAGTTGTTCCATAGCATTTGAGTTTATAAATTCTAGGAACCTTTGGGCTAGGGTGTTGGAGCTAGAGTAATGCTCCCAGTCTATGTTAGGGAAGTTGAAGTCACCCAATATAATGGTGTTTGGAGAGACCTTCATATTTTCCAGTGTTCTCAGGAAGGCCGAGTGGGGTTCCTGGGTTTGGGAGGGTGGTCTGTAGCAGGCTATAAACTGGAAGGCAGTTTTACCCACTGTTAGTTGCACATGGGTAGTCTCTGATGCATCGTGCTGTGCCACTAACCTGGAGGTGTGAGTATCTTTGACGAATATTGATACTCCCCCCCTCCTTTCGTGGTTCGGTCCAAGTTTTGGGGCCAAAAAACATGGTATGAGGTATAACCTGGTAGTGCTGGGGTGCTCTCGGGAGCCTTGAACCAGGTTTCTGTTACTGCACAGATATCGATGTTCTCCATGCTAAGGACAGTTTTGAGTGCGTGCATCTTGAGGTTTAGACTTCTGGCCTTGAGTAGCATTACTCTTAGTTTCTTATCCCTTGTCATACCTATGGAGTTGGGTTTGTCTTTTGAGCCTTGCCTAAAAAAGGCACTAAGGGGGTGGCAAGAGCCTTTGCCAATATCCGAAAGCCCAGGGGTGACAGGTGCAAGCCATCCCTAGCGAAGCATCGTGGCTTGTTGAGCATGTCATCCCAGGCAGACAGGCATTGGATCCCCTTTGAATGACACCAATACTTAAGCCAATTGTTGAAATTGATCATCTTGTCTTCATATTGTGGCATCATTCTTGGTGAGGGTAAGATGCTACTCAAGGTCAGGGTCATACCGGCCTGGGCTACATGCTCAGAGAGCTCCTCTATGTCTCTTTTCATGTAGTCCAGAGAGGTACGTCTCAGGTCATTCACACCAGCATGGACAATGACTGAGTCATACTTGTATTTGCCTTGGAGTGACCTGAGTGCTTGTGTTATGTGGCGGATCCTAGCGCCCGACAGGCAGCTCACAGTGACCTTTCTCCTTGTTCAGCCTGGTGAGCGGGACGTCAGTGTGCCTGACGATAGAGTCACCTATTACAAGTGTATCAGGTGTGTTGTTTAGCGTTAAGGGCTGTGACTGTTTGGCACACTGGCTTTGTGAGCTATGTGTTGCACGTGTTTTGTATTGGGGTAGCGGTTGCTTGGGTGTCTACTTTGGAGGTCTCTGCTGCTTAGGCAGATTTTTATTTAGAGCCTCCGGGTATGTTTTTGTGTGTTTATGTGTTTGGTTTGCTGTCGTGGTAGGTCTATGTGAGACTGGAATTGTAGTGAGTGTGGTTTCCTTCTCCTCCTGACTGGTTACGCCAGTACTGAGTTGAGAGAGCTTAACATCCAGTTTGGCTATATGGTTGCATCTCTCACATGTGTTGGAATTTCTTGGGAGGAGGAGAGGGTTGTCTGTCTACATGAGGCAGTTGTAACATTGCCTCAAGATTCCCAGATTCACCAGCTGGACCGGAGAAGAGATTGACAACTGACCTTTGGACATGCTAGAATAGTATTGGGAATTCCTTTATAATTGAAAAAATGGCCAATGGGGAACAAAGTACTCAAGGGGAGTTTGTGAGGGTGTAGTGCTTTTAATTTTTTAGTGCTGACTTATATAATTGCTTTAGTGAGCAAGTGCCAGGCTTTACAGTGGGAATAGGGTGTTTATTATGAGAACTAGATCAGTTCTAAGGGAAAAAGTGAAGAGCAGACTTTGTGGAGCCGAGAATGGTTTAAACTCAATTAAGCGGCGCTGCGCTTTGTGCAAAATCGCACAAAGCCGTGCTACAGCGGGTTTTATACAGGGGGACTTGAAAGAGCTAGAAATTGGCCCAAAACGGCCAATAGACTACCAGATTCTTGTGCTGGGAACACTCCTCCAGGGATAGATAGGCTGCTCCAAGCTCCCCACTGCCACTGGTGAACAAAGAAGCCTCCCTCTATCCTAGAAAGGAAATGGGCAACACAGGAACTTTCCAAAAGTCCAGAATACAGCAAAGCCTGTATTTGGACTACTCTAGGTCAGGAAAGACGGGAAACAAGGATAATTTTTTTTTTTTTTTTGCAACAAACAGCAGGAAAATGCAATAAATATGTAACACAGGCTAGCGCACTTGAGTGTGTAGACTCAACAGGTAAAAGCAACAACAGGACAAACTTTAAAAGTACAGGTGCAAAAACAACTTTAAACCGTTTAAAACAGTTCAAGAAGCAGAAATACTTACAGTTTAGCTAGATCGGACAGTTGCCCAGGTAGTAGCAGTTGCCCAGGTAGTAGCAGGAAAACAAACACTTTTACCAGCTTAGCAGTCGCTCTTTTAACCTCTCTGCTGCTAGCACCACTCTGCAGGACCACAAGGAGCTTGGCTGAGTAGTAAC
Source organism: Protopterus annectens (assembly GCF_019279795.1). NCBI lineage: Eukaryota > Metazoa > Chordata > Ceratodontiformes > Protopteridae > Protopterus > Protopterus annectens. Next base: position 287,137,945 of record NC_056736.1, on the reverse strand, counting down.
AAGCGCAAAAACCGTGCCAAAGGGGGTTTTATACAGGGGGACTTGAAAGAGCTAAAAATTGGCCCAAAACGGCCAATAGACTATCAGATTCTTGTGCTGGGAACACTCCTCCAGGGATAGATAGGCTGCTCCAAGCTCCCCACTGCCACTGGTGAACAAAGAAGCCTCCCTTTATCCAAGAAAGAAAATGGGCAACACAGGAACTAGTGGCAGTTAAGATTAGATGCAACTAAATTCCTGGGGTTACATGAAACCTGCTCTATTTAGTTCCATTTTAAAATTAAAACATCACGGTGTTTAAGTGCGAAAGAGACTGGATAATTTTTCAGTCATTTTTTTAATCATTTAATTAAGTGCTTTGGGGTCAATATTAACATGTGACTGATATAAGATATTCAATTGAAGCTTTTAAGTTGTTTTTAATGTTCTGATGAAGTTCCATTGGAAGGAATGAAAGCGCTCATCATTTCAATAAAAAGTAACCTGGTTTTACTGGACAGGATGTCATTTGTGCACCATAGCAAGTTTTTTGTTTGTTGGAGTTTGTACACTACTTGCTTGGTTACTCATTTGTTTTATGTCTATAGACTGTAGGGTGGCCTGTCACAAAGAATAAGATTTAACTTCCTCCGCAAACATGGACCCAGGGGTAGAGTCAGAGAGTTAAGTCCCTCTGTAACCTAGTAAAATTTGCCAGGTAATTAAGCGATCATAGCAAAGGTTGCTGATGTATATACTCACTTTCCATACCTGCCCAAAGTCCTACACTCTCTGAAATGGGGATGGACAGAGGAGCTTTACTCAGCCAGCTCCTTTTTCGTCACTGCCGCTACAACCATGGCATCTACTGGAATACCCTTGGATCAATATTGCCTGTCTGATGGTGCACTGAGGATCTTGTCCGGGCATTTGGGGATGGGCTCTACAGAGCCAGTCTCTTTCCATGCCTGGTGAGAGACAAGGTCGATAAGCTCACCTGCCTGGGGGTAGGGTGGGGGAGGTACCCAAAAAGTAGATGGGCTAGACCCAAAACCTTCCAAGAACACAGATTTCTCGTGAGAAGGGTTATGGGGAGACCATCCACCTTTTTTTGTGCAGGATTTCTAAAATGTCTCCAGATGAGATGTCTTCTGGTGGAAATCTGGGGGACTCTTCGCCTTCATCAAAATCAGTGTCCGCTGTCAATGACTCCAGAGGGGAACCTGCCTCCTTTTGCAAAGTTTCTTCAGAGGACCCTCTCTTCAGTGGGATACTCTGGAGAAGTGTCCAAAGAAAGGGAAAACTCTGTACAGGGACTGTCTGGAAGCTCTGTCCCAAGTGGAATAAGATGAGACTAAGCACTCAAATCTGGAGTGGGAATGTGAATAGGATCTGAAGAGGTGATGGCTGAAGAATCCCCTGCACAGGACAGAAGAAAACCCTTTCCACTACCTCAAAGGCAGAAAGTCCAGGAGAAGTAGAAATCAGCTTCCCCACAGTTGAAGCTCTTGGCTCAGCTAATGTTTCACTCCATCTGGGTCCCACCCCTGAAGAGGGAATTGGACCAGAGTTGCCCAACGTCAAGGCATCGAGGGGAATTGACAGCTCAGAAACCCTTGGCGATGAAGTCATTCCCACAGACCCAATGCCAACCCTTCAGCTCAGAGACTCTTCTGCTCCAAAACGCTCAAAGCTAAATGATCAGGGAAAGAGTCGGCGTCGAGGAAGGTAACATTCTCGGATCAGACACCTCGACTCTGGGGATCTTTGCATTCAACATCTCCGAAACCATAGGTCGGGATGGGAGAAGGAGTCACTATAAGGTGTGTCAAAGGTTGCAAACTCATGGATTGATGGGGGATGGAATCTGAAGGACCCCCATCTGGATCTGAGCTCTAAGGAACTTTCTCATCATCCTATCCACATCATGCTCTGAAAGACTCTGGGAAGACCTGGCAGGGGAGGATACTGAGGGATAAAGTCTTTTTTGGAGCCTCCATGAGAAAAGGAGATCTTAATCTCAGAAATATCATCTCTGGAGAGAAGTGCTAAGACCAGATCCAAGGAGATCTGACTGGGCATGCGACTGGATCCGACAAAGTCGGATCCAAAACCTTTTTGATCTTAAGGGGCAAGTACTATCCGACGAGGTCAGATCAGAGGCTTTTTTTTTATTTTTGAAAGCGGCTCCGAACTTGGAGGAGACAGGACAGGGACAGCACATCCTAGACTCCCTGGACACCAAAGTCTCATGATTTCTTGTGGGGGTTTGAGCCCCAGATGTAGAAGGAACTGCAGAAGAGGAAGCAGGGAACAGACCTTTTAAAATTAGTTTGTTACGCCTATCGCTGACCACCCTGGTGTTAAAACCCAAACAGATTTCACATGAAACATGAAGGTGAGCACGGCCTAAACAATACAAGCACTCCCTGTGGGCATCAGAACTGGGTATCTGATGCCCACAGGAAGTGCTCTTCTTGAAACAGGTAGGTTTTTCTGCCATACCGGAATAGTGCAACTACAAACAAGAAAGATTAGACAAAAGTTTTTTTTGTTTACATAGAAGAGGAGAGAAAAAAAAAGAATATACCAAACATGGTTAAAAAAAAAAAAAAAAATTACCTCAATGGAGGTAAGATAAAAAGGGAACAGACTGCAAAGGATGGCAGGACAGAGATTACACTGAGCAGAAGAAAAGGTCTAAAATGGTAGAGAATCCAAAAGCAAATTTCACCACTTGCTCTCAAACTGCCCAGAGAAGTTCTGTAGTTCAACAAATAAATTTAGACAATAATAGTAGATAATAGCTTTGCAATACATCTTGTAAACAAACACAGCGTGTAATGTGCTTTTTGCTGAATTGCTGTGGAGCAAAAGCTAAAAACTTACAGCAATGCCTGGCTTTATTTTAATATGCAAGTGTTTAAAAAAGTTATTAGTGAAAAGTAGAAATTGAAACTACAAACTACTAAACTCTTGCAGCCTGTGAGAGTTCTAGTGGCTTCTGGCTTTTGGCTTTTGTGGTTTGGTGTTGCTTTAATTTTGTTTCTAAAATGGTAGAGAGACAGGCATTAAAGAAAAAGATTTAGTACTAAAGAAATAAATTCAAATATCACAACTGCCTAGAGCTCAAGAGTAAGAAAATGCCAACCGATCAACAGAGCAGCAAACATGATCTGAGGTAAAGCAGTGATCAAAGGCATTACTGGTAAAGGAAAGAGCTCAAGAGTTAGATCCTAGACTGCAGAAAAAGTGGCAGAGTCCGATCCCAGGATCAGAGCCAAACCCATTTGTTAAGGAACAAATGAAAATGACAACATCAGATCACGTTTAACTCACAAACTTAATACACAAGGTGTCATATGAATGTGTTTACTTGGGAGAAAGAACTTATTTGCAGACATACTTCGCATCTTTTGCTTTTGCAGCTATATATACCCAATTTGGAACTTTCTGCTGAACATTTTAGTGAAACATTACCAACCACAGCTGAACATTTTAGTGAAACATTACCAACCACAAAAGAGAATGTAACTGGCATAACTGTTTATTGGGGATTTGTGCTTGCTTGTAGACACTGCTACCGATCTTCACATTGAGTGGTTATGACTTGAATATCTAGACTTATACTTTATACAATACGTAGGGTAGTGTGCTGGTATTTGCATTGTATTACTTGATTATGGTGATATCAACTAATTCTTGTTAGAAATGCATATTCATGTTGACTACCTGTTATTACTACAATTTTGTGGTTAGTACTGTAATGTATCTTTGCAAAGTCCTTCTGATAACCACTTTTTTTTTTACAATATAACCATACAATGAAAAAAAGAAAAATGTGTGTGCTATCAACTCGAGTCCAAGCAACCAGAGTTCGATTAGTGGTTCAGGTGTCTGATGGTGTCAGCAGTGAAGATGGGAGAGCCTGACATGGCAGGGATGAACCGGAGGTCAGCCACAGGCTATAACAGTCCTTTGCAGGAAGGAAGCAGGCCTGCAACCTGCGGTGTGCATGTGGTTCACTGTGGCTCCTGTGGTGATGAGGGTCACCTGTACTCCTGCCTTGGGAAGCTATTGGACCATAAAACAAATTACTTCATTGCTGGGATACCTGTGAGGGGACGATCAACTGCCATGACTGCTTGAATGATGTTCCCAAAGATGGGCCTGAAAAATAACTGTCTAACTGTGGAGGCTTGATGGCTGGTAGGCACTGGGGCAAAAAAGCAAAGAAAAAAGTGGCAGTCATCAAGGAAGCTCTCCAATTTAAGCACAATCAGGCCATTAAGTCTTTAGATGGGACTAGGTGATCAGCTGCACAGTCAGCTGCACTAAGAATCCAGCAAAAGCATGGAAGTGGCTCTTCACACCTAACACTACTCTGATGAAAACTACAAAAGCTTAGTCAATATACTGTTAATGAAGAGAGAAAGGGATTAAACATCATTCCCTGCCTCCTTCAATACTACTTTACTTGACTGAGCTGGCAGTGTTAAGGGTATAGCAAATGCCATCCATTTTTAAATGCATGATGCCCAAAGCATTTTCAACCATGTATTAGTACAAGAACAATCTCAAAAATGTAGATAAGGAGTGGGGGGGGACGGTCAGGAAGAGCAACTCCCATAATGACAAGAGTTCTCTAATTAAACTAAACAGGAAACTCAGAGGACTACAAGTCCAACAAGGCGAATTATGAGGTCAAGACAGCCTCGCTGGCTAAAAGCAACCACAAAGCCTTCTACAGCTACATCCATAACTTCAAATGCAGCACACAGCAGTGTGTTGAACTAGTGGTAAGTGCTGCCTTCACTGAGAACAGCAACAGAGGGAATTTGCTGGCTGACAAATTCAGCTCAAGCTTCACCCTTCACCTCCCCCATTAAATACCTACTAGCACAACACCCTCCACCAAACTAACAAGGAACAAGTCCTGGTGGTGTAAGCTAAAGTCAAAAGCACAGCTTCAATGGGCCCCCAAAATATCCTGGGATGCCTCCTAAATAGTTTGAAACATGACCTAACAAGACCACTTGATTCACGTTTCAACTACAGCCTCAAAATAAACCTACAACCCGCAAGAATGGAGGATTGCAATGGTTAGCCCACTTCACAAGGGTGGACTACCAACTGACCCCAGAAACTACACATCCAAAAGTCTGATTGGTCTAACATGCAAAGCCACACAATAAATTACCATGGAAATGATCAACAAAGATGTAGGCAACCTTCAAACACTGGACCCAACCCAGTCTGGCTTTGTCAATGGAAGGTTATGCCTACTACACCCAGTGGAGCTTTTTGAGAAGGTCACGAAGGCAATGAATGAAGAAAAACTGTACAAACTGCCTACCTAGACCTGGTTATGGTATTCAATACACTAGGGTGTATTCAACACACTACCCTACTCTGGAATAGTTGATAAACTCACTGAACTCGGCATAAGCCCCTTCATAGCTTGCTGGATTGCTAACTGGCTCAGACAGGACCCAGGAAGTCAAGATTGGTGAGACCACCTCCACTAAGAGACTGGTCACCAGTGGGGTACCTCAGGGCTCTGCGGTGGGACCCCTTCTATTTGGCATCATTCTCAGAGGTAAAGCCTAATGTTAAGGGCCTTTGGCTGACTAGGTTCCCTGCAAAATTGGGAGCGATCACAGATTCCCCTTTGACACAAACATAGGTTCATAGGTGTGTACTAGGCTAATGGCCCTTGAACCTTTACAAGCCTAGCCCATAGGATTACCCTGGCATCATGCCACCCAACCTTAGTTCCGAGTGCCTCTGTTGAGTAGAGCCACTAAAGTGATCCCCCGGGGTGAATTTTCTATTTCCCATCCAAACATCAAGCTTTCATTTGAAGAGGGCCAGTGAGGAGCTCCACTTGACATGTATGGAAGTCTATTCCATAGCATGGGCAGTCTCTGGATTATGAACCTGTCCCTCCAGCTTGTTCTGTTGATTACGGTAATGAGGTTGAGGTCTCTGGAGCACGTAGTGTGGAGGGATTGAGATTTCTTTACACGTAGCATTTCTAACAGAGCTGGGTCAGACATGGCTTTGTAAGTCAAGCAGAGGTTGCCTCTAAGTAGGCGATATGAGACAGAGAATAGTTGGAGTTTTTTGAGTCTGTCCATATAGAACAAGTGTTTAAGGCCTAGGATCCTCTTTGTGAGATACTTTTGCGGTAGTGAGGTACATGCCAAATGGGGCACTGTACTCGATGATTGGCCTAATGAGGAAAGAGTAGAGGGAGACAATGACCTCTTTCTTCCTGGATGCAAAACTTGTACAAAATGGTCCAACATGGACAAATGACTGGTGCTAAAGTCAAGGATTAAAACTCAATATCAAAAAATGCATTAGTGCCTTTTAGGAAAACTGACACCCAGGCAAATTACTCCACTGATAAGACAATCATAAGAGCTGACCCAATATTCAGGGATCTGGGAACACATGCAGACAGTAATCTGGTCTTTGACCAACATGTGGCCAAGGTAGTGAGAAAATCATTCTATGTCTCCCAACTGATAAGTAGGGGCATGATATCAGGGTCCAAGAATGTCATAGTGCCACTTTATTCAGCTGCTATCAGACCCATCATTGAATATAATGCCCCCTTCGGCATATACCTGACCAGACATATGCAAAAGTTAGAACTCCCACAAAGGGTCCTTACCAGAAGAATTGAGGGTATAAATGCACTCTCCTGTATGGATCACCTTAAAGTCCTCTCTCTATATTCAGTTTCCTACAGGTCACTGAGAGGTGATGTATGCCTGGCATTCAAGGCATCTTTGATCCAGCTCTAATGGGCCTTTTGCACATCTGTAAAATGAACAGCATCAGAACCACTAGATCAAAGAATTTAAATTTTGCTTGCGACACAAATATGGTATGTTGATGAAACAGATGTGCCATTCTCAGGAACAGGTTCCCCATCCATGCAAAGTAGTCTAGCCCTAACCCTATTTAAGCATAACCTTGACTAATAGATGGGAAATCAGAAATTCATCTTGTTTCTGACCCCCATGTCTCTGATAGAGGCAGACAGTAACTATGTCCAAACTAACATAACCCCCTCATACACACATATAATCTTCAGAAAATTCCTAACAAGCCCCCACCTAATAAATGTCCACGATACATAGGGACATGGCTGAGTTGCATTGCACAGTTAGGCTTATAAAGGCCCTGGCTGTCATTAGCCTAGTGCATACCTATCCACTTAAGGAGCGGAACACAGCAAATTCTCCAGCATCAAAAGCCATCTGATGTGCCTGACACGCTCAAAGTGGCCAACAGTAATGACAAGCACTTATCTTGCCCCTAGTATAAATTTCATTGGCGAACCCTCCAGAAAGCTTTCTGTCAAAGCATCATCTAACAAGGAAAGTGAGAGAGGACTGGATAATGGCAGGTTTACACTTGGGAAGAACTCATGTTTATCTACAAATTCCTAAAAGGAAAATGATGTGATTAAGATATTCTGCAGATCACAACCTTAGCCTCTTCATTGTTTTTATAATTTTTCCTTATCACAAGAGACAGAAGTATGCCAGAACTCCTCTTTTCCAGGTGGCAAGCGGTGTTGTGTTGGTAATACAGCTATCTTTACTAAAGTTATTTAGGACATATGCAAGTATCAGGGTGATGGTGATTAAGTCATCGTGGGAGTGTACTTTTCTGGGCAAAGATAACTATCAGCAAGCTCTAACCTACTCCTTCTGGCATAAGGAAATAAAAAGGAAGACACCAGCAACCCATAAATTGTATGGGCATCCCTCTGTTAATGTTAAATATACTGAGGATGTCCCAAGTGAGGCACAGTCCTAAAGAAGGCAGATGACACTCCCATCCTTTCCAGCAGTAAGGAGTTAACCAGATGTATAGTCTGCTGATGTCTACCTAAAAATCATACATTACAATAAATGCTCCTTACCAATACATTAAACAATGAATTAAATCACAAGCAACACAATGCAATCCTTACCTGGTTGACTTCCTTATGGGTCCAGAAATCAACTTGACATATGACTTGGGGAACCAGCCCTTATGACCTTGTACTTCTCCAAACCACCACATATCTTGCTGTTCTAGAACTGTGATAATATCATTCTTATTAAAATTTAGGTGGTTGTCCTTCTTAGCTCGCCAAGGATACAAGGCCTGTGCTTGAAGTCCTTCAACCTTTTCACCCTAATACAAAGTCAGACAGCACAAATTAGTTAGGAATGACAATTACCCGACTCAAAAATATGCTCAGACCACTCGCATCATATTACAACCTCAATGATAAAAACAAATTAAAATCAGATTTGTTTTCATCTATCTTCAAAATAATCTTTGTACAACTTAAAATGCATTTAGCCTTGCATTTAACTTAAGTCTTACTCTCAAGACAGTTGAGTAAAAAGTAGTCAGATTTCAAATAAATACACTACATATCAAACAACTGCATCTTGAAATGAAACTATATGTACAAGCATGCTGCACTATTTATATTCTCCCTTCTTCCAACACAAAGTCTAGAAAACAGGATGGACAAGTGTATCACAAAATGCACACTTACTCATGCCTTTGCAACCTACAAACATTTTTTGAAGATGGAGGTACAGCAGATTGACTAAAAAATCTCACAAAGCTAAACTGGCATAAGTTAATATGTAAAATATGACGCCAAGCAAATGGACTTATGCATTCATTTTCTTAATTTTATAACCAATTTGGTGCAGAACAAAGTAAAGGAACCTTTACCCTCCACTAAGTTCTAGTACTGGCTGGTAATATGCAAAAGTTCTAGTAAAGGAGATCAGACTACTCTCATCTCAGACCTTATACTCCTGCTCAGAATACAATGCTGACGAATCACATTTAGTGTTATGCTGCAAGAAAGCAGTTACTTGTTTCAAAGGCAGTTCTGCTATAACGGTCACAAGTACACAGAGGGTTAAAGCTACAAGCTGCTAAATATATTTCACCCTATAATCTTGTCTTTGACAGTCTCATTTTCTATGTGCATAATGTATAACTGAACAGAAAAATGTAAAAATATTAAAACTTCTGGGTCATTCTAGAAAAAAGACACTTGTGCCTAACAGGACTTGACTAATTAAATAAAAATGGAAACTACAAGACTAAATACAGCAAAAGTATCTATATTACCATGTGAAATTAGTAATCTCTAATCTGTAAAATGGTCATACTGCCAAAGGACAGGCACAAAACAAATGAGAGATGTACATACGCAACATCAACTGAATTGTGGAGGAGGTCTGAATGGGAGCAAGAAATGGTTACTGCTCACCTGATACCTTCAGCTCAGCTGTTTTTCTCTTCAGTGCCTATGCAATTCAAGAGTCATACATTAAATCTTACTGCAAATGTAACACTACATAATGGGCTAAGTAGGGTTGCCACCTCTCACAAAGGCAAAACGTGGACCAAAGCCACACACCCTGCCCCCTCTAACTCTTTGCCCACCTACTCTACCCACCTTCCTGTCCACTTTCTGACACAAATGGGCATGGCAGTAGGAGGTGGAATGTCTTTCTTGTCTTTTCTTAGCTTTCTCAGACTTGATTACATGGCATTAAAATAATGATTTTGTGTATTAAAAAATTGGTCCAAGGAGCTGGTTTTACAAATGCCAGTATTCTGTTTGCGCTGTTAAAGAGAAAACCACAGTCAGTACAGACATTTCCAGACCCTCTGAAAATTTCAGACAGGTGCCATAGCATTTCTACCACATCCAAAGCACAATTTGCAAGATGGGTTAAAAAGTCAATGAAGTACATGCTTGCCTAATTCACACAGAACCCAAAAGCAGACACAGGAAAGAGGGTCTTACACACACAGACAGAAAGAGGGTATTTCATACCAAATGAAGACTTTATATTAAGTGATATATAAACTACATATCCAATATGAAATCCTCATCTGTGGATTCACAGTTATGAATAATCCCAATCAGTACACACAAAACTCTTGCAAGCTTGTTGCAAGAACTTGGTCAAAAGACACAGCTCAAAAGGTAAATCCTGTAACAATGAAATGGTATAACACACCAGAATGAATGAGAAAGTTAAAAGAAGTAGAGCTCAGTGAACCTGTGAACGGACTTCCATGTGGCTACAGCACAAATATCCATAATGGAGACATTTCTGAAACAAGCTGTAAAAGCAGCCAGCAACAATTTTCCAATCAGCAATGGCCACATAATGTAAAAAAATAATACAGATAGCAAATCACATGGAAAGGACTTCTTTAGCAGTTGTCAGCCTTTCTCTCTCTCTCTCTAAAACAAATGAGAACAGTTGTTTGCGGGAATTTACACAATCGCTTTAGGTAGAATCTGCGTTGCCAGTGCACATCCAGAGTATTAGCTCCTTTTCTACAGATTTCTCCCCTCAGAAAGGAATCAGAAAGATGAGGAATTGAAGAACAAGTTTGAAAGCACTTACAGAAAGAAACACAAGTTAGTCCACAGGAATATCCGACTCTTATGAAGAGACAACATGGGCTTCATGGACTTATGTGCAGAACATGATTAAGTGAATCAGTTTAGTCAAAACATTTTAAACAAAAATTAGTTCAAAATGATGTAAAAATTACTGAACCTACAGACATTGCCAACATACTGGCTGACAGGTTCAGTGCAAACTTCTCCCCCCCAAAAGGTGAGATATCTATACCAGAGGATTGTAGCCCCCCAAACATCTCTAACGCTCAGGTGAGAACTGCTCTCTCCAAGGCAAAAAACACAGCATCCATGGGACCAGATGGTGTCCCCGGTTGTGTGCTCCACGAACTCAATGAGGAATTAAACCCACAGTTAGGGCAGCTGTTTAATCTTAGCCTCACCTCAGGATACGTGCCTAAGGAGTGGCATACGGCAACTGTGGTCCCACTTCACAAAGGTGGTGCCTCCACCGACCCTGGAAATTACCGTCCCATCAGCTTGACAAGCCTGATCTGCAAAGCTATGGAGAGGATCATAATGGAACTCATAAATAAAGACATAGGGGACTTGCAGACTTTGGATCCGACCCAGTTTGGCTTTGTCAAAGGCAGATCATGCCTTTTAAACTTAGTTGACTTTTTCGAAACAGTCACCAAGGCCATTGATGAGGGAAAGGCAGTCCACACAGCCTACCTCGACCTGGCAAAGGCTTTCGACACAATACCCCACTCAGGTATCATTGAAAAACTCATCAGCTTAAATGTAAACCCATAAGTCACAAGATGGGTTGCAAACTGGCTAAGTGATAGAACCCACAGGGTCAGAGTTGCTGGCGCCATGTCAGACTCAAAGCCTGTCACAAGTGGTGTCCCACAGGGCTCAGTCCTGGGCCCACTCCTGTTCGGCATCTACTTTTCAGAAGTACAAGCAAACACAGGAGGATTATGGCTGACAAAATTTGCAGATGACTGCAAACTGGGCGCCATAGTTGAGAACACATCTGACACAGATATCCTTCAGAAGGGTCTTATAGAAATGGATAACTGGTGCCAGAGCCATGGCCTAAAGTTAAACGCCAAAAATGCATAGTCATACCCTTCAGGAAAAACAAGGTTACCCCTAGCTACCATATAGGCGGCAACCCACTAAGCACAGAAGAGGTTATCAGGGATCTGGGGACCCAGGTTGACAGTAACCTTTCGTTTGACACTCACGTTGCCAAAGTAGTTAGGAAGACCTTCTACATTGCCCACCTGATCATGAAGGGATTCACATCTAGATCAAGGGAAGTCATCGCCCCTGTACCCATCACTCATCAGACCAATGATTGAGTACAATGCCCCATTCGAATGCATCTGACATGACACCTGCAGCAACTGGAAAGGCCCCAAAAGTTCCTCACCAAAAGGATAAAGGGTCTCAAAAATATGTCCTATGCTGCCCGACTGAAGGAACTCCAGCTCTATTCAGTCACTTACCGTCTGCTCAGAGGTGACCTGTGCCTGACATACAAGGCCATGTCCAACCCAGAATTGATGAACATGCTTCACCTCAAAAAAATCTAGATCCCTCAGAACTACAAGGGCGGGAGACTTAAACCTTGACACGGTTATTAATAGGACGTGCTGGAGGGACAGATTCATCACCCAGAGACTCCCTATGCTGTGGAACAAAATCCCGGTACATGTGAGGCAGAGCACCTAGCTGGCTTTGTTCAAGAGAAATCTTGACCAATGGATGGGAGATCGCAGATATACCCCAGGGATTATCTCAGTGTCACTGCTTGACAGAGGCACAGCAAAATAATGGGCATAGTATCCTCCAAACTAAAGGGGTGGCGAAAGCCACAAAACTCTGAGCTAGGCTTATAAATGACCTTGGGCAGATAGCCTAGTATGAACCTATGAACCTATTAACACTTTTATAAAATTCTTACATTTTAAACAATGCTATACAGTAACACATTGCACACTTTCCTTTTAATAATCAGTCACTACAACATTAAATTGCTCAGTTCCTGCCTTCTTTTAAACCTCACTCCTACTGAGCATTATCCTGCATGTATTGTTCCCACAGACTCTATTTACTTCTATATAATTTGTTCCTTGCCTTTTCTAAAGGTCTGAACTCTAGTTCTTTTATCTCATTTACAATATCCAGTACTTCAGTAACAGCTAGTTTAGGTTTTGATTTCCATTTTCTAGTAAATGTTTTTTGGAAGCCAGCAGCATTAAAACTGCGGTGGTGGTGCTGCAGTAGCGTTGTCGCCTCACAGTAAGACGTTGCCCCGTTCGATTCTCAGAGCGTCTTCTGTGTGGCAACATGCGTGAATGGGCGTTCCTTCGTTGAAGGTTGTGTGTCAGGCCCGGCAAGTCGGCATGTAAAAATCTACTGTCAATCATTAGCGGTCCGGAGTTCCGCTGTGGCGACCCCTAACTAGGAAAAGCCGAAAGACACAACAACAAGCAGCATTAAACTTAACAAGACTTTAACATATCATTGAAATGCAGATATAGTACCACAGCTTAAAAATTACAGCTGTGTTAAATATTCTTACTATAACAGTAGATGTCGTCCTCTTCACTGTTGCAGTATTCTTCACCTTAGGTATCTCCTGTCAAGGATAGCCCAACATTTGACCAGTATACCAAAAACTTTAGATCTTGTATGCACTGCACCTCATACCTATGCTAACTGTACCGGTCGCAGGGTACAAAGGTGACATATGGACGCAGTTACCCAGAACTGAACTGCCCCTGTAGAGAACAGTCTCCATAGGACAAAGCAGGCTATGCACATCCAAAAGAAGAAAATGCAGACTGAAAAGGGGGACCCTCAGCCAGGAGGGTAACCAAATACAAGCACAAAAGACAAATGGGATAGAGGGAAGGACTGAATACTGCAACAGTGAAGAGAACATCTAACGTTATGGTAAGGATTTTACACAACTGTAATTTGCCCTTCTATATCACTGTTGCAATATTCATCACCTTAGGGAGAGTATAACAGCTCAAGAAAAGGGACTGGGAGCTGGAAGGCTGATAATAGCCCTCAACAAACCTGTACAGGATGGCCCTAGCAAAACCTTCTCTAGCTCTAGAAGCCATATCCAATGTATAATGCTTAGTAAAGGTATGCACTGAAGACCAGCTAGCAGCTTCAAGGATGGAACTAGTGTCCAAAGCCATGAAGAAAGCACCACAAGAGGCAACAGCCTAAGTGAAATGAGCTCTAAAGAAAGCATACAGACATTTGCCATGATGGGCTTAGATATCCAGGAGGAGATGGCTTGCTTAGAAATGCAAAACCGAATGTCCTGACATGAAAAGAAAAAATGTTGGTCAGGTGTAGCAAAGTACAGTTGTGTACACCTACCATAAATGTAGATGTTCGAGTGTATTCACTGTTGCAGTCATTACATTTTGGATATCTGGTTTGCAGTAGCCCTCAGTCAGCCTGATTAACAAAGTCTTGGGTCCTGCGTCGGTTGCTGTCCCTTCTTCCATGACGTCAGGTCGTCAGCGATATAAAACATGCAGCAGACGCCATTACATCAGTTTTTCTTGCCCCAGATGTCAGGTGCCTCCCTAATGGGAAGGAATTAAATCTATAAATACAAAGATATACCTCCAACGGAAAAGCAAATACACCAAAAAGCTTTTAAAGCATAGTAAGTGAGAGTAGAGGTATAGCCAAAGGAAGAAAAGGGGGCTGGAGGGAGGGTAACCAGGACTGCAACAGTGAATATACTCGAACATCTACATTTATGGTAAGTGTGCACAACTGTACTACGTTCTTCATGCTTCACTGTTGCAGTCATTACATTTGGGTAGATTCCCAAAGCTAAGGTTGGGAGGAGGAATTTAAATAGAATTAGGACCAGCTATAAGGCAGTGCAAGACAGCAGTGGCAAAACCAGCCCTGGATTTAGAAAAAATTGGCAAATAGTAATGCTTGGTGAAAGTATGTACAGAACTCAAGGTAGCAGCGTCTAAGATGTCCTTAGTAGGGACTCCCCTGAGAAAGGCTGCAAAGGTGGATGCAGCCCTGGTTGATTGGGGTCTGATGACCTGTGGGATAGGTTTTCCATGGTGCTTATAGCAGAAATTAATGCAGTGACCTATCCATTTGGAAATGGTTTGTTTTGAAATAGCTTTCCCTTCTGTTCCTGCAGCAAATGCCACTAGTAGTTGTTCAGATTTCCTTTTAGGTTTAGTCCTGTCCAAGCAGGATCTAAGCTGTCTGTGCACATCTGAAGAGTGCAGTATCTGTTCCCCTTTGTTCTGCGGGTTAGGAAAAAAGGTAGGCAAATGAATGGACTGATTAAGAGCCACACTGGATACCACCTTGGGCATGAACGAGGGATTGGTTCTGAGGGATACCCTGTCCACATGAAAGATTATGAAAGGTTCCACTGCCATAAGGGCCTGTAATTCAGATACCCTTCTTGCAGAAGTGATTGCCAAAAGGAAAGCTGTTTTCCAGGAAAGAAATTTTAAATCTGCAGTAGCAGCTGGCTCGAAGGGAGGAAGAGTGAGTTTCTCCAAGACAAAGTTAAGATCCCAGGCTGGAGTTGGAGCTCTCCTGGGTGGCCTTAGATTTTTGGCCCCTCTGAGGAACTGCTTGAGCAGTGGGTGAGAGAAGAGGGGAGGCTCTGTGCTATAATGAGTTGAAATAGCTGAGGCATGAATTTTAATGGAGGAAAAAGGCAAGTCCTTATGAAGCATGTCAGATATGTATTGTAGAATCTGAGGTAAATTGGGCACTGCTGTGTTCATTTCCTTGAGATTGGTTCCAAGCACAGAATCTTTTCCATTATGCAGCATAAGATTTTCTAGTACTAGGCCTCTTTGCATCTAAAATGATATCCATCACTGATTTACTGAGGGATGGTATAGGAGAGATTGGGTATTTAGCCAGGCTGCTAGGTTCAGGGTTTGCAGCTGTGGGTGCAGAATCATGCTCTCCTGCTGAGACAACAGGGAAGGAGTCAGAGGCAGGTGCCACGGAGCCAAGTGTGACACACTGCGCAAGAGTGGGTACCAGTGTTAGCAAGGCCAGTCTGGTGCAATTAAAATCGTCCTTGGCTTGTCCTGTTTGATCTTTAGTAGTACCTTGGAGAGCAGAGGCAGATGAGGAAAGGCATAAACAGATAGGTTTTTCCAGCTGAAGGACAGAGCATCCACATTCCAAGCTTGCTTGTGGGGAATCCTTGTGCAAAATTTGTTCAGTTGATGGTTCTGGCGGGAGGCAAACAGGTCTATATCTGGACTCCCCATTTGCTTGTCAACATGTTGAAAATCCTTGGTTCCAGTTTCCATTTGTGTGGGTCCATGAGGTTTCTGCTTAGTCCGTCTGGCAGTGTATTTAGTTTTTCTGGCAGGAACTGAGCTTGTAGATTCACTTGATAGCTTAAGGCTATGTTCCACAATGCCATGGCTAGTCTGCAAAGGGGGTAAGAATGTGTAGCCCCCCCCCTGCTTGTTTATGTACCACATGACAGCGGTGTTGTCTGTCTTTACCATTAGTTGTCCTGGAAGAATGTGGTTCTTGAAGGCTGTCAGGGCATTCTGCACAGCTAACATTTCCTTTTGATTTATGTGCAGGTGCATTTGATTTGGGTTCCATTTGCACTGAATGCACTTCCCTGCCAGGTGAGCCCCCCATGCATAGTCTGATGCGTCTGTTAAGATTTGTTTGGCAGGGGGTAATGTGAATGGTAGTCCCCTGTTTTGGTGGCAGGCCTCTTACCACCAAAGGAACTCTAGGCGTAGGCAAGGTATGATAGGAATCCTTGCTTCCAGATCCTGTGAATGTTGACACCATAGGCTTTTGAGATACCATTGTAGTTTCCTCATATGCAGCCTTGCATATGGAATTAGAAGAATGCATGAGACCATCAACCCCAAGGCTTGCAGTATTTGCCTTGCAGATATAGCTGGGTTTTTGTGGCCACTTATTTGAAGTAAGTTGCCAAATGTATCCATTTCTCTGGCGTGAGGAAAGCCATCTGGGAAGTTGTATTCAAGCTTGCTCCCAGGAATATAATTTGTTGAGAGGGTACCAAGTGGGATTTCTTTTCATTTATGGTGAACCCCAGACAAGTCAGTACCCTTTGAACAAAGGCCAGATGAATGAAGAGAATGTCCTTACTTTCTGCCTGAATTAGACAATCATCCAGGTATGGGCATATTTGAATATTTCTTTGCCTGCAAAATGCAATGACTGGAGCTATGCATTTTGTGAATACCCTGGGCGTAGTAGATAAGCCAAAGGGCAGTGCAGAAAACTGATAGTGCATGTAGCCTGCTTTGAAGCATAGGTATCTTTCTGCAAGACTCTCTGATAGGGATATGCAGGTAAGCTTCTTTTAAATCTAGTATTGCCAACTATGCATCCTTGCCTAGCATAGGAAGCAGCTGGTGAGGAGTCAGCATTTTGAAATTTGGAATCACCAGAAAGGTGTTTAGAATGGAAATGTCCAGGATAGGACGCCATGTATTGCCTTTTCTGGGTACCAGGAAAAGTCTCGAATAGAAACCTTGTCCCTTTTCCTCTTCTGGTACCAACTGAATAGCCCCCATGTTTAAGAGAGAGTACCTGATTTTGGGCCTCTGCCCACTGATTTGGGGGTAGATCTGGCCACCTGCTTGGTGTTGGTAACGTGTGGAAATGAAATCTGTATCCTTGGGACACTATATTTAGAATCCATTTGTCCTGGGTAATGAGTTCCCAGTTTTTGGCCTGCAGACCAATCTTTCCGCCTAAAGGAGCATTCAGTTGGGAAGTGCTTGGAAGTCTTAAAAGCAAGTCATTGAGATGGTTTTCCATAGGGGGGAGTCTTGCTGCTCCCAGGTTTGGGTGCGGAAACCTCCCACTGCCTAGTCTTGTGTGTCCCTTGGGACTGAAACCTGGGGTTTCTGCTGCGTCTTGGTTTGGCTTGAAAAGACCTGAAAGGGGCTGGAAAGGACCAGTTTTTACAGGCCCAGTGCCTACTAAATCTAGAAGGCTGAACTTGTAAGAAATCTTTAACAGTTTGCATAGATTTAGCTTTATCTTCCATCTATTTAAGAACTTCCTAAAGCCTTGTTGCCAAACAGGCGGTCCCGATTTAAGGGAGCACATCCAACAATTTAGCTTTAACATGATCTGGCAAAGATTGCTCCTTAAGCCAAGCATGCCTTCTGAGTGCAGACCCAGTAACAGCAGCCCTGAAAGAGGCCTCTAATGAATCAAATCCACATTGCAAAGTATGTTTTCCAACCTGTTCAGCAGACTGCATTAAATCCTGTAATTCTTTATTGTCAGCACAGTCAGGCATTATCATCATTTTCTGTTTAAGCAATCCACTAACATGTTGTTGATATTTTAACATATGAAACTGGCAGTTTAAAACTCTAATGGCCAAGGCTGCAGAAGTGTAAACTTTCTTAACCCATATATCCAGCTCCCTGGAGTCTCTATCAGAGGGGGAAGGATTTTTAGCAGTAGAAGTGTTAATGCCCTTGGGTCCCTGTGAAACAGTCTCTGGATCCGCAATAGGATTTTTAAAAAGGAACTTGTGAGAATCAGGAACCCTGTAATATCAGTCAGGTTTTCTGGGAGCAGGAGGGAAAGAATCAGGGGCCAAACTAAATTCTGAAAAGGCATCATCAACAATGTCTAGTACAGGAGGTATAGCTAAAGGCCAATGCTGAGGCAGGAATAAGAAATCCCTAAGCCTCTTTTTAGAATCAGAAAAATCCTGGCTTTCCCAGTGGAAATTCTCCCTTAGAGTATGTAAGGTTTCACCAAAAGAAAAATCCTCTGGAGGGGAAGCAGAGGGAATAGAGTCCTCTGCATCAGAATCCTCATAAGTAGATAAGGGGAAATCCAGATCATCAGAAGAATCAGAAAAATCAGAATCCTGTTCAGAAGATTCATAAACAGCTCTCTTAGAAGGGGGTGGTTGGCTTCCCCTGATTAGAGTTATTTATAAGATCTTCAGCCATTCTTATTGTTTGCTTTTTAGGCATAGAGGCCTGAGCATGCAGCCTGGGCGTCTGTTTCTTAGGCATGATTCGAGATTTTGGCCTAAATGAAGAAGGAGGCATCGGTTTAATATGCAAGTCCGTAGGCCTGAATACACCCTCAGAAGCCGGTGGCTGCACAGCGGCTCCAGACCCATCCAAGGTAGAGACATCCACAGGTTCCACAGTTGAAGCATCTCGCGGCATACCGGACTCCGAATGGGTCTCAGTAGAAGCATGCGAGTCAGAAGTAGTGGGTATCAGGGGCTGCGAAAGTGCCTCACTGAGTACCAGCGAACTGGCGACTGGCTTAGCAGAAGCGTCGTCGGCAGCTTTGGACCTCAGCGGCCTATCTCTGTCTTTATCTTTGCATTTTTTTGGAATCCTGGTATTTGGAAGGCTAATAGATGACATTTCTGGGTAATTAAACCGAGAACCAAAATATTTAGAAGCGAAAATATACAGACGACGGACAGTGCGCTGTATAAATAAAGCACAAAACCCACAGCAAGGGACGTTGTGGTCAGGGCCTAGGCAAGGAATACAGTACAAATGAAAATCTTTGTGAGGTATTTGCTTTCCACAAGTAATGCAATTATTAACTTTTACTGACATCGGTAAGGAGCAAGAAAAAGTTTCCCCAATGGGATACTTAGCTTTAGTTGAAGACTTTGGTTCTGAAACTCGAAAACAAAAATTTCAGGAGTCGGCCGACCAGCACTTGTGAACTGCTTCTGCTTTGGGCACCGCATGGCAAGAAAGACTGATGTAATGGCGTTGGCTGTAGGTTTTATACCCCTGATGACCTGACGTCATGGAAGAAGGGACATCAACTGAAGCAGGACCCAAGACTTTGTTAATCAGGCCGACTGAGGGCTACTGCACAGCAAATTACCCAAATGTACTGACTGCAACAGTGAAACACGTAGAACATTGGTCTTAGTTTTATCCAAATACCTGAGCTGTCTGTGCAAAACCAAGGTATGCAGGAGCCTCTCACTAGGAGACTGAGAAAGAAAAAAGGAAGGGAGTTGTATAGCCTGATTCAAGGGCAACTCATTAACAACCTTGGGTATAAAATAAGGACTAGTACAGAGATATACCCAGTGAAAAACCAAAAAAGGAGAAATGGCCATAAGAGCCTGAAGTTAGGAGGAAACATTAAGACAATCTTTCCAGGTACTGTGTTACAGACAAGCTGAAACTGCAGGCTCAAGGGGAGAGTGGGTCAATTTTTACAAATAAAATTAAAGTCCCAAGTAGGTGAAATAGGCCTCCCTGGGGGCCAGAATGTAGGATGCCTTTAAGAAACTGTGACCTGAAAATGAAAAGCTAAAGGAGAATTCAAGGGCAGACGAGCAGAAATAGCTGACAAATGGGCCTTTACAGAGGAATAGACCAAGCCAGACTGAAGCAACTCACACAAACAGGAGAAAACCAAAGGGACCCCCCCCCCCCAGTGAAAAAGGGTCCTGGCTATGAGCAAGCACCAGACAGAAAATCTTTTCCATTTGGACATATAAGACTAGACTTCCCCTGTTGCAGGTTTTCATACCTCCTGTAAAACTCAGAGCACATCCTCAGAAAACAGGTGCCTAAAAGTGATCAAAATTCTATCGCTCAGTGTCAGTCAGAAGAGTGGACAGGTGAGGGTGGATGAATGACCCCTTGTCCTGTGTGAAGAGGTCCAATTGGTGAGGTAACTTGTGGTGATTGTCCTGGCCAGATGAAATAAGAGGGGGAACCAGTGCTGTCTTGGCCAAAAGGGAGTCACTAGCAAGATTTTTGGGGAGTTCAAGTGAATCTTCTGCAGGACTCTTGGAAGTAGAGGAAGGAAAGGAAAGGTATAGAGAAACATCAACTTCCAAGGAAAGGAAAGGGCATTCAACGTTCATGTCAGATGGCATGGCACTCTGGAACAAAAGAGAGAACTGTCTGATCAGAGGGAAGGCAAAAATATCTACCTGTGGAATACCCCACTGATGGACTATGTCCAGAAACACATCTCTGTGAAATATCCATTCATAATCTCGTGTTTTGGACTTGCTCAAGGAGTTTGCCAGGAGACAGTGTTCTGAAGGAATATACATTGCCTGAAGAGTTAGCGGACAACTGAGAGCCAGAACCCAGGCCTAAAAGGGCCAGCCAGCAATGAAGGTAAGACTTTGTGCCCCCTCTTGTTGACATACCACATCACAGTGGTATTGTCTGTATAAACCTTCAGAGGGCCTACCAAGAGCATGGGGTGAAAAGCCTGAAGGGCCAGAATCAGATCTCGCATCTCTTTGCCACTGATATGGTCTGATTTCTGATGAAGGGGCCAGAGACCTTGAACTTTCAGGTGACCACAGGAAGCCCCTGACCCATGTCTGTGGCATCGGTGAACAGTTCTTGAGAAGGAACCAGGGCATGTTTGGGTTGAGGGCAAGATGATGAATCTACCACTCAAATTTCCACTTGAGACAAGGATGGAGAGGCAACCAGAAATCCAAAGGGTGGCAATGCTGAAGCCAAGTGACTTGAGGTATTACTATAGTTCCGCACATGCAGTCTGACAAGAGGAACCATTGGAATTTCAAAGAGTTTATTGTGCATTTGAATATTACTACAAGTACCTGGTGTGTGTGAATGTTTGTACATAATTACAAGGGACATTTTGCACTGTGCTTTACTATAATCTGTGGGCAAGGCAGAAGGATTTCGCAGACCCACACTGCTCATGTTTGATAACAATATTGCAGAAAACTGGAGTGTGTTTGTGCAGGAATACAATGTTTTTATACATACTTCCTTTTCTGACAAAGGCACATGTACATAAGCATTTATTCTGCTTAATTTAGCTGGTTCAGAGGCCACTGAAAGAGCGTTCATTTGTATATACACCTGCTGTGTTTGCAGGGGAGGGGGAAACCTAGTGGTACCGGCTGAAATAAGGGAAGACTCAAGAGCTTAAAACGTAAATTTAGAGAAATGTGTAACCCCCAAACGAACGTTACAATGGAGAGGCACTTATTTTACACAAGAGATGAAAAGCCTGGTGAAACTTTTGCATATATATATATATATATATATATATATATATATATATATATATATATATATAACTGAACTGAATTGAGAAATAAGGCTGAAACATGCAAATTTGGTGATTTGAGAGAGGAGCTGATAAAGGACAGGGTTGTGTGTGATATTAATAATGACACAGTGAGAAAGATTTTGCTCGGAGACAGTGATTTAACTTTGAATAAGGCCATTGAAATTTGTCAGATATACGAGCATACAATGCTTATGAGAATTGGAGTGGAAGGCACAGTGACAAACCTCATGTTGACAGTATGTAGCATGTGGTTAAAAGAAACAGGCCCAAGCATATGGCAGCTACTGCAGGTATTTGCAACAGTCCTTAGGACCCCCCCCCCCCGAGCCTTTCCAGCAAATTCCAGGGCATGCTCAGTGAAGCATGTGTGACTCGGCAAAACCCATGACAAATCTCATAGTCAACTGTCATAACTGTGGCGGTAATCATGAACCCAAAAGAGAAAAGTACTTGGCTTTTAGTCAGCAGTCTCATTCTTGCAATAAGTGCAATCACTTCAAAAGGTTTTGTACACCAAATAAGGCACATTCTTTTAGTAAAAGAGGGCATTCCAAGAGGCAAGCTGATCAATTAGAAAACTGCACCCTTATTTTTTATGTTGATGGTGTCGCTGTGCTTGGTGAAACAGTTGATGCAGTAGTAGATTTGTGGGCAAAGAATGAGATCTTTTGTACTGTTTGGATTAATGGGAGTCTCGTAGAGCTCAAAGTAGATACTGGCTCAAAGTGCAATGTTGTCAGCAGAAGCACTTGCTAGAGTAAAAGCTACAGAACAACTTGATTTGACAAAGTGTACGAAGCTTGTTGTTTATGATGGTGAAGAAATTCAAACCAAAGTCTCAGTAGTGCTTTCATGTTACTCTATTGGGAACAGCTATGACTTGCAGATGTTATGTGATCCTATCTCGCCTACATTCTGTACTGATGGGCTCAGAGCCGATCCCTCGGCTCCGACTCGGCACACTATGCTATAGAGCGAAGCCTCTTATTGGCAGAGCTATTCTCTATCCCAGGATGCACCACCACTAATCCCCCAGATCTTGTTTGCCGCTTACAAGCTAGGACGTGGTCTCAAACTTGGCTGAGCTAAGTACTGTTTTTTCTAAAGTTTCCTGTCAGGAAATTCCTTATTCTTACCCAAAATCTGTTTTAACAGCTATTGTTGTTGTACGAGTGTGTTTTGGTACATTTTTTTGAGGTAAATTGTGTGTTTGTTTAAGGGAAAGGTTTCCCATTTAAGTTACACGGCCTTCCCCTATTCTTCAGCTAGTTTCTCTTATTTTTTCAAGGAGGTCAAGTACCTGTTTAAGTTAGAGGGTCTTGGCCCTCCTTTTTAGTAGTGTTTTCTGTCATTGTATTGTATCGTTTAAAAAAAAAAAAAAAAAAAAAAAAAAAGTTAAAAGTTATAAGTTTAAAGTTAAATTTTTTGTATTGTGGTAAAGTATTTGTTCTGACAAGATAGTGCTTCTTTCCACTGTTTTAGTGTTTTTTGATAGGCATTATGTCAAAAGAACATAGACCCTCAGGGTTCAAAAAGTGCACGAGGTGCGGTTATAAGATGTCTATAACCGATGACCACTCCTCGTGAAGCACCTTCAGGAGTCCTGTAGCGTGTGTCACGCCTTTTCATCTAGAGTCCTCCAAGAGAGAAAGAATAAATTAATACTAAAAGGGCTGATTAAACCCTCCTTCGAGGAGGTCTTATCTTCCTCATCCTCTCCTACCAAGAAGAAGAAAGTGTCGGCTCTGACCAGCCTGTCGGAACAGACTGCTAAGAAACCTAGGCAGGCTTCTCCATCGGCTCCACGGACTTCGGAGCCGAGGGCAGAACGGTCTGCCTCGATGCCTCCAGTCTCGACTCCTCTGGTTTCGGAGCCGAGGACTGGGGCGTCGAGAGGCGGGTCACCTTCATCGGCTCCACTGATTTTGGAGCCGATGAGGGTTGCCGGCTCAGACTCTTCCCCTTCGGCACCAAAGCCCTCCTCGGCACCGAGGGAAATTGTTTTGGGATCTCCCTCGGAACCGATATTGGTCGAGTCCATTCGGAGCCGGTCCCCCAGTCCTTTGGAGCTGATGGAGAAGTCGGTTCGGACCCAATCGGTTTCATCTAGATCCTCCAAGATGTCTGATTCGGACATCGACAGGGTGCTCCTAAGACTTTTCCAGTCTCCTGTGTTCCAAAAGTTAGTTTCGGCTCCAGCCCATTCGGCTTCAGAGCCGATGGTCCACCCTGTAGTTATGGTTCCTCCTCCAACAGCCTCAGCACCATTGGAGCCGGTGCTGGTGGAGCCGATGGAGGTTTTCGGGTCGGCCCCGACCCTTACTCCAACCCCGGCTCTCGAGTCGGACTTCGGTACGCGGACCTCCTCTGTTGGGCCCGGGGACGCCGACTGATGTTTTCGGTCCCAAGCCTTCCTCTCGTGCGCCGGCTGCGGGGGTACCGTCTACTGTTGTGGCCACGGGGGTTGGACCTTCCCAGGATTCTGGTGGTCCGGCCTTCAGGGCCATGAGAAGTGCGTTAGCCAAATCTTCTTTGGCTACCTCCACGGTCTCTCCAGCACCTTCCCTGCATACGGAGACTGGGTCTTTGGCAGTCCCCCTGTCCTTAGACAGCGGAGCCCCGGGGCCTGAGGTCACCCCCACTGGGGGTTCCTCCCCTCCTGGAGGTCCCTCTGAAGCTTGTTCGGAGGAACCCCCAAGGAAAAGATCATGCAAGAGGAAGCACGTTGACTCCCACGATGAGTCTCTCACGTCAGACACTGATGTTGATGATGCAGAGGGGTCCCCTAAGTCGTCCTCAGATCATGTCTCCTTTGCAGACATCCTGGAAGCCCTCAAACAACGAGGCGGCTGGCATTCCAAACCCCCTTCTGCTGACGAGTCGGTGTTCCTTAAGGCCTTCGGGGCTCAGCCCTCCACCTCCTGGGTGTCTCCGCCCTTCGACGAGCTCCTAGATTTGATCTGTCGAAGGGCATGGGAACACCCAGACTCTGTGGAACCGGTGCCTGCTCGCCCAAATAAGTTCCTGTCAGCACCCCCGGAGAAGGAGTTTTTGACGAAAGGTGTGGCTGTAGATGCCTTGGTGGTGGCATCTGCTACCCAACAAGATGTAGCAGAGGCTTCGACGTCCGTCCATCCTCCTAATAAGGAGTCTAGGAGCATGGATCGGTACAGTAAGCGCACCCTCAGTTCAGCGGCCTTTACCTTAAGATCCCTGAACTATTTAACGCACTTCACCAGGATTCAGAGGGATCTGATCAAGGAGCTTTCAGATACCCTCTTGAGTAACCTACCTGAGCAGCTGGCCCAGACGGTTGACTCTCCGTTGGCTACGCTGTCATCCATATCAAACTCGTCCATGAGGCTCATTTCTTATGTGGCCGAGGGGGCGAGTAGAGCGGCGGGTACAGGTATTGCTTTACGGAGGCAAGCCTGGCTCCACCTGTGTCATTTTGCGGAAGCCTTCAAGTCTTCCTTTGCCAACGCCCCCTTTGATGGGTCCTCTTTGTTTGGACCCAAGGTAAAGGACACATTGACCCGCTGCGAGCAAGAAGGTAAGACTTTGACTGCCGTAGGGGCACGATTTTCCACTCCCTTTCGGCCTTACCCCAAGGCTAAAAGAGGAGGGAAAATGTGGTTCCGTAGATCTCAGAAGTCTTATCCCTCACAGCAGGACAATCCCCCTTCTAGAGGCAGAGGAGGGGGAAATTCTTCTGGAAGACGCCATCCCAGAGGCGGCAGAGGCCCCCGCAACACTGGAGACCGCGAGTCCTTTCGTGGCTCTTCAGCCTTTCACAATCCCTGAGGGATTGCCCGACTGTGCAGCTCCGGAGCCAGTCGGGGTCGCTTCGAGGCACCTAAAAGCCTGGGAAGGTATCACTCAGGACTGATGGGTGCTTCGAATTATCGCCGGAGGTTACGCCATTCCCTTTTCTCACTCCCCACCTCCGTCCAAGAAAATCCCGGACCCGCCACCCAGTCAATGGGAAATTGCAGCCTTAGAAGTCTCAAAGCTGCTTCAAAAAGGAGTCATCCAACCGGTCCCCGCAGACCAGATCGGATTAGGGACTTACTCAAGATTCTTTTGGTGCCAAAAGACCGGGACTTGAGGCCCATTTTGGATCTCAGCATTCTAAATCGTTCAGTCAAAAGTCCAAGTTCAATGGTCACCCTACAATCCATTCTCCCACTGCTGGAGAAAGGTGTTTGGATGTGCTCCATAGATCTCAAGGACGCTTATTACCATATCATGGTACATCAAGCGTCCAGGAGACATCTGCGCTTCAGCCTAGGAGACAGTCATTTTCAGTTCAGCACTGCCCTATGGTCTCACCACAGCCCCCAGGGTGTTCAACAAATGTTTGGCGGTCGTGACTGCTCACCTGAGAAGTCTAGGATTCCAGGTGTTTCCGTATCTAGACGACTGGCTCCTAACTGCCACCTCCAAGCATCTACTATTGCAGAGCCTACAAGCCACAATATCACTGGGCACTTCCCTTGGAATCACCTTCAATTGGCCAAAGTCTGTGTTGCTGCCATCTCAACGCATAAGATTCATCGGAGTAGAGATAGACTCAAACCGAATGCAGGTCTATCTTCCTACAGAAAGGATACAAACCATACAGGCTCAAGTTTGAGCCTTACTTCCCAGATCCAAAGCCCCAGCCAGAATGGTCCTGCAGCTATTGGGATCTATGTCCGCCACGGTTCTTCTAGTTCCCCTAGCAAGGTTGCACATGAGAATTCTCCAGTGGCTTCTTTCAACACAGTGGTCCTTTCAGGATCTCCCTCTCAGTCACCTCATATGGATCACGGAAACCTGCAAACAGGACCTTCGCTGGTGGCTGGTGCCCTCCAATCTGGATCAGGGACGACCCTTTGTTCCACCTCCTCCTGTGGCCACTTTGACTACGGACGCCTCCCAGATGGGGTGGGGGGGAGATTCCCTGGGCAGGTCAGTCCAAGGCAAATGGCATTCGGAAGAGAGCCTCCTTCATATCAACATTTTAGAAATGAGGGCGGTGTGTCTGTCCCTACAAGCCCTTCACGATTACCTCCCTCAGGGCGTAATTGCCGTTCACTCAGACAACATGTCAGTAGTCTGGTACCTGAACAAGCAGGGAGGGACCAGATCCTACCCCCTTTGCAGAGAGGCCATGAGAGTTTGGGAATGGGCAGTGTCGACCAAACGATTTCTGGTGGCGACTCATATCCCTGGCAAGTTCAATGTGATAGCCGACAGACTGAGCAGAACTATCCTCTCTCCACACGAGTGGTCTCTGAACAATACGGTTGCAACTCAGATTTTCAGCAAATGGGGAATTCCTTGTTGCGACCTCTTCACAACCCCACTGAATGCGAAGTGCAAAAAGTTCTTCTCCCTCACTCTGGCTCCAGGGGAGAGCCCTATGGATGCACTAGCCCATCCTTGGCTCACCGGCTTGCTATACGCTTTTCCCCCAGTTCCCCTCCTTCCCAGAGTGATCCAAAAGGCGTCTCACTTGGGGAGCAAAATGATCTTAGTTGCTCCTTACTGGCCTCGTCAGGTATGGTTCCCCTATCTTCGGAAATATGCACTGGACGGTCCATGGTTCCTGGATCAGATCCCAGACCTATTAGTTCATCAGTCGGGACTACTCCACCAGTCCCTCCACACCTTGAAATTAACAGCTTGGCTCCTCCTCTTCCGACTATAGTCAGGAATCATACCTTAGACCCGGAAGTCGTACATATCTTATCTTCGGCCCACAAGTCTGCCACTAAGAAATTGTATTCTAGCAAATGGAAGAGATTTGCTATTTGGGCTCAACTCCGGGGTCTGGATCCCATCACTATTTCTGTATCGGAAGTCCTGAAATTTCCAACTTCCCTATTCAATCAAGGTTCTTCAGTCTCTACCATCAAGGTTCAATTGGCGGCTATTTCCAATTTTCATGAATCTATAAACCCACCTTTAATGAGCAATAGATTGTGTAAGACCTTCATGAAAGGTGCTGCGCTTTTACGACCTTCGATTTCTCATCCTGCTCCTCCATGGGATCTCGATGTGGTGTTACGTGCCTTAACTTCCTCCCCCTTCGAACCGGCAGCAACATGTGATTTGAAATTTCTATCGTGGAAAACTGCCTTTCTGGTCGCGATTACTTCTGCCAGAAGGGTTTCAGAGCTTCAAGCTTTGTCTGTAAAACCTCCGTACCTGGTTTTTCACAAAGATAGAGTATCTCTCAGGCCAAATCCATCCTTTGTCCCTAAAGTTTGTTCTAGTTTTTGTCTACAACAGTCATTAGAACTTCCAGTTTTCTTTCCAAAGTACTTAAACAAAGCAGAATACATATTCCACACATTAGATGTCCACAGGCAATTGCGTTTTTATTTAGATAGGACCAAACAAACAACGGAAACAGATCAATTGTGTGTCCTTTTCGGATAATAAATTGGGCAAAGCCGTCACAAAGGTCACTATTGCCAAATGGATCAGGGACTGTATTAGTCAAGCTTATTCCTCCTCTAATAAAGAGCTTATGACCTCTGTCAAAGCTCACTCTACAAGAGCTATGGCTACTTCAATAGCATTCCATTCTAAGCTTGCCATTAGTGACATTTGTGCTGCGGCTACGTGGTCTTCCCTGCACACCTTCATTTCCCAATACAAATTGGATGTGGCATCTCGGGGGCGAGCTTCATTTGGTTCCACAGTGCTCAGGAGTGTTTTCCAGTGAGCCACCCAGGATTTAGGTGCTAGGGACGCTGTCCCATCAGTACAGAATGTAGGCGAGATAGGATCACATAACATCTTTTAGTTATGTACTTACCATAACTTTAGATGTTTGGGATCCATCTCGCCTACATTCCCAATAATCCACCCTCCTTCCCCCTTCCTTGGAGATCAGAAGAGATCGGATGGTCCGAATCCTATTGTTTCATCTTGAAACATCTGGCAATGTTATATAAACAAGTTATGTATGTGTGCATGAATGCGGACAAACAAGATCTGGGGGATTAGTGGTGGTGCATCCTGGGATAGAGAATAGCTCAGCCAATAAGAGGCTTCGCTCTATAGCATAGCATGCCGAGTCGGAGCCGAGGGATCGGCTCCGAGCCCATCAGTACAGAATGTAGGCGAGATGGATCCCAAACATCTAAAGTTATGGTAAGTACATAACTAAAAGTTTTTCATAGTCAAGAAACATGTGCAGTGACTATTAGGCCTCAGAGACAGTCTGAAAATGGGGCTGCTTTCATTTAATAAAGAAATCCTCCATGTAAGCCTGCGTGACAACAGCTCACATTTTGCGCAATTTTTCTCAGCATGCTGATAATTCTGCAGACAAACTAGGAAACCTACCAATTGTGTATTCTATGAAGTTAGAGCCAGAGGTCATCCCAGTTATCAGACCAGCAAGGAAAGTTCCAGTAACTATGCACAGCAGAGGAGTCAAAGCCGAGCTAGAAAGAATGGTGCAGCTAGGTGTGATCTGTTCAGTAGCAGAACCAACTGAATGGGTATCTTCCATGGTAGTAGCTCATAATAAAAGCTCGAATGATATCACAATATGTATTGATCCAACAGATCTGAACAAAGCAATAAAATGGTCTCATCATCCAATGCACACAAAGAGGTTGCTACCCTCATGCCAAATGCCACTGTTTTTTCTGTCTTGGAGGCAAATGGTTCATTTTGGCAAATTTTACTTGACAGCAAATCTTCACTGCTAACCACATTTGGTATGCCATTTGGAAGATAACAGATTTCTGAGAATGTCATTTGGAATAAATTCTGCCAGTGAAGTCTTTCAGTGTGCAATGGAGCAAATTTTTTTCTGGCTATCCCTGTGCTATTATAGTAGATGATGTTCTAGTAGGAGGCAATGGTGAAGATAAAATTGACAGAAAGTCAAGAACGTTCTGGAAAGATCTCGTGAAGTGAATCTTAAGCCGAATCCTCAGAAGTGCAAATTCAGGCTACAAGACGTTACGTATGTTCGTCACTTGTTTACCAGTTCCAGCTTACTACCAGATCCTTCCAAGCAAATGGCAGTTCTCAAGATGCCAGCTCCAGACAATGTCCAAGCCCTACAATGTTTTCTTGGCATGGCCAACTATCTAGGCAAGTTCATTCCAGATTTAAGCCAACTTTCAGCACCATTACAAGAGCTGATATGCAAAGATATTTGGTCATGGTCAGAACAACAAAGTGTATTTGATGTCCTGAAACAGAAAATTGCCAGCTCACCAACTCTCAGCTACTATGATGTTCACAAACCAGTTTACTCTTTCCTGTGATGCTTCTCTAGGTGCAGTCATTCCTCAAGAGGGTAGACCCAGTAGCCTATGTATCGAGAACTCTTACCCGGACTGAAAAAGAGCTTTTGGCAATTGTGTTTGCATGCTTGAAGTTCCATGATTATATTTATGGTCGACCTATCCAAATCGACATTGACCAACAACCTTTAGTTATTATTTTGAGAAAGTCTATCCATACAGCTCCTGCCAAATTGTAACGTATGATGCTCAAATTGCAGAAGTACAACTTTAATCTTGTTTATACAAAAGGCAAACTTTTTATCTTGCGGACACTTTAGCCAGATCACCCAGAAAAAACACAGAACAGCATAACAAAGAGAAACTTGATTTTGAAGTCATGGAAGTGAGAAATGTTTATTCCACACGTCTTTATGAACTCAGAACTCACACAGCTTTAGATCCAATTCTCCAGAACCTAAACCTCTTTATCAGTTGAGGATGGCCTTCAAAGCAATCTTGTTTATCAGAAGTGCAACCATATTTTCCATACAGAGGTGAGATTTTGTCAGACAATGTATCATCATGAAAAGGTCCTAAAGTGATTGCTCCAAAGTCCTTGTAACAAGAGTACATTAAGATCTTGCATCGTGGCCACCCAGGAACTGATTCTACCAAAAGAACGGTGAGAAGTCTACTATTTTGGCCTTCCATGTCAAGAGATATTGAGAAAGTACTTTCATCTTGTTCAGTATATTATCAGTACAAAGCTGCATCATCAAAAAGAACCACTTCAGTTGAGCCAGATTCCTGAATTACCTTGGCCAACAGTCGCCACAGATATCGGAGTGGAATGGTCAACACTACTTGGTGTTACTAGACTCCTATTCAAATTGGCTTGAGATTGACCTACTTCCCAACCTAACCTCCAAGACTGTCATTACTGAGTTAAAGCAATATTTTTCTCTCCATGGTAGTCCGCACAGTTATTTCTGACAATGGTGCACAGGTTACAAGTCAGCAGTTCAAGAAATTTGCAGAAGCATGGGACTTTTGTTCATATTACGAGTAGTCCTGAATACCCCCAGTCAAACGGTTTGGCTGAACGTGCAGTTCAAAGTGCAAAACAGCTGTTACAGAAGTCCAGATGTGATGATACCAATGTTTTTCTAAACTTGTTAAATCTCAGAAACATTCCTCGTAATAAACATCGTGGTTCACCTGCCCAGAAACCTATGATGAGACAAACCAGAACAACATTACCAATAAGCAGTAATTTATTGGTTCGATGTGTTAAAAACAACAAAGCAGTAAAAGCACAATTGTTGAAGAAGTTTTTGTCCCAGAAGTCTTAATATGATAATCCCAGCAAACCACTCCACTCTTTAAAAAAGGGGAGATAGTGAGGATGCAGATGTCAAAAGGTTTTGACTGCACTGGATTTGTGAAAAGTTTGTGTCAACAGCTGAGGTCGTACACTGTGGCATCACAAGGAATAGAATTCAGACAAAATTGGAAGCATTTGTTACCAGTGTCTGAACCAGTGTTACAACATCTTGCCTGTGACAAAGACTCTAGTTTTCAGAGTGACTTGTCCAATGTTCCTGTTCCAGAAGACATTCCGTCGGTAATCCCTGCTCCTGACAGAATCCCAGAGACTCCACAAGCAGAACATTCCCCAGTGACTGTCCCTGTTGCTAAACCCAGTCTTAACTATTATGTCACGAGATCAAGTCGCATCTCGAAACAGAGTTCCAGATACACGGCAGCCTGGAGATGACCGTTTTTCTTCATTAGTGTCTGTACAAATTGCATGCCTATTCAAATGTTATTGTTTATATGAGACAGCATAGTAAAGAGGGGGATGTAGCTTGACGTGTGATATACCTTTAAGAAGCTTTCCAATGAGCTAGCACATGCATACAAGTACTGAGCCGTGCAAGCAAGAGTGCCATTTTGAGTGAGCAGCCAGAGTGAGAGCATGCAAATATGTAGTCAGTTCGTTCAAGTTCAATGTTCCTGTCAATCATCTTGATGTATTTGTATACAATAAATTACTTAAACGAAACCTCCAAGCCTCAACGTCTTCTTAATGTACATAAGAGTAACACTTAGGACATACGGAAAAATGTTTAGTCTTCTATTTTTTCTTGGGAAAGACGTGAGCCCTAACAAACACCGGACATTCTGAACCCTGACAGGATTCAATAAGAGTACCTGGAATTTCTTCTCTGACCAGAATCCAAGGAGTCCCTCTATGGCCCGCTGAGATAATCAACCGTGGTTCCACCTCGACGTCCAGAGCAGATGCCTGCAAAGCCTCAGAGGATGTGCGAAAGGAAGGATCCATGACAGTCTCAGACAGGGTCATGGCACAGGAATCCAAATTTAACAACAGATGACCTACAGAGCTATCATCCACTTCTAAAGAGACGTCTGGTGGTGGTCGGACAGCCAAAGAATCTAGTTGAGATTTCTTGGCTGCCTTCTCACCTAATGGAAGCACCTTAAGGGTAATCAATTCTATCATGCTACCCTGCATTAAGTGCTTAAGCCTCTGGTTCTTAAGACAGATGGCCATGGGGGGGGGGGGGGGGGTGGCTAGAATGTTTAATGAGTAGCAGCAGATTTCCTTAGTTCTGCTACTTTTTATATTTCTAACAGGAAATACATCTTTTAAACAATCCTAATTGTTTATAAACAGTTATTTTAACTAATTTCAAGTGTTCTCCAGGATTACATCAAGAATTGTTTTTTAATTTTCATTTCCTGACAAAATCTTTTCTGGAAAATCATTTAAACATCAAATCTGGAAATGAGTCATACAAAAGCAACTTCACAAGACTCGTTATTCAAAAAGGAACTTCTCATTAACATTCAGGAGTTATCCTTGAAGATGAATAAAATGGACGCTAAATTAGGTAACTTCAAAGAAAAGTACTCAAAATGCATGGATCAAATTCAAGAAGCTCTACAACAGAAGTCACAAGTATCTGGTATCGAGGACTCTAAGTGACAGAAGGAAACTAAATGAAGATGAAAACAGAGTTCTTACTGAAACAAAATACTCTTTTGCTGAGCAAAATTAATTACCTAGAAAACAGGTCTCGTAGAAGCAATATTCGCATCTTTGGCTTGGGAATAACATGGTAAGCTTTCTGACATCCTGGCTCCCAAAGATACTAGACCTACATGAAGCAATGCCATTTGGAACTGAGAGCGCACATAGGTCTAACTACAGTATATCCTCCAAAAAGAATAATTCCTCTCAGAGATCTGCAACAGTGAGATTTCTTTTCTCACAAGACAAGGAATTAATTCTTAAAACTGCACTGGCAAAATCTCCACTCAAAACAGATGACAAAACAATTAATTTTGACAATGATTATTATTCAGTAGTCATCTCTAAAACAACATGTTTTTTGCCTTTAATTAGAGAACTTATGAAAGAACAAATTAAAGTTCATCTACTGTTCCACGCCATACTGAAGGCTTTCCTCCCCAATGATGTCAAGTTTTTTGAAGATCCTGATGTGGCTTTGTAATATCGACATGCAAAAAATATTTTTTAAAAAAGTGGAAGATATGGACTGAAAACGGTTTCCTTAAAGAGGCTGGAAAAGCGGGATGGAAGACTAATTAAAAGAAGACAAAATTAAGGAACAAATAACTTAACATTACTTAATTTTTACTACGCATAACAATGATTGAAATTTTTTTCTTTTCTCTCTTCACTTCAATTTTTGTCCTTAAAACATATGAATAAGCTGCACTCAGCTGTTTAATATGGGGAAGAGAGACTGGAGATTCCTTACACTAAGGCAACTTAACATTCTTTATAAAACCATTTATATCTAACTTCAGTAACTTAACTATTTAAGATACATAATTGAGTAATTCTTAATACTCATAAATTACTTAAATAACGTTTACCTCCTTTAACAACACTATATTTGAGTAGTTATTTACTGTCCGGGTCTTCTTTGTTTAATATAACAAAAAATTTGTGTTTTTGATTTTGGTAAATGAATACATAGGGGTATTGTTAAACCTAGCATTGAACTTCTATTTTGCTGTCACAAGCTCCTTTTGCTAGGTTTATTACGCAAAATCCAAAATATATCTCCCTTGTCTAGTAGCTTGATTTAACCTAGCCTACACTTGTAAAATAAACAAACAGATCTGCTTGCTGATGAAGCTAAATCTGTTTTGTATAAGCAATATTGTCCCCAGCACATAATGAGACTTTTTTATATTTCTTTTTTCTTTGCACACTAAAGGTTGCTAGTTGTTTGGCTGCCATGATTTGACTGACACTCGATAACATGGTATCTAATGGGGAAGTTTATTTAGGAAATAGTCTCTTTGATGCTGTGGCTGCTTTAATATGGTCCTGCTGTGGAGCTTTGAATGGTTTATATGTATTAATGCTGGGCTTGTTGTTATGGTGTGACTGACTTCTTTGCCCTTTATCAGAACGAGGTATCTGATTGTGCTGCAGTGGGAGGGTGGGGGGAGTTGCTATAGCCTAACAGCCTTTTATATAAACAGGTTAAGAGACAGAGAGAGAGAGCGATCCGCTGAGCTGGAGCATTAAAGTGTGGATCCATAATACTTCTTTTTGTGAACTATTTTAACCGTTTGAGCTGCCTTACTAATTTAAGCTTCATGCAAGGTCTTGGGAACTTCTAAACAGAGAGTTGAGACTGGAATATGCTAATGAGACTTTGCTACCAATCAAAGTACAGAGGTTGGTCTCGGGTTTTTATCCACTAAAAACTATGGCTATACCTGGTATTGATGGCTAAAGAAAAAAAAAACTAGAATTGTTAACCTTGTTAAAAGCATTAACAAATAACGAATATAAATAATAAAAAAAAAATCTATACAGCCTCTCTCCTCTAGTTGACTCTCATCAAAATGAGAGATCAATCAGTTGAATAACATGCTTTACTTTGAACAGTCGCTTTCATATTTACATTGTTTGATATGAAACGGAGTCTAAAAAGAATAGTTGTGTAAGAACTTACCATAACCTTAGATGTCCTTCTCTTCCAGGTTGCAGTATTCATTAGAGTAGGGAGGCCTGCAGTGCCGACATCCGGCCAGTATACCAAAGTTTTTGATTCAGGACGGTACATGTGACATCCTCTGTCAGAGCCATAAACCGATGTAGGGTATAAAAATGAGGGGTAGCCATAACGGCTTGTATCTCTGATACCTTCCTAGTGGAAGTAAGGGCCACTAGCAGAACTGTTTTCAGGGTGCACAATTTTAGGGATACTGAATGTGTTGATTCAAAAGATGGCAATGTAATTTGTCTTGCACAAAATTCAGGTCCCAAGGGGGAGGTATAGGTTTTCTGGGGGGTCTGATATGAAGTACCCTCTTCAGGAAAAGCTTGACTTCCAATCTTGAAGCCAGATGTGGTAACATTGGCAGACAAGCAGAGATGGCAGATAAATGGACTTTGACTGAAGAGTAAGTTAGTCCTGAGTGAAGGAGCTCATCCAAATAGGAAAGGACCACAAGTATAGAAGTAGTCATAGGGTCTTGGTTTTTCCTTTGAAACCACCTAGAGAATCTCTTCCACTTAGATACATAATTTCCCCTGGTACTGGGTTTTCTGGTCTCCTGCAGAACATGGAGTACATCCTCTGAGTACAGGTGCTTGAAGGGGATTAGAACTATATCACCCATAAGGTCAGTTTCAGATTGTTCACCTGAGGGTGTAGTAGGAATCCCCTGTCCTGTGTCAGCAGGTCTATTCGGTGGGGTAACCTGTGATGATTGCCCTTGGCTAGTAGGTGAAGGGGAAACCAATGCTGTCTTGGGCAAAAGAGGTCACCAACAGGATTTTGGGTTTGTCCCTCTGGATTTTCAGGACGACTTTCTGAATTAGTGTGAAGGCACAGAGATACACTCCCTCCCAAGGAAAATAGAAGGCGTCCACTTTCCAAGTGTGCAGATGTGGGTCCCTTGTGCAGAACCTGGGCATCTGTCTGTTCTGGAAGGAGGCAACAAGATCTGCTTGTGGAATACCCCACCTGTGGATAAGATCCAGAAATACCTCTATGTGAAGCATCCATTCATGAGAGGGAGCTGAAGTTCTGTTGAGTGTGTCTGCCATAACATTATCTGTAGATGAAATACACACTGCTACCAGATGAATCTGGAGTGATGATGCTAGGGTTCAGATCTGGATGGCCAGGCTGCAAAGAGGGTAGGATCTTGCCCCCCCCCCCCCGTTTATGTACCACAGGACAGTCATATTGTCCGTGATCACTTTCAGGGTTCCTGGTTATAGAGCTGACTTGAATGTTTGTAAGGCTAGCAGTAGTGCCCTCATTTCCTTGATGTTGATATGGTCCTTTTGTCTTAGGGTGGAACATTTCCCTTGCACGGTGAATTGCTTCTGGTTGTGTACTAGCAATGCACCCAACCCATGTCTGATGCATCTGTGGAGACTTGTTGTAGGGGAGACAGAACCTGTAAGGGGGTTCCTTGGTTGAGATCCACCACTGGAGTTCCCTCTTCAGACACTAAGTACGGGAAGGGGGGAGTCCAGGGGTGGGAGTGTTGGCTCCATAAGTTCTTTAGGATCAACTGGATTTTGCTCATGTGGAGTCTTGACAGAGGTAGCATGGGTATTAAGGATGCCATGTGGCCCAACATCCTTAAGAACTCTCGAGCTGGCAAGGAGGTGTGGGTGATTAGATTGCTGAAGTAGAGACCAAGGTCTAGGATTCTTTGGTCTGAAATAAAGGCTTTCATTCTGTCTGTTCTGATCCTGCATCCCAAGAAAACCAGGTCTTGAGTAGAGTTCAGGTGAGACTTTTCATTGTTTATGGTAAACCCTGAGTTAGGGTGGATATCACTTGTTGTAGGTGGAGTAGGAGGACTTGGTGGCCCTGATGAAGAATTAGCAGGTTGTCTAGATATGGGTATATTTGTATACCCTGCGCTCTGCAGTGAGCAATGAAGGGAGCTAGACACTTTGTGAACACTCGAGGGGCAGTGGAAAGTCCAAAGGGCAAGGCAGAAAATTGAAATGCCAAGAACCTATTGCAAAGCGTAGGAATTTCCTGTAATGAGGCTGTACAGGAATGTGAAGGTAGGCATCCTTTAAATCCAGGGATACCATGAAAGCCTGCACTGGTATGAGTAGTAGGAGCAAGGGTAAGGTAATCATTTTGAAGCTGGGTACCTTGAGAAACAGGTTTAGGAAAGATACCTGGACTGGCTTCCATGGGCCGTCTTTCATTGGTACCAGAAACATTCTGTGGAAGCCTTTGTTTCTTTGTGGGGAAGCTAACTGTTCTATGGTGCCCTATACTAGTAGATGTTGAATGATGGGTGGGAAAAGGTGAGCTTGGTTTGCAGGAGGATGAGGAGTTCCCTGGAAGGGGCGTAACATCCACCAAGTCATGAAGTATCCACTATAATGATGGAGAGGACCCAGTGTTCTGATGTAATTCTCTGCCAGGAGGGTAGGGAGAGGGTGAGCTGAAGGGATAGGGGGTTGTTTGGGTCTAACAGTTGTAAGTCACAGTGGAGGTGGGCTGGTTTGATCAGACTGACTCCGAGAGGGGGTGGTTGGAAGGTTGGTAGGAAACCTGGGAGTAGAGCTTTTCATAGGTTGCCTATGTCCCTTTGGCTGAGGAGCTGAACGTGAGGACTGTCTCCTAACAAAAGAAGGTCTTTGTGGGTAGCTTCTATGATATTTGGGGATAGGAGACACCAGCAAATGTTTTAGGTTTTGAAATTCTTTTCCCTTTTCTTGAAGGTATTTGAAAAGTTCTGCTGAAGCTTGCCCAAATAGGGCTGCATTGTCCAGTGGGGCATCAAGCAATTTAGTTTGTATAGCCATAGGGAATGGTTGTAGTCTCATCCAGGAATATCGCCTCAAAACTGAGTCTGATGCAGCAGATTTAGAGGAGGCTTCCACAGCATCATAACTGCACTTGGGAGTGCCTAGTCACTTGAGATGCTGTGGAAAGTAGGGTGTTAAGTTTGGCTTTAATGGAAGAGTCAGGAGCCTCAGAGAGGAGGGTAGAAGCTTTGGTAATGGTGTCCTGGACATACCGAACCATGTGTGTTTGGTAGTTGAGAGCTCTTACAGCCAGAGCAGTGGAGGTATACTCTTTCTTCCCTAGTCTGTCCATGAATTTGCTGTCTTTATCAGTAGGGTAGAGAGCAGCAGAAGGTAATTGTCTGGATGTTTTATCAGCAGAGACTGCAATAACTGCTGGGTCTGCTGAAAGGTTTTTAAAAAGGAACTGGGTGTCCTGAGGGACCTTACCAAAATGGTCCAGATGTTTTGAGGCTGGTGGTTGTGAGTCTGGGGACTGTGAAGTGGACAAAAAGGCATCTTGGAAGGCAGGTAGCAAAGGGGCCACAGCAGAAGGGATGGTTGTTCCATTTGCAGTAGGTCAAAGTACCTTTTCTTGGTGCCAGAGACCTCGAAGGCCTGCCACTTAAAATGTTTCCTCATGAGGGAGATTGTGTCTCCAAAGGTGAAGTCTTCCCCAGGGGACTCGGGAGTGATGGGATCCTCCTCCTCCTCTGGGAGGGGACTCCTTGGGGGAGTCTATTTGCAATCCATATGTAATAGATTCCTCTGAAGAGGAGTGGTCTTCCTCTGATACTTCTAAAGGAGGTACTGAAGAAGGAGTAGCAGGTGGTGGTTGTTGTGTCAAAAAAAGAATCTGTGAAAAAACTTCCCATCCAGGAACCGGTTGAAGCTCAAGATGTTTTAATTTTTGTTTTCTCTTCAAGGGAGTAGACGGTTGAGAAAGAATGGGGGCAGACGTCTGAATGGATGGAAGTGTAGGAGTAGGGCCTTCTGACTGAATGAGCCGTGGTTTCCCTCCGCCACCAGGGTCTGATGGCCAATTAGCCTCAGCAGACGTAGTTAAAGTTTCTGCCACTCCAGCTTCCATTGAGGTTCCCAGGCCTGATTTGGAAACAGAGGTCTGAGAAGATCCTGGGCTTTCATCAGCCTCAAGAATCTGCTCGAATGCCTGAGGGGTACAGTGGGAATCCGGCCTGATTTTCTTGGCCTATTTCTGTGGGGGCTCATCGGACAGGCCTACTCCACCTTCCATACCGAGCGCAAGACGTCGTAGCCTTCGGTTTTCTAAATACAATTTTAAAGCAGCCAGATGGCTGCTAAGTGTTTTAGGGACAAAAGATTTGCAACTGGGGCAGGACGTATAGTCGTGGGCCTCACCTAAGCAAAATACGCACTTTTCGTGCATGTCCTTGTAAGGAATTTGTCTCCCACAAGCACACTTCTCCCTTCTAGTGGACATGTATGTCTTAGCAATTAACAAAAGACAAAGAAAACCCAACAAGGTACTTATCTGTAGCAGTAGACTGAAACAGTCGTCTTATCTGTAGCGGTTGCTTTTATCGGTCATCTTTAAATTGGCGATCTGCTTTCTGAACTGGCAAACAGGAGTCCGACGTTCACTGAGGCAGAAAAATTTTGAAGAGAGTACATGCAGATGTCACTTTTATAACCTACGTCAGTTTATGGCTCTGACAGAGTATGTTACACGTAGCCTCCTGAACCAAAGACTTTGGTATACTGGCCGGATGTCGGCACTACAGGCAGCAACCTCCCTACTGTAATGAATACTGCAACATGAGATTAGAAGGACATCTTAATTTTTTGGATAATTTGAAACAAATCTAAACTGGTTTATGGTTCAGTCAATTAATAGCATTACGACATACCTCAGAATAATAAGAAATTAAATGCTAAATTATCTGAGCTTGCACACTGCATAGCACATTACTCTATGAAATGTTGAATTTGATATTATAAGAAACTATTTGACTTGAGTTATTAGCCAATAAATATGAATGCATTCATATATGTATTTCTATATAGGTTTATAATAATATATAATAGGAAATAGAAATAATAGAGTTAGTGATGTAAAATTTCTGCTTGGAATATAATGAAGACTGGTGTGTTATTCTGATATTTAACATATAATTTTATTTAAGTAGCAGTGTGGGAGTACTCACACTCTTGTTGATGGGCGGGAATGTGTGGGTAGTTAGTATATCCAAACTACGAGTTTTAGATGCCATGTGGGATTTGAGGGATTTTAAATATGTATGTTTCACACTTGGGGATAAATTATATTCTTTTTGGGTGTCTACTACTGTTATTAATATTTATATAGTTAACAATCTAGACTTTACTGATTACATAATTTCTAACATTAAGTTCCTGTTTTTTTAAAAGTGGTTCAATGTTACTATTATTAGTTTGAACCATTTTTAGTATATATGTCAACTCAAGTATATTTCTATTAAAATTAATGGTTTAAATAATGGTTGTAAAAGAGGGAGTTTTAACAGATAAGTTATTATTTCCCAGCTTATTTGTTTTTTTTTTGTTTTTTTTTTTTACAGGAGGCACATTTATTACAGACACAGACTTAATACTAAGTCATATACTTTGTTAGTTAACTCTCATTATAATCAGAAAAAGAGAGGGGTTGCTATTTTATGGAAAAATACTCTGCCCATACCCAAGATTACTGGCTCATAAAATGATGAGAAGGGAATGTTCTGCTCAGTAACATTAGAAATCAAAAGAAGAATATATACTTTCATTAATGTATACTAGATTCCAAGAATAGGAACTAGTACTGTTAGAAAACAACTGAAACAAACTGTCCAAATTTCAAAAGGTAAAGTAGCAGGGGATTATAATTGTATAGTAAAGGCAGAAGATACTAATTCTACTAGAAAAAGGAAAATATTGGCTTCAGCAAACAAATTAATAAAATGTACAGACTTGTATATTAAAGACCTAAATGCTTTCTCAAACTCGGATTTGCTATTCTTCACTCAAGCACTTAACTTGGCTTCAAGCAGACATTGAACTCAAGCTAGAATTGATGCATCTCCATTGAATTATTAGATAGATTAAGTAGGGTTAAAGTAATATTGTGTCCAATTTCAGATCATAACGCTATAACTTTTGAGCTGACATTTAAAAGTAATAATATACCTACACAAACGGATACCTGCTTACATAACTAACTTTAAAGATTTTAAAGATTTTTAAATGAAAGAAATACAAACTTTTATAGCAATTTATTATACAGAACATCTCAGAGGTTTATCTTTGGGACTCTCTTAAGGTCCATTTAACTGGTAGGATTTTATCTTGGTATAGATTTAAAAAAATCAATGGGACAAGGAACTGACCGAGTTACAAGACAGTACTGACAAATTAAAACTACATAGTCAAAAGAGAAACACTGATATGACAAAAGAAATGAATAGCTTAAATAGTAAATATTTAGAAACTTTAAATCATAAGGTTAGAATTAATTTGGAAAGGATTAAGATTGTAAACTTCACTGTTAATCCTAAATTTATGCATAACTTAGCTAACATAACAACAATTTTAAATAGATCCAATCATATCATATAAATATATTCTAATATGAGAAAGAAAAAGGCCACTGAAATTGAGGACATTCTGATTTAGAAATAATTTTGATACAATTAATAGAAATAAAACATTAATGAACTCTCAGGAAGAAATTAAAACATTTATCGGGAATATTAACACGTTAACTGAAGAACAGATGAAAATAATTGAT
Organism: Protopterus annectens; assembly: GCF_019279795.1. Classification (NCBI taxonomy): domain Eukaryota; kingdom Metazoa; phylum Chordata; order Ceratodontiformes; family Protopteridae; genus Protopterus; species Protopterus annectens. Next base: position 287,096,519 of record NC_056736.1, on the reverse strand, counting down.
AAACCTATTTATTACTTTCTCAGACCTTAAAACTCAAATTAACAGGATAAAACCAAACAAGGCTCCTGGTAATAATGGCATACCTGAACTCTCTAAATTAATGACAAAGGAAGCCTTTTGCATCTTACTTAAAGTCTTTTCAATGGTTAAAAAATGTATTAAATGCTCCTCATTCCTGTAAATACACTCTTATCTCACAAATTCTAAAAACAGGTAAGGATCTTATTATATATTCCTCTTACCGACCAATATCTTTACTAAATACAGACAAATTATTTATGGCTGTTCAAGGTAATAGAGTAAAACAGTTTCTATCATCTATGGTCACTGGTGATCAAACTGGATTCATATTAAACAAGGATTCCTATGATAACATTAAAAGAATATTGACAATGATTATGTAACCAAAACAAAAGCCAAACATTAATAAGTTTAGATTTTGACAGTGCTTTCGACTCTAAGCTGGAATTCTCTCTCATTAATATTAAAAGAAAGTAATTTCTGCAACAACTTTATACATCTTATCGAACTTCAGAGTCAATTAAGATTTCTAAAGGGACCAAGCAAGGATGCCCTCTCTTACCTTTACTTTTTAACTTTAGTCATAAGACCATTTGCTAATTTTATAAGATGAAGTTCAAACATAAAAGGTATTCAAGTATGGAAGATTCAGCTGTTTGCAGATGATATTCTATTAACTTTAAATAAATGTAATAGCTCACTTCCAGCTGTCTTTAAAGCAATGAAAATCATTCAAAGGAACTCTGGCCTTAGTTTCAATGATGGCAAAACAAAACTTTTACCCATAAATTTTAACATTAGGCATATAGATAAAGCTTTTACTAAATATACAGTTCAGGAAAAAAGAAGAATTATTTAGGGATAACTATTACTGACGATATTAATCATATAAAACTCTAAACTAAAATAATAGTTTCACAAATCACCTAGTAAATAACTGGAACAATTATATCTTCACTATGCAAGACAGACTTTCCATAATTAAAATGATTATTTTGCCAAAAATATTGTGGTGCAGCAATAGCGTTGCCGCCTCACAGCAAGAGGTTCTCCGGTTCGAGTCTCGGCTGCAGTGTCTTCTGTGCAGAGTCTGCATGTCCGCCCTGCATTTGTGAGGGTTTCCTCCGGGTGCTCCGATTTCCTCCCATGTCACAAAGGTATGTGTCTGAAGCGTTTCTCCCCAGGCCTCCTCCTGAAAATTGGCTTTGTTCCAGGTCAGACATTTCCGGTAAAACAAATGTTAAATAAAATATCATGCAATCATTATCTTTACCACCACCAAAAATAACCACCAAATAATTATATAAAACAATTTAATAATTTATTAACTTAATTAATAATTAATGCTTTTTAGCTGCCGACCAACTTCTAAACGAATACCTAAAACTAGCTATCCCATCCATCACCTACCCCATATCATTACTAATAAACTGCTCCATCTCCGAACAATATGTTCCCAAATTATGGAAAATCTCTCATATCATGCCACTTCATAAAGGCAGCCCATCTGAAGACATAACTAACTACCATCCCATCGCCATTCTGCCCCCCTTGCCAAAATTCTAGAGAAATGTATCCACCAGCAACTCATGAATCACCTCACTACCAACAACCTACTCTCCAGCACCCACCATGGCTTCAGGACTAAACACAGTACTAACTCAGCCCTCATAACCTTTACATAGACCATTTGCCACCTCAAAAATGAAGGACAATTAGTCTCAACCATTTTCTTAGATATGTCAAAAGCTCTTGACACAGTGTCTCATCAGCTGCTCCTCAACAAACTTGCCACTTACAATCTCGATACCACACACCTAACATGGTTTCAGTTATCTATCCGACCGTCAACAGGCCACTAAATGGGCAAACAGCCTCTCCCCACTATTACCAATCATCACGGGGGTACCACAAGGCTCCATACTTCGTCCCATCCTCTTCATAATATTTACCAACGACCTATATACTGCCACCCAATATACCACCATCATTCAATATGCAGATGACTCCTCCCTTATCTGCTCAGACCACTCCCCACAAGAACTCCAGCACAAAATGCAATCATTCCAAGACATTGAAAATCACCTCACCAGCCAGCTCATCCTAAATCCAAATAACAGGCTCATAATTTTCTCTAATAAATCTTCCAATCCCAGTACCCAATCCTTCTCCAGACTAACAACGGGACAAAAATCAAACCCACCAATCAGACCAAGCTGCTAGGGGTAACCATAGATGACTCACTAAAACTTGATAAAGACATCTACCTGAACATCAAAAAAATCCACTCTAAACTAGGCGGTCTATACAGGGTTAAACCTTACTTTACACAACAAGCTAGACTGGCCACTGCAAGATCCCACTTTCTATCCACCCTCCTATACTGATCTGAGGTCTGTACTAACCTATCAAAAACAGACCTAAATAAACTAGACTCCTGCTGTAACAGAATAGCTAAGTTTGTCACCAACCAACCCCACCTAACACACCACTGCACTGCTTTAAGACTGCTCAACTGGCTAGAACTTCCCAACCTATTACTAAAACAAATTTTACTTGCCCGTAAAAATCATATTCAACTCTACTGACTGCCCAGCTCTATCAAACCTAGTCCAGCCCAACGCAAACTGTAAACTCCTCGGGTCATCCAACAAACTAATGCTAAAAAGTAACCCAGTCTCACAACTATCACGGCGCAGTGGTGCAGCGGTAGCATTGTCACCTCACAGCAAGAGGTTCAATTCTTGGCTGGAGTGCCTTTTGTCCTCCTTGCTTTTGTGTAGGTTTCCTTCTGGTGCTCCGATTTCCTCCGTTACAAAAACATGCATCTGGAGCATTTCTATCTGTGCCTCCGTTGAAAACTGGCTTTGTTCCAAGTTGGACTTTCCTGGTTAACAAATGTTAAATAAATAACTAAATAATGCTAAAATTTTTATGGCTTCCTAATAAGCCTAGATTAGCTTTAATTCATCTTACTAGAGACTGGTCTTGAGGTGGTGTTGGTCTATCAACTTTGAGCTATATTCACTAGCTTCAATCATTAGGACTATAACGCTCTGGAGGAATAATCATTACACTGCTAGATGGAAAGAGCTCCAAGAAAATTTTATATTAGAAACTATTTCTTTTAAAGATTTAAACCACGATTCAATTTCAAACAATGCTTTACTTTCATTATTAAAACAATTTTCAAATAATACTATTAAAGCTATCAGTTCTAATTATCTATCCATTATTATGATTACCTTAAGAATTTTCATCTACAGACATTAAATGTATAAAGTAAAGCTTTTTTCTCATTTTTCCAATAGCTTACACTCACAATAATATTTCCACTTTTATCACACAATCTTTACTTTTAAAGAAAATATGTTATACTGGTTTCAGTTAATGGATAAAGAAAAATTATATTCTGTTGATTATATAATAAATATAATTGAGATAAAGATATGTAGTTACTTGTACAAAACGGTAGACAGTTCCTTGAACACAAGACTAAATTAATGCAACAAACTGTAAAAAAATTCTGTTCCTAAATTAATTGATTTCTTATCTTTTGCATTCAACAGAATACAACTGAGAAATGTCTTTTATCTAAATTATATAAAGTGATTAAAAAGAAATGGAATATAATAGACAAAGTTACTGGAATTATTATAGACTTATTAATGTCTCCAAGGGAAGAGGATAAAAGATTAATTTTACTGTCAAAGCAAAAAAAGTTATGTACTCACCATAACGTTCCATGCGAGTTGTTCATCTCTCCTTAATTCTTACTGATGGGTTCGGAGCCGATCCTCAGCCAAATGCAAAAGCTTGAGGCCAACTCCCTATCCCATGATGCACTTTGATCTTCTATAAGATCATCTTTGCTGCCACCTGGCTACCTATGACTATTAATATGCCACCCTAAAAACTGGATAAGAGACAACACACCATACATAAAAGAAGTCTCGGTCCTCAAGTAGACTGGATGGGGGTTGGAGGGTGGGACGTAAGAATGAAGGAGAGATGAACAACTCACATGGAATGTTATGGTGAGGACATAACTTCTAAATGTGAAGTTGTTCTATCTTGTTGTTCATTCTTACTGATGGGTAGCGTCCCAAGCACCATCTTTCTCGGGTGACTCACGGGAGAATGTTCTTCAGAACAGTGGAACCAAAGGAAGCCTCGTCCCTGGATGCCTTGTCTATTTTGTAATGAGTGATGAAGGTATGAGGCCTTGACCAGGTAGCTGCTGTACAAATAGTATCTAATGGTAACTTAGAAAATACAAAGCGAACTGGACAACCAGGAAAAGTAAAATTTTAAAAGTAAAACTTTATTGAGCACTTTTGTCAATTTTTAACTATGACTTCTTCAGAATAAAATCAAGTTACACACTGAGTCTTATATAACCAGTGCAATAAATCAATTTAAATAACTGTAAAAAGTACATCCACTTTTAAAGGTACAGGCTCCCTTAATGCATTTTACTAGTAAGTCATGTAAATTTTGACCATAGGTGTTATATCTCTTTATAACTATATTTTCATAACCAAGAACAAATAAAATCAATAACATTCCTGTCATGGTTGTAAAAAACATGGAATATTTAAATGCAGAAGTCTGCTTTTAATTTTAAAAAACTGCTAAGTGAAACCATATCATTAAGTCCTGGGCTAGTGGTGGCATTGACCCTCAATTGCCATAATAGTTCTTTATACGCCAGTAAATAGTCAATAGGGCCACCCCTTTCATCTTTGATGATCTGTTCAAGAACTATAAACTTGAAATAGTGACCTGGGTGAAGGTTGATATGTTTGGCTAATGCATTTGTAATGTTACATTTATCTATATCATAAATATGTTGATAAATGCAGGTTCTAAAAGCATTTTTGTTTTTTCCGATATAGAAGCACATACAAGTCTGACAAATGCTGGCATAAATGACTTTTTTACTACCACAATTGTATTTCTGAAATAATCTAATCCATCCATAACCTTTGAGTAAAACCCTGTCTCCCTCTAATATGTGCTTACACTGCGTATACTGCCCACATTTAATCATTTTTCCCAGTCTACCGGTGGTACTACTAAATGGATTTCTTTCAAGGATATTCTTGATGCTGGTGTCCTTTCTGTAAACCACTACGGGGGCTTCACCAACCTTCTGACCTATGTTTTCATCACTGTTAAGAATGAACCAGTTTTTGAAAACGATGTCACGAATCAGTAGGAACTGTGCAGTGTATGTGAGGATGAGCCCATTGTGAAAATGACCAGTAGAATTGTTACTGTTCTCCAACGGTACACACAATCTGGTAATATCAATTCCTAATAAGGGCTAGAAATGTCCCTCTAATCTCTTTTTAGTAACTTCTTCCAACAAAGGTGTAACAAATTTTTTCGGATATCCTCTTCTTAAAAGCATACTCAATAAAACATCCCTTCCCTTCTGGAAATCTTCCATCCTGCTAACCATGCGGGCTAGTCTCACCCCCTGGCCTTATTTAACTAAGGATCTTTTTTTGATGCACAGGGTGCCACTCTCAAAATGGGGAAGGGAGTTCCAGTATGTAGGTTTGCTACAGATGGTGGAGAAGAATACGCTACTGATGTAGTCTTTGCTGATTCTGATGTCTAAATAACTAATGGAGTCAGAATTCGTTTCCATGGAGAATTTGAGGAATGTAGTGCTCGAATTGAGGAACAGTAAAAATTCATGCAACTGGTCACGGTCTCCATCCCAGAAAATGAGGATGTCATCCAGGTAACGACCATAAAACTTACAATGGGACATTCCTGAAGATGAAAAATCTTGACAGTTCCCACTGAGTCAGAACAATGTTGGCAAAAACTGGTGCACACGCTGCCCCCATAGCTACCCCTGTGGTTTGTTTAAATAAATGACCTACAAAAGTCAAAAAACTGTTCTCTAACACAAGCTCCATAAATGTCCTTAATGTAAGTATTTTGGTGTGTAAAAACTTGGTCTGTTGACATAAGAAGTCATAAAACATTTCAATACCTTCTTTGTTGGGAATGACACTAAATAAGTCCTTGACATCAATTGTAGTGAAAATGATGTCATCACTGAAATATTCCTGTTTGATTTTTTTCAAATAATCCCATGAGTCTCTGATGATATGAGAAAAAGACCCCAGACAGTTCTTTAACTGGAGGTCTATATATTTGGCTATAGTTAAAGTCTTGGACCCTTTTGCGTCCACAATAGGTCTTAAAGGTGGATGCAAGATGTTCTTGTGAATCTTAGGTATCCCAAATATTGTTGGGATCCTGGGGTTGTTTTGTGCATAGTAGTTAAATTCTACTTCTGATATCTAGTCATTCAAAAGCAGATCCATAAGAACCATGTCCATATGTCTGTATGCGATGTTAAGTTCATTACGGGAAGTCTGCTGGTACCCTTCCCCAAATAAATGTCCTAACATGTTTTCTATGTACCTGTCCTGGTCCATGACCACAAGACCACCTCCATTGTCTGGTTTCATGGCTCGAATGGCTTTATTATTAGATAGATTACTGAGAAGTATGGTTTTCTCTTTGGTTAAATTGTGTAATAAATTTGAATTCCGATTTTTAGAAAGTTGTCTAATGTCATTCATACAAACCTTTTGGTACAATTGTATAGTGGGATGTAAAGGAGGGTTACTTACACTTGCCTTTTTACAAGAAGTGATGGTAGTATTTCTATTTGCTTCTCTACCCATAGTGGCACTAAAATTCAATTTTCTAGTGAAAATCGTAATGTCAAGCAAAGTTTTTTCTATCTTCAGAGGTAACAAAAAGCAATGCCTTCCTTTAATGTCACACAAATGCTTTCACACAATGCTTCATCAGGTGTATGAATAACATAATCAACCACACCTCTTTATATATCTTAATCTTACCACATGACTTAAGAGTCTAATAAATTTAAAGTTATATACTATTATAAAATAATAGGTTAAAAGATGGATGTATGGAAGTGTGTTAACATCAACTAATATAACTGTTTATAATATATATAAAAAATGTGTGACATTAAAGAAGGCATTGCTTTTTATTACCTCTGAAGACTGACTTATTTACCTGTTTGGATTCTGGAGCCTTACCTCAGCATTCTTATTTGGATTCAAGCCTGTATTGAGTATTCCTGCAGATGTATTTGGTGTTCATTAGGCATTTTTTGTATTGTCAAAGTTTTTTCTATGTTAAAATGTTTGGAGGGTACAAAGTTCAGACCTCTCTCAGAGGTTTGCCCACTCCTTAGTAACTGTGACACTACTTAAGTTGTAAATTTTGAAGTCGTTTTGGTCATTGACAATAACTGCCTCTTCATGATCAGGCAACATATTATAGTTTATTGCCAGTTCCCTCGTCTTCCCCCTCCCCCATCCTTGACTGTAATGTTGTGGGTTGTGTATTTCCCCCTGATATGCTGTATTCTGAGGCCTCCTGTACTGGTGATTTTGTTCTCGAATTTTCTCTGACCTCCTTAAGAGTTGTCCTAAAGGGATGGGAAGTGGGGTGGTGTCACTTTGATATTCATTTTTATCATTAATTTCCTCGCCATTGACTTCATTAATGTTATAAAGTTGTTGTCACCAGTATTGTTATGTACTTCAACTAATGGATAAGCTTGACCTCCTTCATAATCCTGGGCATCCCTTATTAACTTTCTAGGCTTTTTCTCCTTTATCTTCTCTAAAATGTTATCAATGTTAACAAAAACAGTGTTGTATTCATTCAGTTTAACACAAAAATTAACATATTTTTTCACAGTGGCATCAAGTTTGCTAACAGTGTCTTGCAATGCTACAAACTTTTTATCATTGTCTCTAACTAACAGTTCCAACAGTTCACAACCCTGGTGGTTAAACAGAGTTATTAAATCTTTATGCAGTTCACTGTTGTTAGTTAAACCATTAGGAAAACGCCAGTACCTCAGACCTTTTGGCACCTGTTCGCGTCTGAGGCATTCCCTAAGGTACTGATTCTCAATTTGCAGTTTCTTTAAGGCTTAAACATTCTTTTTCCAAAGTTTTAAGTTTAAGATCAAAAGTACCTTGTATAATGGATTGGTTGGTGGTGTTGGAAAAATCAATGCTGTCCTTGTTAATCCAGTCAGTTAAATTCAAAGCATTTGTTGTGTTACACTGTATAGATCCATTACTTTGTGTCTGCACTCTTCTGTGTGCTGCCTCTAAACAAACGGAAGTGCCTGATGGTGTAACAGAATTAGTTCCTCTACTACTAGTTCCTGTTTGTTGAATAGGGCTACCTTGTCCTGGTGCAATACTGAAAAGGTAGTCCTGTGAAGTAAAAACAGGTTTTGTTTTGGTTTGGCTGAAATCATTCACAAAGTTGTTCATCTTGTGACTCAATCCTGAAATTTGAGTATTAAATGTACCTATAAGCTCGGTTAGCTTATGAATAGCCAAAGTCAGGTCTTCATGTATCTCCCTGGTGCTCCCTCCGCTCTGCGGACTGGAATTCATTGTAAACCAAAAGGAGCAAAACTAAGAAAATACAAAGCGAACTGGACGACCAGGAAAAGTAAAAGTAAAATTTTATTGAGCACTTTCGTCAATTTTTAACTATGACTTCTTCAGAATAAAATCAAGTTACACACCGAGTCTTACATAACCAGTGCAATAAATCAATTAAAAAAAACTGTAAAAAGTACATCCACTTTTAAAGGTACAGGCTCCTTTAATGCATTATACTAGTAAGTCATGTAAATTTTGACCATAAGTGTTCTATTTCTCTTTGCATCAAGGGAGCCTGTACCTTTAAAAGTGGATGTACTTTTTACAGTTATTTAAATTGATTTATTGCACTGGTTATACAAGACTCAGTGTGTAACTTGATTTTATTCTGAAGAAGTCATAGTTAAAAATTGACGAAAGTGCTCAATAAAATTTTACTTTTAAAATTTTACCTTTCCTGGTTGTCCAGTTCGCTTTGTATCTAATGGTAACTTAGCAGAGAAGGGTGAAGCGGTAGATACAGCTCTAGTAGAGTGGGGCTTTATTTTTTGTTGTAATGGAGCATTCACTGAACTGTAAGTGAAAGAAATACAATCTGATAACCATCTTGACAAGGTGACTTTGGTCACTGGAGCACCTTTTTTTGATTCCGAAAAGGAAACAAAGAGTTGTTCTGTTTTTCAGAATTGTTTGGTCCTGTCCAAACAAAATCGGAGTTGCCTATGAACATAAAGTTGGTGCAGCATGTGTTCCACCTTATTTGTATATTTAGGGAAAAAAAAAGTACAGTTGTGTACCTACCATAAATGTAGATGTTCGAGTGTATTCACTGTTGCAGTCATTACACTTGGGTTATCCTGCTGGCAGGCTACCCGCCGTCAGCCTGAATTCCAAAGTCCTGGTCCAGCATCGGATGCTGTTGCCTCTTCCCTGATGTCAGTGCGCCAGGGGTATAAAAGAGGCAGCCGACGAAATTTTATTCAGTTTTTCTTGCTCCAGATGTCAGGTACCCCCCAAAAGGGTAGGCTAAATATTCTGCTCATAAAAATGCATGCACTAACATAAACATTACCTTCATCTACAAGCAAAAACACCACATAGGTTGTATAGAATAGAGAAGTACAGATAAGTCCCAGCAATGAAGAGGGATGGTGGGCAGGTAACCTGGACTGCAACAGTGAATACACTCGAACATCTACATTTACGGTAGGTACACAACTGTACTATGTTCATCGTGTTTCACTGTTGCAGTCATTACACTTGGGTTGAATCCCAAAGCTGAGGTTGGGTGGCTGGGCCTAAACAGAATTAGGAGTGGCTATGAGGCCCTGCAGAACTGCAGTGGCAAAGCCTGCTCTGGATTTAGAGTAAAGAGGTAAGTGGTAGTGTTTTGTAAAAGTGTGCACTGAAGTTCAAGTTGCAGCCTCCAAAATGTCCTTGGGTTGGTACTCCTCTGAGGAAGGCTGCTGAAGTGGCTGCTGCTCTGGTTGAATGTGGCCTAATGCCCTTAGGCACTGATTTGCCATATTGTGAATAGCAGAAATGAATGCAGTGGCCTATCCATTTTGAAATAGTCTGCTTTGAAATTGCTTTTCCTTGCGATCCTGCAGCATATGCCACTGAGAGTTGCTCAGTCTTTCTGAAAGCTTTAATTTTGTCCAAGTAGAAGCATAGCTGTCTGTGTATGTCCAAAGAATGCAGAAGTCTCTCCCCCTTATTCTGTGGGTTTGGATAAAAGGTAGGCAAATGAATGGTTTGGTTAAGAGCCACACTGGACACTACCTTAGGCATAAATGTTGGGTTTGTCCGATTGGAAAATAATAAAAGGTTCCACAGCCATTAGTGCTTGTAACTCTGAGATTCTTCTTGTTGAAGTTATTGCTAGGAGCAGAGCTGTTTTCCATAAGTATTTTATCTCAGCTGTATTGGCTGGCTCAAAAAGAGGCAGTGTGAGCTTTTCCAAGACAAAATTGAGGTCCCATGCAGGTACTGGAGCTCTCCTTGGAGGTCTTATGTTTTTGGCCCCTCTGAGGTACTGCCTTAGCAGTGGATGTGAAAAAATAGGTGGGTCCGTATTGTAATGAGCTGAAATGGCAGAGGCATGGATCTTAATTGATGAGAAGGATAGGCCTTTGTCCAGCATCTCAGTTAGGTATTGTAAAATCTGAGGAATATTTGGTACAAGTGTGTCCATTCCTTGTGCATGGTTCCAAGCACAGAATTTCTTCCATTTTTCTGCATAAGATTTTCTGGTGCTGGGCCTCCTGGCCTCCAAAATAACATCCATAACTGCTTTAGAGAGAGGTGTGTTCTGAATGGTTACATTATCCACCATGCAGCCAGATTTAGGGTTCTGAGTTAGCTGTGTAGGATCTGTTTTGTTGAGTCAGTAAATGAGAAATTTCAGGTAGTGTCCAGGCTGGGCCTTGTGACAAGCTCTTTAGGATTGGGTACCAGTGCTAGCGTGGCCAGTCTGGGGCAATCAGTATAATTTTTGGCTTCCCTTGTCTGACCTTTAGGAGTACCTTGGGGAGGAGAGGCCGTCGAGGAAAGGCATACACTGTAAGGGTTTTCCAGCTGAATGATAGGGCATCCACTTTCCATGCTTGTTTGTGATAAGTCCTTGTGCAGAATCTCTGTAGTTGGCAGTTGTGAGGGGAGGCAAATAGATCTATGTCTGGGCATCCCCATTTTCTTGTTATCATGCTGAAGATTTGGGGATCTAGTTTCCACTCGTGAGGATCCATGAGGTTGTTGCTTAGTTCGTCTGCCAGAGTATTTGTCTTTTCTGGCAGGAATTGTGCTTGCAGGTGTACTTGATAAGTCAATGCTGTGTTCCACAAAGTCATGGCTTGTCTGTAGAGGAGGGTATGAATGTGTGCCTCCTTGTTTATGTACCACATGACTGTAGTATTGTCCGTCTTTATCAGCAGTTGCCCTGGATGAAGTAGTTCCTTGAAGGCTGTCAGTGCATTCTGTACAGCTAGCATCTCTTTTTGATTGATATGAAGATGCATTTGGCTTGCGGGCCATGTGCCCTGAATACATTTTCCTGCATTGTGGGCCCCCCAGGCATAATCTGATGCATTGGTTGTTAGTGTCTTGTCTGGCTGTGGGTAAAGTGAATGGCTGTCCCTTGTTGTGGTGACAGGCCTGTGCCCACCATCAAAACTCCTGTTGAAGGCAGGGAATGAGGGTAACTTTTAGTTATGTACTTACCATAACGATAGATGTATGTGATCCATCTTGCCTACATTCATAACTGATCGGCTCCGACTCAGCAGATACACTAGCACGAAGTCCCTCATTGGCTGGGCCAACCCCCTTATCCCAGGATGCAGCACGTCCTAACCCCCAGATCTTGTTTGCCCCACAACAACTCACCCACATGTGCCACTCCAACTGCACAATAGTGTTTCCTCCAGATCCAACAGGTAGGGGGAAGGAGGGCGGGTACGTAAGAATGTAGGTGACATGGATCACATACATCTATCGTTATGGTAAGTACATAACTAAAAGATGTAATCAGATCCTATCTCGCCTACATTCATAACTGATGGGACAGCGTCCCTAGCACCTAGATCCTGGGAGGCTCACTGGAAAACACTCCTGAGCACTGTGGAACCAAAGGACGCCCGATCTCTAGAGGCCACGTCCAGTTTGTAATGAGAAATAAAAGTATGTGGAGAAGCCCAAGTGGCTGCTGCACATATCTCATTCACCAACAGTCTGGCGTGGAAGGCCACTGAAGTTGCCATAGCCTTAGTAGAAAGCGTTCTAACTGGAAATGGAAGGTCCCTTCCTGTTGATGCATAAATAAATGAAACACAATCCCTAATCCACCTAGCGAAAGTGGTCTTAGTTACTGCTTTGCCAATCCTGTTATCTGCAAACAACTGGTCTGATTTCCTCTGCTGCTGTATCCTATCCAAGTAAAACCTCAGTTGTCTATGCACATCCAACTGATGAAGTCTGTATTCTGCCTTGTTGGAAAATTTTGGAAAGAAAACTGTTAGCTCTATAGATTGCTGCAGACAAAGAGCAGAAGAAACCTTCAGAAGAAATGACAGGTTTAGTCTTAGAGATACTCTATCCTTGTGAAAGATCAGATAAGGGGGCTTAACAGAAAGGGCTTGAAGCTCCGAAACCCTTCTGGCTGACGTAATAGCTACCAAGAAGGCAGTCTTCCAAGATAAGAACTTTTGCTCACAAGTGGCCGCCGGCTCGAAGGGATGAGACGTCAAGGCTCCTAAAACTACATTTAAATCCCATGGCAAAACAGGTTGCGACACCGGGGGGGGGCGAAGCAACAAAGCTCCCTTAAGAAAGGCCTTACACAACTTATGACTCATGAGTGAAGGCTCAAAGGCAACATGATAATTAGAAATCGTTGCCAATTGGACTAAGTGTGGAGACAGTGGAACCCTGTCTAAAAAGAGTTGCCAAAAAATCTAATACTGCCGACACCGGGGCTGTCAGAGGGTCAAGGTTGTGCCGCTGGGCCCAAATGGCAAACCTTTTCCATTTATTAGAATATATCTCCTTAGTGGAAGCTCTGTGAGAAGAAGACAGAATCCGGACCACATCAGGTGAAAGGATATGCTGTCTGACTAAGGTCGGAAGTGGAGCAGCCAAGCCGTTAGCTTGAGAGTTCGCAGTGATGGATGGGCCTGACCCGACTGAAGAGTCAGGAGGTCTGGAACTGGGTCCAGAATCCAAGGATCCTTCACTGCATACTTCCGAAGGAAAGGAAACCAAACTTGGCAGGGCCAGTGTGGTGCAATCAAAATCATGCTGCTTCCAAGCAGATCGCCTTCTGAATCACCTTTGGCAGTAGTGGGACCGGAGGGAAGGCGTAGAGCAGACCGGAGGGCCAATTGTGGAATAGAGCGTCCCTGGTGACTCCCCCTGGGGGGGAATCAGGGAGAAGAAATTGCTGCACTTCGCGTTCCAGGGGCTGGCGAAAAGGTCGCAACAGGGAAACCCCCACTTGGAGAAGATCTGAGCCGCTACTTGGTCGTTCAGGGACCACTCTTGAGGCATCAGAATAACTCTGCTCAGCCTGTCTGCTCACATTAGACTTCCCCGGAATGTGCGTTGCCACTAGAAATCTCTGGGAAGCGATCGCCCAGTTCCAAACTCTCATGGCTTCTCTGCAAAGAGGATAAGACCTGGTTCCTCCTTGCTTGTTCAGGTACCATACTACCGCCATATTGTCTGAGAAGATTGCGATGATACCCTTGGGAAGAGGGCTGTGAAATGCCTGCAACGCTAGAAGCACTGCCCTCATTTCCAGAACATTGATATGTAAGTGGGTTTCGTGATTCTGCCACGTGCCTTGAACCATCCTGCCCAGATAATGCCCCCCCCCACCCTATCTGGGAGGCGGCCGTGGTCACTGTGGCAATGGAGGAGGGGGGGCAGAAGAGTCTCCCCTGGTTCAGGCTGGAGGAGAGGAGCCACCAACGAAGATCTCGCCGGCACGTTTCCGTGATGAGAATCGGGTAGGACAATGGCAGATCCTGGTATGACCACTGGGTCGACAGTAGCCATTGGAGAATTCGCATGTACAATCTTGCCAGAGGGACCAGAAGAATGGCGGCCGCCATCGACCCCAAAAGCTGAAGGACCATCCTGGCTGGGGCTTTCCTTTGGAGTAGTATGGCTAGGACTTGGTCCTGTAGTATCTTTATCCTCTCTGTTGGAAGGAATGCTCGCATCTCTACAGAGCCTAGCTCTGCGCCTATAAAGGCAACACGCTGTGATGGCAGCAATACAGACTTTTCCCAGTTGAATGCAATTCCTAATAGATGTCCCAACTCGATGGTAGCACTCACGGCTTGAATAAGAAGATGCCTGGTGGGGGAGGTGAGGAGCCAGTCGTCTAGATACGAAAACAGCTGGAATGCCAGACGTCTCAGGTGAGTCATCACCACTGCCAGACATTTGGTAAACACCCTGGGGGCTGTGGTGAGACCAAAGGGCAGGGCCCGGAACTGGAAGTGACTGGCTCCTAGGCAGAAGCATAAATGTATCCTGGACGCCCTGTTTATCTTGATGTGATAACAGGCGTCCTTGAGATCGATGGAGCACATCCATACTCCTTTTTCCAGCAATGGGAAAATGGATTGCAACGTGACCATCTGGAACTTGGACTTCTTTACGAAGCGGTTTAGGTGGCAGTGGTCCAGAATGGGTCTCAAGTCCCCTGTTCTTTTCGGCACCAAAAATAACTTTGAGTAAGTTTCTAATCCGGTCTGGTCTGCGGGGACTGGCTGGATGACTCCCTTTCCGAGCAGCTTTGCGACCTCTATGGCTGCTTGATCCCGTTGACTGGGTGGCATATCCAGGATTTTCCTTGATGGTGGAGGGGGACGGATAAAGGGGATGGTGTAACCTCCAGCGATGATACGAAGCACCCACTGATCCTGAGTGATGGAACCCCAGGCCCTTGGATGCGTCGAGAATCGACCCCCGACTGGCTCCGGAGACGCACAGTCGGGCAGTCCCTCTCCCAACTCCTTTATGAGATCCCTTTGGAGCCTCGTAAAGTGACATAAATAATTCAGCCACCGCAGGGTAAAGGTCGCTGATGTCAGTGTACGCTTCCCGTACCTATCCATGCTCCTGGACTCCTTGTTAGGAGGATGGATAGAAGTAGATGCCTCTGCCACATCTTGCTGGGTGGCAGACGCCACCACCATAGCATCAACTGGAACTCCCTTGGTTAGAAACTCCTTGCCAGGGGGTGCGGATAAAAACTTGTTGGGGCGAGAAGGAACTGGCTCCACAGAATCAGGGTGTTCCCACACCCTTCGATAAATAAGGTCCAGTAACTCATCGAAGGGTGGAGACACCCAGGAGGCAGAGGGTTGGGCTCCGAAAGCCTTGAGGAAGACAGACTCCTCCGCAGAAGGGGTTTTGGATGGCCAGTCGCCCCTCTGTCTCAAGATCTCCAGGATATAGGAGAACGAGACATCGTCAGAGGACGACTTAGGGGACCCTTCCGCATCATCGAGGTCGGTGTCCAAGGTGACAGACTCATCTGGGGAGTCTATGTGCTTCCTCTTGCACGATTTTTTCCTGGGGGGCTCTTCAGGCATGAACTCTGAAGGCTCCTCGGAAAACAAGGGACCACACAAGGAGGAATCCTCAGGCCTAGAAGCTGCACTGTCCGAAGACAGGGGGGCAACAGAAGCTCTAGTCGCCGTGTCTAGGGAAGGAGTCACAGATTCAGGTGAAGCCACTAGAGACTTGGCCAGTGTGCTCCTCATAGCCTCGAAGGTGGGCCCACCAGAATCTGAGGAGAGGCCCGTCCCCGAGACCATGACCGGTGTCGGGGTTCCCCTAGCCGAGGCGCCAAGAGGGAGACTAGGGGCCGAAACCAGAAGCCCCGACGAATCCCCCTCGGGCATGGCTGAGGGCACCTGAGAACCGAAACCTCTGGATGGCACAGAAAGGGTTGGAGCTGAAGACTGTGCCGACAGACTAGCAGTGGGTCTCAGGACCGACTCAAGGACTTCACCTGACTCTACGAACTCCGACTTCGACGACATCAAGGTTGTCGGAGGAGGAAGAAATGGTATCGAAAGGGCTGGCTCCGGGGCCGAGGCCGGAGACGAAAATAATTTGGATAAGACAGGTGACTGGAGGAGCCTCTGGACCACCCTATCTACATCCGAATCTGAAAGCCTGGAGGAAACAGAAGGGGGCCGAGAAACTTTTTCTATCGGTTCCGAGACGAGGCTAGGAGGCCGGCTCCGAATCTGCTACAAAAGGATCAGGCCGAAGCAGACTCTACCAGAACAGAGACCCCTTTCGGCCCCGAAGGTTCAGGAGCCGACGAAACCGACCCCAGAGCAGAAACACTCTCCTGTGGCTCCAAGACCAATGGAGCCAAAGAAGGAGACCCAGATTTAGACCCTCTATCATGCGGCTCCGAAATCAGTGGAGCCGAGGAAGGGGACAGAGTACCTGATCTCTCATCCCGAGACTCCAAAACCAGTGGAGATGAGGAGGGAGACCCAGATTTAGATCCTCTGTCCTTCGGCTCCGAGGCCAGTGGAGCCGAGGAAGGGGACACAGATTTAGCTCTTTTTGCAGGCGGCTCCAACGGACTTGTCGGAGCCGAAGACTTCTTTTGCTTCAATTTTGAGGAGGGAGAAGAAGCCAAAGCTTCCTCGAAGGCTGGCTTCATCAGACCCTTCAGGATAAGCTTATTTTTTTCTCTCATGTAGGACATGAGAGGAGAAAGCATGGCAAACACTGCAAGATTCTTACAAGTGTTTAGCCCCTAGACAATAAACACAGATGGCGTGGCCATCTGTCAACGACATCTTGTAATTGCATTTTGAACATTTTTTAAAGCCAGATGGCTTATGTTCCTTTTCTTTACCAGACATACTAACTGTAACACACTCAAAACACACAAGGAGGGAAAGGGGGGAAGAACTCTAACTTAAACGCTCTACAAGAGATAGGGCAAAGGCCCTCTAACTCAAACGGGCCTAGCCCGCCAAACAGAAGGGATTACAACAACAATTCAAAAAGACAAACACAGTCAATCACAATGGAACTAACAACAAGATAGCTATTAAAATAGCTGTTTGAGTATAAATTCTAAAGCTAACTGCCAAAAAGCGACCAAAAGGCCAAAATAGAAGGGTACTTGGCCACAGCCAAGTAGAGACCACGTCGTTACTCTAGGAGCGGCAAATGAGATCTGGGGGTTTGGGCATGGTGCATCCTGGGATAAGGGGGTTGGCCCAGCCAGTGAGAGACTTTGTGCTAGTGTATCGGCCGAGTCGGAGCCGATCAGTTATGAATGTAGGCGAGATAGGATCACATTACATTTAATGTTTCCAGCCTGTGGCAATGCTGAGTCCAAACACTTTTTAGATACCATTGTAGTTTCCTCATATTCAGTCTGGCATATGGAATTAGCAGAATGCAGGATGCCATGAAGCCCAAAGCCTGCAGAATTTTTCTTGCAGATAACTGGGTCTTTGTTGCCATCATTTCGAAGTAAGAAGTCAGTTACCTTTGTTTGTCTGGCGTGAGATAAGCCATCTGGGCAGTTGTATTTAAGCTTGCACCCAGGAATATTATCTCATGAGAGGGTACCAGTTTTGATTTCTTTTCGTTCACTGTGTACCCTAGGCAAATTAGTAATCTTTTTACAAACGCCAGATGCTTCAGTAGAATGTCCTTGTTCTCTGCTTGAATAAGGCAGTCGTCCAAGTAAGGATATATTTGAATTCCTCTTTGTCTGCAAAATGTAATTACTGGTGCCAGGCATTTTGTGAAGACCCTGGGCGCAGTAGATAAGCCTAAGGACAGTGCAGAGAATTGGTAGTGCATGGAGCCAGCTATGAATCTGAGGTATCTTCTGCAAGATTGTCTGATTGGGACATGCAGGTATGCCTCTTTGAGGTCCAAAGTTACAAGCCAAGCCTTCTTGCCCAGCATGGGCAGAAGCTGCTGCAGAGTCAACATTTTGAATTTTGGAACGTCCAGAAAAGTGTTTAGAATAGACAGGTCCAGTATTGGTCTCCAGGCTTTGTCTTTTCTGGGTACCAAGAAAAGTCTTGAGTAAAATCCTTGTCCCTACTCTTGCTGTGGTACTCGCTGAATAGCCCTCATGTCCATGAGGGATGAAACTTGCTTTTGTGCCTCTGCCCACTGATTGTGCGGCAGGTCTGGCATACCTTTTGTCTTTGGAATGGTGTGAAAGTGGAACCTGTAGCCCTGAGACACTATAGTCAAGACCCATTTGTCCTGGGTGATCATGTGCCAATTTTGTGAAAAAAGTGCTAGTTTTCCCCCTAAGGGTGCTGCCAAAAGATAAGTGCTTGGCATTGGCAGAGGAAAGTCAATGGGATGGTTTCCTATATGGCTGTGATTTGACTTCTCCACTTTTGGAGGTAGAAGCACCCTATTGTTTAGGTCAGTATGAGCCTTGGGGCTGGGATCTGCCTCTAGGGAGTCTGTATCTGCCTCTTTGTGGCCTGACACTGGAAAGGACCAATTCTTAGAAGGCCAGTTCCTGCTAAATCTGGGTGGCTGTACCTGTAGGAAATCCTTAACTGTCTGCATAGATTTCACTTTATCCTCCATTTTCTTCAACACCTCTTCTGCCTCAACACCAAACAAAGTATCATGCTGTAATGGAGCATCCAATAATTTTGCTTTAACATGATCAGGCAGATACTGTTCCTTTAACCAAGCATGTCTTCTAATGACAGAACCTGTAACAGCGGCCCTGCAAGAGGCCTCCAGTGAATCAAAACCACATTGCAAAGTATGCTTTCCCACTTGCTCAGTTGCATGCAATACATCCTGCATTTCCTTGTTATCAGAACATTCAGAATTTGTCAACATTTTCTGTTTTAGCAGTGATATTAAGTATTGCTGATATTTACGCATATAAAACTGACAATTTAAAGCCCTTACAGCCAAGGTAGCAGAAGTGTAAACTTTCTTCCCCCATCTGTCCAGTGCCCTAGAATCCCTGTCAGAGGGGACATGTTTTTTTGCAGTAGAAGCCTTGACCCCCTTTGGGACCCTGAGATATAGTTTCTGGGTCAGCAGCAGGGTTTTTATATATAAATTTATGAGAGTCTGGAAAACCCTGTAGTATCTGTCTGGCTTAACAGGTGCAGGGGGTAAAGAGTCAGGAGACAAGCCGGACTCTGAAAATACATCTACAATGTCTAGAACAGGTAGAATAGCAAGAGATCTGTGCTGAGGTAGTAAAAGAAAGTCTCTGAGCCTTTTCTTAGATTCTGAGTAATCTTGGCTCTCCCAGTGAAAATGCTCCCTCATGGTATGCAGGGTTTCCCCAAAAGAATAATCCTCAAGAGGAGAGGCTGAAGGAGTAGATTCTTCAGCATCAGAATCCTCATAGGGAGGAACAGAGTATCTCTGTTCAGAAGAGGAGTCAGAGGAAATGGAAACCTGATCAGAAGAGTCATATTCTGTTGCTTGCCTAGGCCTCTTATCAGGAGGGGGATGGGAACCCCTGATCAAATTAATTAGGTCTTCGGCCATTTTAAGCATCTGTTTCTTAGGCATGGAAGTCTGTCCAGGAGAATGTTGCACTTGTTTCTTTGTCTTTAGAGCTGTTTTAGTCTTTGCCTTTGAAGCTGAGGTTGGCTTGACATATAACTGTGTAGGTCTGAAAACACCCTCAGAAGCCGATGCCTGCTCAGCGGCTCCGGACCCATCTGAGGGAATAGTTTCCGAGTGTCCAATACCTTGAGTATCCAGAGGTCTACTTCGCTCCACGAGGGAGTCGGAAGCGGCCTGTGGCTCTGAGGTAGCGGGCGTCAGGGGCTGCGAAAGTGCCTCACTGAGAACCGGCGACTGGCCTAGCGAAAGCCTCGTCGTCTGTTTTGGACCTCGGATGCCTATCCTTTTCCTTGCATTTTTTATGAACTCCGGTCGTTGGCTGTTCCGACGGCATTATATAATTAAATCTTCGGCCAAAGTAATGAAAGGCAAAATCGTACCGAAGCTTAATAGTGCGGTGGTTAAATTTAGCACAAAACCGACAGCTAGCAACGTCGTGGTCAGGGCCTAGGCAAGGAATAAAGTAAGAATGAAAATCCTTATGGAGGTATTTGCTTCCCATAAGAAATACAATTGTTAACTTTTTCTGACATCGGACTGGAGCAAGAAAAAAGTTTCCCCAATGGGGTACTTAGGTTTAATGAAGACTTCGGATCTGAAATTCGATTTTGAAAATCTCAGGAGTCTGCCGACCGGCACTTGCGAACTGCTTTTGCTTCAGGCACCACACTGCAAGAAAGACTGAAGAAAATGGTGTCGGCTGCATCTTTTATACCCCTGGCGCACTGACGTCAGGGAAGAGGAGACAGGGAAGAGGAGACAGCAACCAACACTGGACCAGGACTTTGGAATTCAGGTCGACTACGGGTAGCCTGCCAGCAGGATAACCCAAGTGTAATGACTGCAACAGTGAAACACGATGAACATCGGGGGATAGATTCAGAGATAGATTCAGAGATTCCAGGTAGAGATGGATCAGGGATTGTTTTTCTTGAAAAGGTCCACTCTGTAAGGTAACTTGTGATGACTGTCCTTCGTTAAATGCAGAAGGAGGGGGGAACCAATGCTGTCTTGGCCAAAAGGAAGTCACCAGCAAGACCTTTGGTTTGTCCTGCTGGATCTTCAGCATGTCTTTTTGAAGTAATGGGAAAGGGGAATGCATACAGTAGCATCCCCTTCCATGAAATGGAGAATGCATCCGTTGCCCTTGCTAAGGTGCTGTGTAGCCTAGTACAAAACAGTGGTAGTTGCCTGTTCAGGGGGAGGCAAACAGATCTATATGAGGTGTACACCCCCCACCTGTGGACAATGTCCAGAAACACATCCCTGTGAAGCATCCATTCATGGGATTGTGACATGCACCAGCTGTAAAGTGTCTGGCTGAATATTCTGAACTGAAGGGATATAAACTGCCTGCAGGGAGATTCAGTGTTGGGCTGCCAGGTCCCAGGCCTGGAGAGCAAGTCTGCAAAGTAAATAGCATTTGGCTCCTTCCCTGTTTGTTCACATACCAAAGAACTGTAGTACTTTCTGTGAACAACTTCAGGACCCTTGTTTTAGGGGATGAAGAAAGGCTGTCAGGGCAAATATGACTGCTCTCATTTCCCTGATGTTGATATGTTCCCGCCTGAAGGTGTGAGACTAGGTACTCTGCACTTTCAAGCAGCCCAGAGTAGGCCCCCAGCACAGACCTGATGCATCTGCGTATATCTACTGGACAGGGGGAAGGGGTTTCTGTGGAAGTCCTGGGTTGAGCATAACCTATTTTAACTACCATGGAATCTCCTTCTTCAGACAAAGGAGGAAGGGGGTGATGAAGTCCAACGAGTGTGAGTGTTGGGTCCATATGGACATGAAGTACCACTGTAATTTTCTCATCTAGAGTCTTCACAGAGGTAGGATGGAATAGTGGAGGCCATGTAACCCAGTAGCATGAGGTATTGTCTGGTTGTCAAAGCAGTCACTTTGAGGATGGTGGCCAGGTATTGGGTCTGGGTTTCTACTTTCTGGGGTGGGAGGAATGCCCTCATAACATGTCCTTATTCTGCACCCCAGGAAAACCTGGTCCTGGGAAGGACTCAGGTTGGACTTGGAAAAGTTTATGTTGAATCCCAGAGCCTGCAGGAGGGAGAGGACTTTGTGGAGTTGACTCTGTAGGAATTTGGAGCATTCTGCCTGAATCAGGAGGTCGTCCAGATATGGAAACATCTGGATCCCTTGGACTCTGCAGTAGGCCACAACAGGAGCTAGGCCATTTGGTGAAGACCCTTGGAGCAGTAGAGAGTCCAAAGGTCAAGGCTGAGAAATGAAAATGTGAGTAACCAGCAGCAAAACGTAGAAATTTCTTGTAGCTGGGCCTTATAATATGTGGAGGTAGACGTCCTTTATGTCCAAGCTGAGTAGAAATCCCTGATTTATCAGTAAAAGTAAAGGGGTTTGAAGAGTAAGCATGCGAAAGGTGGGGACCTACAAGAACAGGTTGAGGTGAGAGAGATCCAGGATAGGTCTCCAGGGTCCATTCTTCCTGGGCACCAGGAAAAGTCTTGAATAGAAACCCCCCCCCTTCCATATTCTGCCAGAGGAACCGGTTGTATGGTTCCTTGAGAAAGGAGGCTGTCTATGACTGTCTGGAAAAGGTGGAGTTGGTCTTTGGGTGGCTGGGGGATATGTCTGGGAGAAGGGGGAATGCCCACGAGATAAAACAGCCCTTTTCTATGATGGAGAGGACCCACCTGTCTGAGGTAATGAATCGCCAAAGGGGCCAGACAGTGAGAGAGTCTTAGGGACAGAGGAATGGAGTCTGGGGGGGGGGGGACAGTAAAGGCAGGTAGTCACAGGCTACCTGCCCTATCCTGAAAGGGAGTTTTCTGTGCAGAAGTCTGAGCAGACGTAGAAAGGGTCTGCTGTTTCCTTACACCTTTTCTGCCTGTAGCATGGGAAGCTGGAGCAGAACGTTTCCTAATGAACTGTGTCTTTCATGGATCGTTCCTGTGAAATATGGGAATAGGGGAGACAAACAGGTGTTTAAGGTCTTGCTCCTTCCCTTTCCGCTGAAGGTCCTTAAATAGCTCAGCCACTTTAGATCCTATTATCCAGGGGTGTATCCATTAATTTTACCCTAATGTCATCGGGGTAAGGGCTAAAACCAAGAATATCATCTTACGACTGAAGCTGAGGCAGCTGATCTTGCAGAGGCTTCTGCAGCATCATAGCTGCAATGAATAGACTGCCTAGTGACTTGTGATGAGAGATTGAGACTAGAAATTTGAACCTTGGAAGGCAAGTCTGGAAGGTCACCTAACAGTTTGGTGACCTGGGTCAAAAGTGCCAGGGCATACTTGGACATGTGTGAAGGCCAGGGTAGAAGAAGTGTAGACTTTCTTATCAAGGTGCTCCATGGCCTAACTGTTCTAGTTAGTGGGACGAACTGAGGTAGATGGCAATAACTTGAATGGCTTGTCTGCGGAGACAGAGATAGTGGCAGGGTCAGCTATAGGGCATCTGCTCAGAAATTTTGTCCCTTCAGGGACATTGTAGATCCTGTCAGGCCTCCTGGCAGTAGGTGGTTGGGAAGTAGGGTTAACTGAGGCAGCATTGAAAGTATCCAAGAAAGCTAATACTGGGGGGAATGCAAAAGGAGCAGGGGTGTCCATCTGCAGCAGCTCATATCTTTTTTGTACCTCAGACATTTCAGAGGAATCCCACTTAAAAATTTCCCTCATTTTGGAAACCGTCTCCCCAAAGGTGAGGCCCTTTGCTAGGGAATCAGCCTCTACATATTTGTCGTCTGGGGAAGCATATATCCAAGAGCAGAAGACACCTGGGAGACACAGGAGAGGGAATCCTCAGAAGAGGAGTCTGAGAAATCCCAAGCTTCAGGTAGGATGACATCCTCAACCTGAGGCCTGGGATTGATAGGAGGGCCGGCCTGTGGGAACCCAGGAAGGGCAGGCCTCAGGGCCATAAAGGCATTAAATAGGCTTTGTGAAAAAGCCTGCCAGTCTGGTTGGCTTTCAGGAGAGGGGACAAGATGCTTGGTCTTGGATTTCTTTTTCAATGAATGCCTAGGAGGCATAGGCCCTGTGGAATGCCTAGTGTCTGAAGAAGGTTCGGTGGACTGAGAAGCAGAGGAATGGCCTGTATGGGCAGCCACAGGAACATGTGGTTCCCCTTTGACATTGCAAGGCTACATCTGCAAACCCTCCCCAGACGTGCCTTCTGCTCTAAGTTCTGCAGCATCCCAAGGGGTACCTCTACTACACCTGCTTCAGCAGACTCAGAGTGTTCCTCTAGGCGAACGTCGGATGGAGGAGGGGCAGCAGTAGAAAGTACAGTTTTGTACCTACCATAAATGTAGATGTTCGAGTGCTCATACAACTGCAGTCATAACAGATGGGGTTATCCTGCAGTCAGGCGGGTCCTCGGTCGGCCGAATTCCAAAGTCTAGGTCTGGTGTCGGCTGTCGTCGCCTCCTCCCCGACCTCAGTGCAGCAGGGGTACAAAAGAGGCAGCTGACGCCATTTTCTTCAGTCTTTCTTGCCCCAGATGTCAGGTGCCCCCAGAAGGAAGGCAAACATAATGTTATGCAAAAATGCAATGTTGATAAATCAAAAAAGTACAGTTTTGTACCTACCATAAATGTAGATGTCCGAACTGGATAGCATCTGCAGTCATAACAAATGGGTTGTCCTGTCGTCAGGCAGCCCTTTGGTCGGCCGGATTCCAAAGTCTGGGTCCGGCTACGGCTGATGTCGCACTTCACCCGACGTCATCTCTGCTGGTCTTCGGGTATAAAGGCATCAGCCGACGCCATTTTCCTCAGTGTTTCTTGCCCCAGATGCCAATTGCCCTCTTGGAAAGCTAAATTTTGGATAAATGCCAATGTTTCCAAAATAGTAGAAGGCAAACACAAAAATAAACATGTATGTACATATATACAACCAAATACACCATAAGAGACTCCCCCCCCCCCCCAGCTAGCTATTAGGAGGGTAAATACCCTAGGAGTACCGCAGAGGGGAAGGAGAGGGTAATCCTGACTGCAGATGCTATCCAGTTCGGACATCTACATTTATGGTAGGTACAAAACTGTACTATGTCCTTCATGGATGCATCTGCAGTCATAACAAATGGGTAGAATACCATAGCCAAACTAGGGAGGAGGAATAATAATTATGGTGTAGTCAGGATCCCTTGCAGTACAGCAGTGGCAAACCCTGCTCGGGATCTAGAATATAGAGGTAAATTATAATGCTTGGCAAATGTATGCACGGAGGTCCAAGTAGCCTCAATAATGTCCTTGGTTGCCACTCCTCTTAAGAAAGCTGTGGTAGTGGCTGTAGCCCTTGTAGAATGAGGTCTTATGTTCTGTGGAATTGGTTTTCCATGGTAGGAGTAACAGAGTCTTATGCAATTTCCTATCCATTTGGAGATTGTCTGTTTGGAAATTGCTTTTCCTTCCCTTCCTGTTGCATAGGCCACAAAGAGCTGGTCAGTTTTTCTGTTACCTTTGGTTCTGTCCAGGTAGTAGCGTAACTGTCTGTGTACATCCAAGGTATGCATTATTCTTTCACCTGTGTTTTGTGGATTGGGAAAGAAGGTAGGTAGGTGGATTGCCTGGTTTAAAGACACTCTGGATACCACCTTAGGCATAAATGTAGGATTAGTTCTCATGGACACCCTATCTTGATGGAAGATTAGGAAGGGTTGCACTGCCATTAAGGCCTGTAGTTCAAACCCTCCTTGCTGAAGTAATAGCCAGTAGGAAAGCAGTTTTCCATGACAGGTGTTGTAGATCTGCTGTTGCTGCTGGTTCAAACGGAGGAGTGTCAACTTTTCTAGTACAAAGTTCAAGTCCCATGCTGGTAATGGTGGTTTCCTAGGAGGTTTTACATTCTTGATCCCTCTGAGAAACTGCCTGAGTAGAGGATGTGAGAAGACAGGAGGATCAAAGCTGTATTCTGCTGAAATAGCTGATGCATGTATCTTGATGGAGGAATAGGACAGGCCTGTATGTAGAAGCTCTGCCAAGTACTCCAGAATGTTAGCAATATCTATGTTCGACACATCTGTTCCTCTTTCAGTACTCCAAATGACGAACCTTTTCCATTTTCCTGCATAGTTCCTTCTTGTTGAAGGTCTGCGGGCTTCAAGGATAATGTCTTTAACCCTTTGTGAAAGGTCTGGGTTAGTTACTGTCATGTGATGTTCCAGGCAGTCAGTTGCAACTTTTTAGGTTTGGATGTATGATGTTGTAGTTGTTCTGAGTTAACATCAGAGGCATCAGGGGTATTGACCACATTTTCTCCCGAGACATGCTCCTCAGCAATGGGTACCAGTGTTGTCTTGGCCAGTTCGGAGCTATCAGAATTATCCTTGGACGTTCCTCTTTGATTTTCAGTAGTACCTTGTGCATCAAGGGAAGAGGTGGGAATGCATATGCTGTCAGGCCTTTCCAGCTGAAGGATAGAGAGTCCACCTTCCATGCAAGTGGGTGGAATGTCCTTGTGCAGAATTTTTTGAGCTGGTGATATTGTGGGGAAGCGAACAGATCTATTTGTGGCATTCCCCATTTCTTTGTGATGGCCTTGAAGATGTCCGGGTGTAGCATCCATTCGTGAGCATCCGAGGTGGTTCTGCTTAAAATGTCTGCTAGGGTGTTCTCTTTTCCCGGTACAAATATTGCCTGTAACTGGATGTTGTAGCTGAGAGCCAGATTCCAAAGGTCCAAAGTCATTCTGCATAGGGAGTAAGAATGAGTGCCTCCCTGTTTGTTGATGTACCACATGACTGTGGTGTTGTCTGTCCTTATCATCAAATGGCCTTCTTTGAGAAATGGTCTGAATTTTAGGATTGCCAGTTTTACTGCCAGCATTTCTTTTGGTTTATGTGCAGGTGCAGCTGGTCCTGAGTCCACAGTCCTTATGCGCATTTGTCCAGCATGTGTGCCCCCATCCTAGGTCTGAGGCATCCGTTGTGATGGTTTGGGTTGTTCAAAGTTGTGGAAGGGTAAGCCTGGGTTTGACTGGCATGCCGAGCCCACCATAGGAACTCCTGTTTTAAGCATGGGATTAGTGGTATTTCTGTTTCTAAGCTGTGCCTGTGTTGAGACCATAAATTCTTTAGGTACCACTGTAACTTTCTCATATGCAGTCTGGCATGTGGGACCAAGATTATGCATGATGCCATGAAGCCCAAGGCCTGCAGAACTTTTCTTGCTGTTAGTTTGTTCTGCTTTGTTAATGCCAAGAAGTAAAGAGGAGTTCTTTTGTTTTTCTGCAGTTAGGAATGCCATCTGTTTTACTGTGTCCAATTCCGCGCCCAAGAAAGTTCTTGTCTGGGATGGTATCAGTCTTGACTTTTGAAAATTGACTGTGTATCCCAGGGCTTGTAGCAAGTAAATGACCCTTTGTAAATCTGTTGTCAGCTTGCTTTTGTTGTCCGCTTGTAACAGGCAGTCGTCCAGGTATGGATAAATTTGGATTCCCTGTACTCTGCAGTGAGCGATTACTGATGCCAGGCATTTTGTGAATACTCTGGGCGCAGTAGATAAGCCAAAGGGCAATGCTGAGAATTGATAATGCTCTGATCCTGCAAGAAATCTGAGGTATCTTCTGCAATTTGGTCGAATGTTGACGTGCAGGTAGGCCTCCTTGAGATCTAGAGTTACCAGCCAACACTCCTTGCCCAGCATGGGAAGAAGTTGCTGTAGGGTCAGCATTTTGAATTTTGGGACAATGATGTATGTGTTTAAGATGGACAGGTCGAGAATAGGTCTCCAGTTTTTTTCTTTTCTTGGTACTAGGAAGAGTCTGGAGTAGAATCCTTTGCCCTGTTCTGTTATTGGTACCCTTTCCACAGCTCTTATCTTTATTAATTCTGCTGTCTGGTGCAGGGCTTCTATTTTTTTGATTTGGGGGCAGGTTTGGCATTCCTCTTTTTACTGGTAAAGTGTGGAAGTGGAACCGGTAGCCTTGGTCTATGGTTTGCAAAATCCACTTGTCTTTTGTAATATAGTGCCAATTTTTCGAGAATAAGGCTAACTTTCCGCCTAATGGTGCTGCTATTTGCTCCCTGGTAGGCGGAGTCAGAGCCAAGTCACTGTGATTGTCCTGTTGCAGTGGCAGTGGTTGCGTCTGTGCCTCGGTTATTGCCTTGCCACTGTCGTCCTCTGTAGGCACCTCCTCTGGATTGATTTCTGCCCCTAGAGCGTCTGTTCCTGCCCCTTTGGGATCTTGTGGAGTCAGGAAAGGACCAATTTTTGGCAGGCCAGTTCCTGCTAAACCTTGGGGGCTGAACCTGTAGGAAATCTTTAACTGTTTGTACAGATTTTGCCTTTTCTTCCATTTTCTTCATTACCTGCTGGGCAGGTTCCCCAAATAGACTGGCCTTATCCATAGGAGCATCCAATAGCTTAGCTTTAACATGATCCGGCAAGACCTGTTCTTTCAACCATGCATGCCTTCTTATCACTGTGCCAGTCATGGCTGATCTAAATGAAGCCTCCAGTGCATCATAGCCACATTTTAAAGAATGGTTACTAACCTGCTGGATGTTATTCACCATTTCTAATACATATTTCTTATCTAAAGATTCATCAGAGGACAGCTTTTTAATTAACTGATCAAGCATAAACTCTTGGTATTGGATCATGTGAAACTGACAGTTTAAAGCTCTAGCTGAGAGAGTAGCAGAGGTGTAGACTTTTTTCCCCCATCTCTAAGGATCTGGATTCCCTTTCAGAGGGAATAGGGTTTTTTGCTGTGGTCGAGGCTACTGCCTTAGGCCCCTGGGATATAGTTTCGGGTCTGCAAGTGGGGCCTTGTATAGGTGGTGATGAGTGTCTGGCACCCTGTAAAATCTATCTGGTTTGGCAGGGGCTGGAGGTAAGGAATCAGGTGCAGTGCAGACATCATTAAATGCATCGTCCACAACAGATAGGACAGGAGGTATAGCTAAGGGCCTATGTTGTGGTAAGTGCAGAAAAGTCCTAAGCCTTTTTCTTGAATCTGAGAAATCTTGTCCCTGCCATTGGAATTGTTCTCTCATGGCATGTAAGGTTTCCCCAAAGGAGAATTCCTCTGGTGGAGAGGCAGCTGGAATGGATTCTTCAGCATCTGAATCTTCATAATTGGAAAAAGGAGCCTCTGGCTGGTCTGTAATGTCTGAGTCATCCATGGAATCATCAGAGGACACAGGCTCGGGGCTCTGCTCTAGGTCTCTTTTCTGGGGGCTGAGAGGCCCTGTCTGGGTGAGATTGGGATCCTCTAATTAAGGATATTAAATCTTCTGCCAGAGTAAGCATTTGTGAACTAGAAGTGGGCCTGAGTGAGGGTGGTTTAACAGGCACTGATTTAGCTGATTTGGCTGCTTTAGCCCTGGCAAAGGCCTTAATAGACATGGCTGCAGGAGGCCTAGCAGCACCACGTGCTGGGGTAGAGATATCCAAGGGGATGGTGTCTGATAGATCAGTAGGAACCACAGTTGTAGGCAAAATTTCTGAGGCTGATTCAGATAAGGTAGCAGGAGCCTCAGTAGTAGTCATGGATTCGGCTGAAGATTGACCAGTTTTCTCGGTTTCGCCGAAACCGAGACACTCGCGGCTTGCTTAACCGTGGTTTCGGCCGAAACCGCGGACCGCGAGTTTCGGTCTTTTTTTTAACAATTTGGGTAGTCGGAGGATCCGACGGCATAATGTATGCAAAATCTGAGCCGAAAAACTGTTCAGCAAACTCCGACCGACGCCTAAGCGTTCGTCGGTTGAAGGAAGCACAGGCCGAACAGGCTGCTACGTCGTGGTCTGGGCCTAAGCAAGGCAGACAGTAAGAGTGGAAATCTTTATGAGGTATTTGTTTCCCACAAGTTAAACAGTTGTT
Organism: Protopterus annectens; assembly: GCF_019279795.1. Taxonomy (NCBI): domain Eukaryota; kingdom Metazoa; phylum Chordata; order Ceratodontiformes; family Protopteridae; genus Protopterus; species Protopterus annectens. The sequence goes on along the minus strand of NC_056736.1, from coordinate 287,067,076 downwards.
GACTTTCTGACATCGGCTGAGGCAAGAAAGGGTCCCCAACGGGGTACTTAGCTTTTTAGAAGTCTTCGAAGTAGTATTCGGTAGTAGTAATCTCTGGATCTGACCGACCGGCACTTGCGAACAGCTTCTGCTTCGGGCGCCACGCGGCAAGAAAGACAGAGGAAAATGGCGTCGGCTGATGCCTTTATACCCGAAGACCAGCAGAGATGACGTCGGGAGGAGTGCGACATCAGCCGAAGCCGGACCCAGACTTTGGAATCCGGCCGACCGAATGGCTGCCTGACGACAGGACAACCCATTTGTTATGACTGCAGATGCATCCATGAAGGACATCCTGGACTGCAGCTGTATGAGCACTCTAACATCTACATTTATGGTAGGTACAAAACTGTACTATGTAAATCGTGCATACAGCTGCAGTCATAACAGAGGGGTAGAATCCCAAAGCTAAGTAAGGGTGGTAGGCACCAAGTGGAACTAGGAGGGGCTAGGATGCCCTGCAAGATTGCTGTGGCAAAGCCCGCTCTAGATTTAGAGTATAGTGGGAGGTGATAGTGCTTGGAGAAAGTGTGCACTGAACTCCAGGTGGCTGCTTCCAAAATATCCTTGGTAGGGACCCCCCTGAGGAAGGCTGCAGAGGTAGCTGTGGCTCTGGTGGAGTTGGATCTGATGCATGCAGGCACAGTTTTTCCATGAAATGAGTAGCAAAAGCGTATGCAGTGGGCTATCCATTTTGAAATTGTCTGTTTGGAAATAGCCTTTCCTTGAGCACCTGCAGCATAGGACACAAAGAGTTGCTCAGATTTCCTGAATGGCTTTGTCCTGTCCAAATAATAACGAAGTTGTCTGTGAATGTCCAAGGAATGTAGTAGTATTTCCCCTTTGTTTTGTGGATTAGGATAAAAGGTAGGTAAGTGGATAGTCTGATTCAAAGCTACACTGGATACTACCTTTGGCATAAAGGTAGGGTTGGTGCATAAGGAAACTCTGCCCTGATGGAAAATGATGAATGGCTGCACAGCCACGAGGGCCTATAGCTCCGAAACCCTGCGAGCTGAGGTGATAGCCAGAAGAAAGGCTGTTTTCCATGACAAGTACTGTACCTCTGATGAAGAAGCTGGTTCGAAGGGAGGAAGGGTCAGCTTTTCCAATACGAAGTTGAGGTCCCAAGCAGGGACTGGTAGTTTCCTTGGGGGTTTTATATTTTTTGCCCCTCTGAGGAACTGCCTTAAGAGAGGATGAGAATAAAGGAGGATCTGTGTTGTATTGTGCAGAAATGGCTGAAGCGTGGATCTTGATGGAGGAGAAGGAAAGTCCATTGTTTAACATCTCAGCTAGGTACTGTAAAATTTGAGGTATATTTATTACCCAAGGATTCTGTCCCTTCTTTTGATTCCAGGCACAAAATCGTTTCCATTTGGCGGAGTAGGCCTTTCTAGTAGAAGGTCTTCTGGCCTCCAAGATGACATCCTGCACCTCCTTGGAGAGTAGAAACTGTTGGGAAATCAAGGAATTCTCCATGCAGCTAGATTTAGAGTTTTGAGATGGCTGTGAAGAGTTTTGTAGTTGTGCTGGGACAACAGAAGAGGGACTAGAGGTAGGATCCATGGTGGGGAATGTGTCAGGCTCTTCAGGAGCGGATACCAGTGTTGCCTTGGCCAGTCTGGAGCAATGAGAATCATTTTCAGCCTCTCTGCTCTGGCTTTTAATAGAACTTTGGGCAGCAGAGGAAGAGGCGGAAGGCATAGACTGTCAATGTTGCCCAATTGAAGGAAAGTCGTCCACTTTCCAGGCCTGTGGATGATAGGTCCTTGAACAAAATTTTTCAACTGGCAATTTCTGTGGGCAGCAAAGAGATATATGTCTGGCTGTCCCCATGCCTGAGTTATCTTTGTGAAAATTTGAGGATGCAACTTCCATTCGTGTGGATCTGTCATATTTCTGCTTAGGTTGTCTGCCAGTGTGTTTTCCTTCCCTGGCAGGAATTGTGCCTGTAGTTGAATTTTCAATTCCAGTGCTGTGTTCCATAGGGTCATGGCTTGCCTGCACAGGGGGTATGAATGAGTTCCCCCCTGTTTGTTTATGTACCACATCATTGTGGTGTTGTCTGTCCTTATCAATAGCTGGCCTGGATGCAGTAGGTCTTTGAAGGTCATAATAGCCTTTTGCACGGCTAGCATTTCCTTTTGGTTGATGTGAAGGAGCTTCTCTTTTTCGTGCCCATTTTCCCTGAATGCACTGATTTGTCATGTGTGCTCCCCATGTGTAGTCTAAGGCGTCTGTTGTGATGATTTGAGTTGCTTGAGGTACACAGAAAGGAAGACCTGTGTTTCTTTGGTAAGCTTGAGCCCACCACATAAATTCCTTTTGAAGGCATGGAATGAGTGGTATAATTGCTTCCAAGCTGTGGCTGTGTTGAGACCATAAGTTTTTTAGGTACCATTGAAGTTTCCTCATATGCAGCTTTGCACATGGGATAAGTAGGATGCAAGATGCCATGAATCCCAGAGCCTGCAGGACTTTCCTTGCAGTTAGCCTGGTGTAAGTTGCCATTTTTCTGAAGTACTGAGACAGTTGCCCTTGCTTGTCTGGCGTGAGGTAGGCCATCTGGGTGGTTGTATCCAAGTTGGCACCCAGGAAAATTATTTGTTGAGAGGGTATTAGTTTTGATTTCTTTTTGACTGTGTATCCCAGGAAGTTCAACAGTTTTATTACAAATGCCAGGTGCTGCAGTAGTATGTCCTTGCTGTCCGCTTGGATCAGGCAGTCGTCCAGATATGGGTAGATTTGTATCCCTTGTAGTCTGCAGAAGGTGATTACTGATGCCAGGCATTTCGTAAACACTCTGGGCGCAGTAGATAAGCCAAAGGGCAATGCAGAGAATTGGTAATGGGTTGAACCTGCAAGAAATCTGAGGTATCTTCTGCAATCTTGTCTGATGGGGACATGCAGGTATGCCTCCTTGAGGTCCAATGTTACCAGCCAAGACTCCTTGCCCAGCATGGGAAGAAGCTGCTGTAATGTGAGCATCTTGAATTTTGGCACCTGTAGATATGTGTTTAGGATAGATAGGTCTAAGATAGGTCTCCAATCTTTGTCTTTCCTTGGTACCAGGAATAGTCTGGAATAAAACCCTTGACCTTGTTCTTTTGCAGGTACCTCTTGAATTGCTTTCATGTCCATGAGAGCTGAAATTTGTTTTTGTGCCACTGCCCTTTGATTTTGTGGCAGGTTTGGCATGCCTCACATATTTGGAAGGGTGTGAAAGTGGAACCTGTAGCCTCTGTCTATATAATGTCCAGAATCCATTTGTCTTTTGTAACAATATGCCAATTTTTTGAGAATAATGTCAGTTTTCCGCCCAAAGGTGCTGCCATTAAAGCTTTGCTTGGCAGGTGTAGGGGGAAGTCATTGTGTCTGTTTTCTGAAAGGCTGTGATCTATCTTCTCCACCTCTTGGGGTTGGTGCTTGCCACTGTCTGGCTCTGAAAGATCCTTGAGGTTGCCCTCTACTCCTTGGACGCCTGTATCTGCCCCTTTGAGGTCTGACCGTGGCTGGAAAGGACCAATTTTTTGAAGGCCAGTTTCTGCTGAAACGTGGAGGCTGTACCTGCAAGAAATCTTTCACTGTTTGCATTGATTTCGCTTTTTCCTCCATTTTCTTTAGCACCTCCTCTGTTTTAACACCAAACAATACATCTTTTTGAAGAGGTGCATCTAATAATTTAGCTTTGACATGATCTGGTAAGGTTTGCTCTTTGAGCCAAGCATGCCTACGTATAACAGACTCCATAACAGCAGCTCTACATAAGGCCTCTAAAGCATCAAAATCACACTGCAAGGTATGTTTACCCACTTGCTCTGCACCATGCAACAAGTCCTGCAACTCTTTTAAATCTGGTTGTTCTGGTTGTGTCATTTTGCTTTTCAGCTGTGATATCAAAAACTGTTGATACTTTAACATATGGAACTGACAGTTTAATGCCCTCATGGTTAAAGTGACCGAGGTGTACACCTTTTTCCCCCACCTTTCTAAAGATCTGGAATCTCTCTCAGAAGGTAATGGGTTTTTAAGCAGTAGAGGCCTTAATTCCCTTAGGACCCTGTGAAATAGTTTCTGGGTCAGCAGTATGGCTTTTATATAGGAACTGGTGAGAATCAGGAACCCAGTAATACCTGTCTGGTTTAACAGGAGCTGGAGGCAAAGAATCAGGATTAAGGCTGGCTTCTATGTACACATCATCCAATATATCTAAAACAGGAGGGATAGCCAGAGGCCTATGCTGGGGGAGCAGAAGAAATTCCCTGAGCCTTTTCTTGGAATCTGAATAATCTTGGCCTTCCCAGTGAAAGTGTTCCCTCAATGTATGCAGGGTTTCCCCAAAAGAGACGTCCTCAGGGGGGGGAGACCGAGGGAATAGACTCCTCTGCATCAGAGTCTTCGAATGGAGAAAAGGCACAATCCTGGTCCTCAGATAGTTCTGAGGTAATAGAAGCTTGATCTGAGGAAGGGTAATCTTCCTCTAATCTAGGCCTTTTGTCAGAGGGGGGTTGAGAACCCCTGATAAGAGTAATCAAATCCTCAGCCATTTTAAGCATCTGCTTTTTAGGCATGGTGCCTTGAGCAGGTGTCTGAGGAACCTGTTTTTTGTTTTTCATGGCTGTTTTAGATTTAGTGAAGGCTTTAATAGAGAAGGAGGAAGGCCTGAAGACCCCTTGAGAAATGGCAGGCCTGTCTAAATTCTGAGTTTCCCCGCCAGGAGTGGTGTCGGTATCTGTAGTAGGAATGGGGGCCGAGGAGCCTGCGACCTCAGGTACTGAAGACACCGGTAATGCATTGTCATCGGTACTCAGGGGCTGCGTAGGTGCCTCACTGAGTACCGTAGAACCGGTAGTCGGCCTTAGCGTGGTATCAGTAGGTGGTGCGGACCTCGTATGCCGGTCCTTATCTTTGCGTTTTTTGCTCAAAACTGGAGTCGGAGTATCCGACGACATAATATAATTAAATTTTTTGCCAAAAAAAGTGAAGGGCAAAGTCCGCCCGACGCTTAATAGTGCGTTTGTTGAATCTAGCACAAAAACTTCAGGCCGAGACGTCGTGGTCTGGGCCTAAGCAAGGTATACAGTAAGAGTGGAAATCCTTATGCGGTATTTGCTTCCCACATGAAATACAATTATTAACTTTGTCTGGCATCGGTCTGAGGCAAGAAAAGTTTCCCCAACGGGGTACTTAGCTTTCAAGAAGACTTCGGCTGAAATACTTTCGTAAATCTCAGGAGCTGTCCGACTGGCACTTGCGAACTGCTTCTGCTTCGGGCACCGCGCGACAAGAAAGACTGAAGAAAATGGCGTCGGCTGCCTCTTTTGTATCCCTGCTGCACTGATGTCGGGGAGGAGGCAACGACAGCAGACGCTGGACCTAGACTTTGGAATTCGGCCGACCGAGGACCCGCCTGATGGCAGGATAACCCCATCTGTTATGACTGCAGCTGTATACACGATGAACATCTTCAGGCCTGGAAACCTTGGCCTTCTTTTTAGGTGGTTCCATGGGCTGACCGGGTGACCCTTCCATCCCTAAAGCTAAACGTTTAAGATGCTGATTTTCTAAACATATATTCAAGGCATGCAAGCAGCTGTGTACGGTTTTAGGCACAAAGGCCTGACAGATCACACAAGAAAGATGGTCGTGCGTAGGCTCTAGACAGAAAAGGCAAAGCTTGTGGGTGTCCTTATGGGGGATCTGATGACCACACCTGCACTTTCCCTTCTTGGATGACATGCAACCCTAACAGGCATGCAGTGACAAAGGAATCAAAAATAGCCCCAAAGGGGTACTTAACTTTTGGAATTTGAAGATCCGAAGTGATGACAGCAGGAAGGCTGACGTTGACTGGTGGCAGAGAAGTTCTGAGGAAAGGTACATGGAGATGATACTTTTATGGCCCATGCTCCCTAGGCCAACATCACACATCCTACGTACCTAGCAGGGACTACAAGCTTTTGTATACTGACCCAGATGTTCGGGCAGCAAGAAAGGAAAAACCAAGAGTTTGGAATACTGCAACATGAGAATAGGACAATATATTTCTTTACTCCTCATAGAATTGAATTCAAGTTTTAGAAAAAGATGATTCGTTGGAGATGTAAATTAGAGGTTAAAGCAGATTGGCAACATATGTTCTTTGATTGTGTTATGCTTAAACCCTACTGGGACATTTTTTTCCTATAGGCTCTATTTATGGACAAATTTATATTAAAATCCTTAATGTCATTTAATTCTCCAATGCCTGACTGTGTTTCAAGACTAAAATATTCACTTTTAAAGGAGCATCTTATCAATCTCAAGAAAAGTTGCAACAAAATTGGAAAAAATAACTTACTCCCTCTTTTAATAAATTTATTAACACTGCATCAGAAGTTTGTCAGTAGGAACTTGTTACCATCAGATCAAGACCACCAGAATCACTTCATCATACAACATGTGGAACAATCTTAAAGAACTACTAAATACATAATTTGTGACTTTTTTTTTATACATAACACTAACTAATGAAATTTATTAGAACTTTTATTTTTAAGTAGACACTTTTATAAATAGTTATATTGTTTTTTGGAATCAATTTTTTACACACCTTTATTTATATTTAAATTAAGTGTTATGTTGTTTGTTTAAACCTTAATTTAAAAAAAAAATAGATGGCCAGGCAAGACAACTGGTTTCCAAGAGTCTCGGGTATAAATGCCTTAGAAATACTACAGGAGGCATGGTCGCGAGAAATACTTAAACAAAAAAAAAAAAAAGAGAGAGAGCGTGTTTGTGATGATCTTTATGGGGAATCTGCCTACCACACTGACATTTTTCCTTCCTGGATGACATGAACTCCAGGTAACCAAAGGAAAACAAGATCAATAGTAATAAGAAAAAAGAACCCAACGGGACACTTATCTAAAAGCTAGGTATTCAGCACAGCAAAGGGCATTTAGACCCTATGATCGATACTGGCATTTGGACTGGTGGCAAAGAAGTTCTGGGTAACTACTTCCATACATCATCTTTATACCCTACATCCTAGATGGGGAGCATACATGTGACACATGGCACATAAAAGATCTAAAGGTTTTGGTACACTGGTTGGACGTTGGGCTATCCTTGGCAGGAGATCCCCAAGATGAAGAATACAGCAACAATGATACAGGAGGACATCAATCATTTCCTTGGTTAAAACCATTCCTGACAGTGTACACTGGAATGTTTTTATATCTGCCTACTCTTTACATTTTCAAAAATAAGTCACAATTACCTCTCTCTTTTCCATCTCACCGCCAGCATTTGCTATCTCCCCAGGGGAAAAGATCACTGAAGTCTGCTTGGGGTATAAAAATACCTATGCAACACTTTCAAGCAAAAATCCTACCTCTTACGGATTTTGTTGTATACCTGAGAAGCCATACTGATGTCCTCCCCCACATTGCTTCTTTGCATTTTGCCTTTCCCAGTCTCTCCTCCCCCTAGCTTTTCTAACCTCCTCTGATTGATTCTCACAGTTATCATGCAATATTTTATATGCCCTACTAATTACCCCTTCTGTAACACTAGCTTCTGTTCTATACTCAATTAAAAACTCCACCAGAGATGGTCTTTCACTTAGCACTTCCCTTTCCATTTCTCTCTGCCTATACTCTTATTATCAATCTCTAACATGCAGTCCAAACTTTAGCTTGGCCTCATCTCAATCTATTACCTTTCCCTCTCAAGTTATTTGCTCCCAATATCTCTGTTCCTTTGCTAATTTTTGCTACTTAAATCCTGAGTCCTACTTTCTATCTCTATACCCCTACTAGTAAAATCTTGTCTCTATATTCCAGTATTAGCTTAGTTCTTAGAATACTTTTTGCTTTACTATACAATATTCTGCATGAATGTTGTCATTCTCTTTAAGGACTTCCATTCCAAACCTTACTCTCTCCCTCTTTCCTTACTTTTCAAACTCCACCTCACCCCCCCGGTTTCATCATCATCCATTTTCACTTTGATTTATAACCTTGTGCTTGTCTTAGGGATACGAGACATAACTACGTAGCTCTAATGCATCCCTTCACATCAGGTAATCCCATACCACGTTGTTCTATGGGAAGAAAACTTATTCCATTTACCTCTTGCTCTATCCCCTCTCAAATGAATTCCTTCAGCTCTTTATTACTTATGGTTCACAACTTTTCCTCTGTTTGATAAAACTAATCCTGACCTGTACATTACAATAAAATCCATTTGCTAACAAGGTAGGCCCAATGGACACACTCCATTTTTAGGGGCTAACAGGGAGGATTCTTCGGTTAAGTGTCTCGCTCAAGGCCACACAGTAGGTTCATAGGTTGGTTGGTACTAGGCTATCAGCCCTAGGGCCTATACAAGCCTAGGCAAATAAGAGCTGTGAAAATTAAACCATGTACCACAGAAACTACAGCTCACAGGCTTAACCATGTGCACCAACTGCCAGACAATAACATGTATATAAAAGCTAAAGGGACTACAAACGGTTCACCTGTTGTGTTTATATATTCCATAAGACTTTCCAGCTTCTGAGTTTTTATATTATGCTTTGTTTAGTTTCTTCCCATATATTCTTAGCCACCCTAACCCAATGGGGAAAGAAGACAAAGGGGCTAGAGGAAAAGAACTGTACTCCAACAATGAAAACACTCAAGCATCTAAAATTATTTAAGTGCCTACACAGCAGTGCTATGTTCATCAATTTCACTGTTGCAGTTCTGACTTTTGGAATAATTCCCAAAGCTTACTGAAGAGAGTTACTGGAATATAAACAGAGCAGGAGACACCAGACCCTGGCAAGATGACCACTGCAAAACCTGCTTTGGTTCTGGAAATGGTGCCAGGATTATGGTGGTTAGCAGAGTTAGGGACAGACCTCACGGGTACTTCCAAAACAACCCATATTGTCACCCACTTAAGGAAGGTTGTAGCCAGCTTGGGCCTTGGTGAAATGAGCGTTTACTGTGCCAATAAGTAGTTTTCCTTTGTGGTGGTAACAAAATGCTACAGAATGGGCAGTCCACTTAGAGAATGTCTATTGAAAGGCTTTCCTTACCTCTCTTCAGCAGGGAATATAAACAGATGTTCTGACTTTCAGAACTGCTCTTTTCTATCCAACTAAAATCTCAACTACCTGTGAACAACTTGGGAGTGCACAATTTTCCCCTTGGTCTGTGGTGAAGGACAACATGCTGACAAATGTATAGCTTGATCTCCCTACACCAGAGGTCTATAGGCATAAAGTCCTGACTACTGCCCAGGCAACCCAAGTTCAACTAGCAGTTCAGGTGTTTTACTGTGCATGCATGATAAAAGGAGGAACTGTTTCTTGCCTATCTTGCTCCGTCTCTCCAATGAGAGTGCCCTGCAGGAGAGTGGAAGCACTTTGTGCAGTGGGACGACAGGTCAGAATGGTGAGCATGGTTGTACAAGCAAGCAATAGTAGCACTTCTCAATGCATATGGGGGAACACACATGCATGGACTGAGGGGGTTTACGTGGCCCTAGTGGTGATACAAGCACTCAGGTAACCATGGGGGTTCTTAGGGTTATACATAAAAAAATGCTCTCATTGCAGGGATGGCAGTGAGAGCACAAAGCACCGCTGTAAACGCTTGGACAACAGCTCTTTTAAGGCTTGATGGTTGGCAGGCACAGGGACAAAATTATACAAAACATTGGCTCAATGATTCATTGGTTTTGTAAGCACATTTGGCATGAAGGATAGAATAGAATGCAAGGTGATTCTGTCCTTAACATCAAAATGGCTCCCAGTGCATGACAGCCTGCAATTTTGAAATTCTTTTAGCTAAAGTCAGTTACTAAATGAACTGTCTTTCAGGCTAGGTAACTGACGCAGCTGGCTTGGTAGTCCGGGATCAGTTTTTACAGTAGGAAACTGCAATCCCAAGATAAAATGCAATCTTTTTTAAGGGGGCACAGCTGCAATACCCCATCGTAGAACTGTTTCACTGGTAAATGGGAGAAAAGAGGGGGGCTCTAACTGCAGACATGCAGAGCTTCAGCATGCACCTGGACAGAGGCATAGCATAAAACTGACCTGAATAGGCCTGTCAGCTAAGTGAGGACCTGGAAGACCCTGACTGATGTTTGGTCCTGTCCTGTCTCTTGCTTTAAGTGTAATAACCTTTCCATTTAGCTAAATAAGATTTTTTCATGCTGGGTTTTCTGGCTTCCCTCAATACATAAAGCATGTCCTCAGAAAAATGAGTCTGGAAGGAAAGAATGTTATATCATCTAAACAGACAGCCTTAGAATCCAAAGGTTTGTGTGAATGACTAAATGACACACTCCCTTCCCTTGCCCTGGGTTAGGATGTCTACAAAGCTGTGGAAGCATGAATGGTTCCTCCTTTGCAAGGATCAGTATGAGGAATAACCAATGATGCATGGGTCAAAAAAGATACTTTAAGGATCATCTTTGGTCTCTTATCCGCTTAGATCTTCTGTAATAATATGGAGATAAGGGAATGGGAAAGAATACATATAAACATAGAGCTCCTCAAAGCATAAAGAAGGCATTTGTTACCAAGGCCTGTCTTATCAGTTTCCTAGCCCAATCTCTGCTTAGTTTGTTTTCTTGAAAAGCAAAAAAGGCCTTTTGCTGGCAAACATTTGTGGAATAAATACAAAACACTTCCCTATTTAGCATCTGCTTGTTGGGGTCCAGTTCTTATCTGCTTAAGCTGACTGCCAGACTGCTCCAAAGAGAAAGGAAGTATTGGTCCCTTGGTGTCATATCCCTATCTCCTGTACCCGCTCCCATACCTGCACAATTAGCCTGCACAAGACACATAAGTGGGCCCTCCCTTGCTGGTATATGTATCATTTCACTGTGATACTGTCTCTTCTGATAAACAGTCTCTCCTATTGCCAAATGGGTTAAAATGTCTAGATGGCTAGAATAACTGTCATCCCCGGATATTTATGAACTTTTTGAAAGTCTTGTCCCAAACCTATGCATCCACAAGTTTCCAGGTTAGACTTCCCGAGCATATTCTGAGGTGTCCAATGCAGGGGTGGGGGTCTGGAATTCTAGCTCCACCTTGAAGGGCATCCCAGTTTCTGAGAAATATGCATAATTCAACAAGCCAGTTCTTTCCTGATGCAAAGCTGGTATGTAGAGAATTCACATGCCAGCACCACCTGTTCCTGAGATACTACTACAGCTTTTGTATGTACAGCCTTGCCAAAGAGCCATCAAAATGCAGCAGGTAATGTAGCCCAAAATCCCTGCAGGAATTCTCTGGTTGAGATCCTGCTGTGTAGGAACAAGATCTTATATAGTATCATGAAAGCTTTGTGCCAATGTCCGTAGAATCATCCAGGAGTTATACCTTTACATGTCTGAGAAGGAGATGACTCCTCAACCAAGTCTGACGTCTAACTACTGACCTTGTAAGCACCTGCCCTACACGATGCATCAACCGCACCTTAGGGTTATTTCATGGAGTGCTTGCAAACCTGACAGCAAAGTTCACACAGATCAAGTTCTGCCTTCCCAAGGGCTTTGCCTCAAATCCCCTCAGCCTTCTGTCTCACCGTATCATGAATAGATTCCTGAAACTTTAAAATGTGAGATGGGCAGCTGAAGGCTCAAATGGCATGAGTAGCTGAAATGTAGCCTTTCTTTCCAAACCAGCTGAATATACTGTTCTCCAGGCCATATGAACTGGGTTCTTGGCTGTAGTTCCACTTGATCCCTTGCTGTAATTCCTGACTATCACTACTGGATCTGCAACCAGGATTTTCATATAGGTGCTTGTGGAACTCATGAACCCCGCAGAAATGATCAGGCATCCTAGAAGCAGGGAGCTGGGAATCAGGATGCATGGCTGCACCAGCAAAGCCATCATCCAGGACTTCTAGAACTATAGGTAGGGCGAGAGGTGTCTGCACTACCAGGCCCAGAACCTTCCCGTACCTAAATCCAGGCCTGGTAAGACTCCTTAGTATCTCAGCTGAAAATCACTTCATTCTATAAACAGTATCACTCTATAAAGAGTATCTCAAAGGATTAATTCTCATGTGGAGACACTGAAGATAGGGAGTCCTCACTGTCAGACTCAGACTACATACAAGACGCTGAAAACACCTGGTGTACATAGGTCATTGCCTCCACCTCAGAATTAGAAAAATCAGAGTATATCTGAGGAGAAGGATTCTTTTTTTTCTTTTTACAGAAGGAACTCCTAAAACAGAAGCTTTGCAGAGGTTAGCCTCAAAGGTTTTACAAATTCCACAAAATCTTCGGCCAACTTAAAAACATGTAAAGTTCTGAGTCCCAGTCAGCACTGTCTGGGGCAAACTGCAGCCTTGTGAGGATCGTGCTGGATTGTTTCTGCTGAGCAAGGCACCCAAATAAAGGGGCCATGAAAGTATCTCACTGATACCAGTACCCTTGGGCTTACAGAATAGGGATTATCTGACTGTCTCTCTCTTCATCCTCCTGGACAAACTCCTCTTTTGGATATTTCTCCTTTCTCTTCTTGGAGAAGGTGGAATTGGGACCAACAGATGCCACAGTAGGAACATACTAACAGTGGGACTTTTGGGTGACATACTTTTGTAATTATTCTGACATATGCCTAATGGTGTACAGAATAGAGAGACACTGGGGTCAACATGCCATGTTGCACTCTAGACCCACCCAAAAAAAAAAAAAAAAAAAAAACAGGATAATGAACTGTGCATGGAATTTTCTACCCCACACAAATGATATAATGATATTTTGTCATAGAATTTTTTTTTTGTGCTGTAAGCATAGTAGTAGGCTTAGAGGTCTGAAATGGGAAGGTAGCAGCTCACTGCTACGGCACGATGTACTCTACAGCAAATTTTCTGTGGTCAAAAAGAGACAGGAAAGGAATAGAGATGGAATGGACAGCTGTGGGATGGACATTAGTACAGTCTTCTTGTAGGTGTAAGAATCAAAAAGTACAGTTGTGTACACTTACCATAAATGTAGATGTTCGAGTGTATTCACTGTTGCAGTCATCACATTTAGGTTATCTTCCTATAGGTAGCCCTCAGCCGGCCTGAATACCAGTCTTGGATTCCTGCATCGGATGCTCTCTCTTCTTCCATGACGTCAGATCGTCAGGGGTATAAAATATGCGGCCGACGCCATTACATCAGTTTTTCTTACCCCAAATGTCAGGTGCCCCCTCAATGGGAAGCAATTATATATTATGGTACACCTACATCAAAAAGCAAATACACCAGATAACTTAAATACACTAAACAAAAAGGAAAGGTAAAGCCAAGAGAAGTCAGGGGGCTAGACAGAGGGTAACCAGGACTGCAACAGTGAATACACTCGAACATCTACATTTATGGTAAGAGTACACAACTGTACTATGTTCTTTGTCTTTCAGTGTTGCAGTCATCACATTTGGGTTGATTCCCAAAGCTAAGGAAAGGAGGAGGAAGTTAGAGAGCATTAGGGCCGACTATTAAGCCCTGCAAGACTGCAGTGGCAAAACCAGCTCTGGATTTAGAAAAAATAGGTATGTTATGTGCTAATGCTTAGTGAAGGTATGTACAGAGCTCAAGGTAGTAGCTTTTAGGACGTCCCTGGTAAGGACTCCTCTGAGAAAGGCTGCAGAGGTAGATGCAGCCCTGGTGGAATGTGGTCTTAATCCATGTGAGGCAGATTTTCCATGGTGCTTGTAGCAGAAATGAATGCAATGGGCTATCCATTTAGAAATGGTTTGCTTTGAAATGACCTTCCCCTCTGCTCCTGCAGCAAAGCCAACTAGCAGCTGTTCAGATTTTCCAAGAGGCTTAGTCCTGTCAAAATAAAATCCAAGTTGTCTGTGCACATCTTAAGAGTGCAGTATTCGTTCTCCTTTGTTTTGTGGATTAGGGAAAAAAGTACGCAAATGAATGGACTGGTTTAGGGCCACACTAGACACCACCTTGGGCATAAAGGAAGGACTGGTCCTGAGGGAAACCCTGTCTGCATGGAAGATAATGAAGGGTTCCACTGTCATGAGGGCTTGTAATTCAGACACTCTTCTTGCTGAAGTGATGGCTAGAAGGAAGGCTGTTTTCCAAGAAAGGAATTTCAACTCTGCAGTTGCAGCTGGCTGAAAGGGAGGGAGATTGAGCTTTTCCAATACAAAGTTAAGGCCCCAGGCTGGAGTAGGGGCTCGCCTGGGGGGGGGGGGTCTTACCTTTCTGGCCTCTCTAAGGAATTACTTTAGCAGGGGGTGAGAGAAGAGGGGTGGCTCAGTATTATAATGTGCTGAAATGGCACAGGCATGAATTTTAATTGATGAGAAGGATAGGCCCTTGTGGAGCATTTCTGTTAAGTACTGAAGAATATGAGGTAAGCTGGGCACTGTTGTGCCCATCCCCTGAGTCTGGCTCCAGGAACAGTATCTTTTCCACTTTTCAGCATAGGATTTTCTAGTACTAGGCCTCCTTGCCTCCAGAATGACATTTAGCACCTGCTTACTGAGGGATGCTATTGGAGAGCTCAAGGAATTAGCCAGGCTGCAAGGTTCAAGGTTTGAAGATGAGGGTGCAGAATCTGGCCCGTTTGTGGGACAGCACGAAAGGGGTCTGAGGCAGGTGCCATGGTTCCAGCAGTGTCATACTGTGCAAGGGGGGTACCAGTGCTGACGTGGCCAGTCTGGTGCAATCAGTATTGTCCTTGACTTGTCCTGTTTGATCTTTAGCAGACCCTTCGAGAGGAGAGGCAGAGGGGGAAAGGCATAAACTGAGAGGCTTTCCCAGGTAAAGGACAGGGCATCCAATTTCTAAGCTTGACTGTGGAAAGTCCTTGTGCAGAATTTGTCCAATTGATAGTTCTGAGGGGAGGCAAAGAGGTCTACCTCTGGAGTCCCCCATTTGTTCCTCAAGAGGATGAATATTTTTGGTTCCATTTTCCATTTGTGTGGGTCCATGAGATTTCTGGTTAGGTCGTCTGCCAGTGAATTTAGATTGCCTGGCAGGAATTGAGCTTGTAGGTGCACTTGGTAGCTCAAAGACTGTGTTCCACAGAGCCATGGCTAGTCTGTAGAGAGAATACGAGTGGGTTCCCCCCTGCTTGTTTATGTACCACATAACTGTGGTATCTGTCTTTACCAATAATTGCCCTGGAAGGATGCGGTCGTTGAAGGCTGTCAGGGAATTCTGTATAGCTAACATTTCTTTTTGGTTGATATGCAGGTGCATCTGTCTCGGATTCCATTGGCCCTGAATGCACTGCCCTGCCAAGTGAGCCCCCCCATGCATAGTCTGATGCATCTGTTGTTAGGGTTTGGGTGGCAGGGGGTAGAGTGAAAGGGAGCCCCTTGTTGTGGTAGCAGGCCTCTGCCCACCAAAGGAACTCTGTCTTTATACAAGGAATTATAGAAACATGGATTCCAGATCCTGAGAATGTTGACTCCATAGGATTTTTAGATATCATTGTAGTTTCCTCATATGCAGTCTTGCATATGGAATTAGTAGAATGCAGGAGGCCATGAACCTCAGGGCTTGCAGATAGCTGGGGCTTTGTGGCCAAATGTTTGAAGTAGGTTGTCAAATAAACTTGTTTCTCTGGAGTGAGGAAAACCATCTGGGAAGTAATGTTCAAGCTTGCTCCCAGGAATACAATCAGTTGGCAGGGTACTAGGTGAGATTTCTTTTCGTTTATGGTGTACCCCAGTGAGATTAGAAGTTTCTTTATGAATGCCAGATGTTTTAATAGCAAGTCCTGGCTTTCTGCCTGAATCAGACAATCATCCAAGTATGGGTATATTTGGATGTTTCTCTGCCTGCAAAATGCAACGGCTGGAGCTAGACACTTTTTGAATACCCTGGGCACAGTAGATAAGCCAATGGGAAGTGCAGAACACTGATAGTGCATGGAGCCTGCCCTGAAGCATATATATTTCCTGCAAGATTCCCTTATTGGAATGTGCACGTAAGCTTCCTTTAAGTCTAAGGTTGCCAAACAGACATCTTTGCCTAGCATAGGAAGCAGCTGCTGAAGTGTTAGCATTTTCAATTTTGGGATTACAAGGAAGGTGTTTAGAATAGAGAGGTCCAGAAAAAGATGTCAGGAGCTGTCTTTTCTGGGTACCAGGAAAAGTCTTGAATAAAACCCTTGTCCCCTTTGTTCTGCTGGGATAGGTTGAATAGCCCTGATACTTAGAAGAGGAGAGAACCTGCTGTTCGGCCTCCGCCCACTGACTTGGGGGTAGGTCTGGCCAACCGTTTCGGGTTGGTAGGGTGTGGAAGTGGAATCTGTATCCTTGGGAAACTATATTTAAAACCCATTTGTCCTGGGTAATGAGTTCCCAGGTTTTTGCATGCAGTTAGATCCAAAATCAGAAAAAAGGCCAGCACCAAGGAAGGTTCAAAAGTAGTTTAATAAAACTGAAACTAGACCGGTTTCAGCAGCAAGGCTTTCCTCAGTAGTATAGTCAGCAAAAAGCACTTAGTCATCATCTTATATAATCTTCTTTAAGGCATCTATATGACATCACTTCCTGATAAGTCAAAAATGCAAACAAGGCAAAAGTAATTGAAAAATACAATCAGGCAAAAGTAATTGAAAAATACATAGTTCAGTAAACAAAAAAGTTTGCCTGAGTTGCATGCATATCTCCAGATTATAATGAAAAAATCCAAAGAGACACAGTATACTGGTATATCAATGATAATAAACAAACTTAATAAAAAACATACAATAAAGGGTAAATGCCCAAAAATAAACCCAAACAAAAGTCAGGTTATAAGAATTCTGGTGTTGAATACCAGCCACAGTATCCTAAAATGAGCTGAAATGCAAAAACCTAAGCAATGCAACCTGATAAGAAATAAGTACATATACGTAATGCAAGTATTGGTTAATTACAAATTATAATTTATCATTTAATCCAGGAGGAAAAGCCCCCCAAGTTTAATGATCCACCTTTTTTCTTTGGTATTTAGGATATCATGCCAACCTGTTTTAAAAGAACGATTCCCTATGATATGATCAATGATGGTGAATGTAAATTTGGCAGTGGGATGTTTGATAACATGTCTATATAGTGCATTAGTTAATCTTCTGTTTCTAATGTCACCAAGGTGTTCAGAGATCCTGACACGAAACTGTCTAGACGTTTGGCCAATATAAAATGCATGACATGTACATGTGGCAAGATAAATAATCCAGTCTGAACTGCAGTTACCAAAAAACTGTATGTCGTATATTTGTCCAGTGTTCCTACTAGTGAAAGAAGTAGTTTTGAAAATATAGTTACAAAAACTGCAATGTCCACATGGATAGATGCCTGAAAGTTTATCTCCAGTAAGTGTTCTTTGAGTTGGAGTGTGATCCATGACCCTGGTTTTTTATAGTGTGAAAATAAATTCCCTAAAGTTTTGCCTTTCCTATAGGAAAAATAACATCGTTCTCCGAGATAATCTTCCAACAATGGATGAGAATTCAATATATTCCAATGAGTATTAATAATATTTACTAAATTGGCACTATTCCTGCCATAAGTGGTGACAAATCTACATACATCTGATTCCTCATTATGAGTTTTAGTATTGTATTGGAGAAGAGAATCCCTGGATTTAGCATTACTAAATTGGACTGCTGACTCAATAGTACGAGTGGAATAACCTCTGGACAAAAATCTCTTGGTTAGATCCATTTGATGACTCTGAAGATCATCCACTGAGGAACAAATCCTTTTCATCCGCACAAACTGTGATTTGGTATGTTCCGAATAATATGTTTCGGATGAAAACTATCAGCATGTAGAAGGGTATTATATTGTGAGAATTTTCTGTGCGGACGTTCTAAGAGTGTTATCCTCCTGTCGAATTAAATTGACATCCAAATAACTGATTGCACTCCTATTATATTCCACAGTGAATTCGATACCCCAGATGTTCCCATTCAAATGTTGAATAAACTCCTGGAGGTATTCCTCACCTCCTTTCCATATAAGCCAACAGTCGTCCAGGTATCTTCTCCATATATCAATCTCAGGTAGATATATGTTGTGCAAAGGGTCATATAAAATCATATCTTCCATGTAGCCCATAAAAAGATCAGCATAAATGGGTGCAAAGGATGCACCCATAGCCGTACCCTGTAGTTGCCAATAGCAGTTTTGTTGGAAATAAAAAACATTTTTAGTTAGAATGTGTTCAGCCATATACCAGTATACTGTGTCTCTTTGGATTTTTTCATTATAATCTGGAGATATGCATGCAACTCAGGCAAACTTTTTTGTTTACTGAACTATGTATTTTTCAATTACTTTTGCCTGATTGTATTTTTCAATTACTTTTGCCTTGTTTGCATTTTTGACTTATCAGGAAGTGATGTCATATAGATGCCTTAAAGAACATTATATAAGATGATGACTAAGTGTTTTTTGCTGACTATACTACTGAGGAAAGCCTTGCTGCTGAAACCGGTCTAGTTTCAGTTTTATTAAACTACTTTTGAACCTTCCTTGGTGCTGGCCTTTTTCTGATTTTGGATCTAACAAGTGCTCTTGCTGCACCAGCCTAACTTGCTAGCTCCTATACACTACATTGATTTTCGTTTGTGCTGGCTGTTGGCGTTTGGGAGTTCTACCATTCAGGTAGTCATCTTTTTTGTGGATTGCTTAGGATTTTTCATCCTGGACATCGTTATTTTCAGATGCATGGCATCTACATCGCTTTTTAAAGGATTGACTTTTGGTCATCCTTTTTTTGGTTTTGTTGGATTATCATGTTTATCTAAGTTAACAAGTGAGTATATTGGATGCATTAACGCTGTTGAGTTTATCGCTTTGCGTTTAACGTGGTTGCAAGTGTTTTCCACCATCTTCGGATTGGGATTTGTTTTTCAAGGTCGTTGTGGTTTCCATACTGTTTTTGGACATATCAGGACTTCGAGGATCGATTTGGTCTTTTGGGACATTGTTTGGAACAACTTTTTAAGGGTCCTAATACATTTCAAACTTCATCTTTCCAGGTACTGTTCTTGACATCTATTTTTGGATCAATTTTCATTGGTAATTGTTTTACCACAATGAAGAATTTTTCTGTGACAATCATTTAACTGTCTGGATGGTGTTGTTAAGTCGTTTTTTCTTGAATACTGGACTTTAGAGAACTGTTGTAGCACAATATAACAGTGCCATTTTTTCAGGACTTTTCATGTATGTGTTCTTAGTTTATAACACGTGTATATTTCATATTATTTTGCCTAGTCGTTTTCTTTTTTATACTGGATTTCTGAGTACTGTTGTAGCACAATACAACATTGCTATTTTTTCAAGGACATTTCATGTATGGGTGCTCAGTTTGTAATATGTGCATAATTTTATTTTATTTCATCTGATTATGATGAACTAGCCATTGTTATATACACTATGTTGATACAATATTATTGCTTATATCTGTTCATTCCTATGTTCCTACTGATTCATGTTTTGTTTCACATTTGAGTCAATATTGGTCACATATTTTGAGGGCTTTTGTTTTGTTTGCCCAGTGTTGCACTCGGGTCTTCTTTTAGAATAACTGCTGGGCATACAGTGCTGACAATAATCATCTGTACATTTATACCTTTGATAACAATTTCATCTGAGGACTGTATTGAACAATTATTGATTTCCTAATATTGTTATCTGATTTAAATAAGGTGCATAAGTGTGTCTGGCTTAAATTCATTACATATTGGTATACTCCATATGGATTTAGCCACCTCTGAACAACTGTAGGTTGTGCATTACTCAGAACATTGCATTTTAGACATTACAGGCCTTTGACTTTTGGTCTGTATAGCATTTTGCCTAGGTGCTAGGGTTAATTATTCCCCTATATATAGGGTTACATTTGCCATTTATTCTGGCTTCAACTTCTTTGTGACTCTGATTGTGATTTTCTGTTTTGGACTTATTCGTGATTTGCCAATTCAACCCTTAAGAATAAAAGAATCTTTTCAGGGTTCATTTTATTTTTATATCTTCTTCCTCCGGTTCATTGCAACTTATTGTCATGGATCTCAGTAAATTGTTATCTGGTTTATGCTCCGACAAGGATGACTTAAAATTTTGGCATAGGAACTGAACATACAGAAAAGGTGGATTTGGTAATCATGGATCCAGTTGACGGTTGCGAAAACTTATTCTTTCAATTAGGTAAACAAATTAAGATGCTTAGAACAAACATTTGGCACAGTAAATTGTTTAAAGCTTACCAAATACAGAATATATCCCTAGAGGATTGAGATGTAAAATCCAACCACTAGTGGGCACACGGATGAAACTCTGTTGAAAGATTGGCAACAAGCACAACAGGAGGCTGCCATGATTAGAGTTAATATTTTGGCCTCTTTCTATGAGAGAACAATACAGAGTAATATTATTGAAGTAGAAAAACATGTAACAACCTGAAACGGTTTGAACATGAGGCTAGTTTTCAGGGTTGTCTTGGCAAATTATCTAAAGAAATCTCTATTTTGGAAAATAACCTTAAGAAAAAGAAATTGCATAAATTTGCCGGGATAAGGAAGATTATGATAGGGGCAAACAATTTGATTCACAAAGGGGTGTGAGGTTTGCTCATGGTACCAAGAATGCTTCATTTATATAAAAAAGACCAAGGTCTATTTTAAAAAGACTGGGCCTAGCTTTATTACCTCTGGTGAGGATTCTTCGACTACTGATACTGAGACACCTAATATTGGTGATTCTCCAAATGCTAAAAGGGACGAAGGACTGAGGTCCCTTTAGGGGAACAACACAGGGCAGGAAGGAAACACAGAGGTCAAAAACTTAGAAGAGCTCTTCATGTCGATAGTGAAGTAAATCATTCATGTACTAATGTTTTAAATATTTCAAGTCATATTTTGACTGATGATCAATATTCCTTCTTAATAAAGGCCTTGGTTTCATACCTGTTTTTTTCACTGATGAAAGTATTTTGGTTTCTGATACAATGGATTTTTGTAGGAAAATTAACTTGAAATTATTTTTTCAACAACAAGATCAAACTGACAATGCTCAAAGATCATCTGATTTTAGATTTCACAAATCTACATTTAACCCTCCCATGGATAAACATGTTGCTGTTTTCCAGCAGGCGGTTATAAAGGATATACACTTCAATTTGGGTTCTGTTGACACTATAAAGCATAACATGTCTAGGAAGGAACAAATAGCACTCACACAACTCAGAAATAATACGGATATTGTTATTATTTCTGCCGACAAAGTGCGGTGGTGGTGATGGATACTGAGTATTATGTGAATGAAGGTCTTAGACAACTTTCCAACCATCATCATTACATGAAGATGGAGATTGATCCTACTCCAGGTTTTGCCTTGGAAATTAATGAATTTTGGAAAAGGCTGTAGAATCTGGAATTATCTCTGATAAAACCAAAACTCATTTGACGTTAAGGATCCTGAAACAACAACTTTATCTACTTCCTAAGATTCATAAGTCCATTGATCAGCCACCAGGCAGACCGATTGTATCTGGCATTGGGTCACTCACTGAACCCTTGTCTGTTTTCTAACGGATAATTTGAAACCACTGTTAACATGTGTTAGAGCAAGAATCAAGGACACGACTGAATTTTTGCAGATAGTCTCCGAGTCTCAATTGGACCCTGAATGGCTTATGTGTACCCTTGATGTATCCTCGCTTATACCAGCATCCCTCATTGGGCGGTATTAATGCCTTGGAATACTGGCTAAATAAAACCAATTTATACCCCCCAGGGATGAACACCTTATTGTTGTGTATGGCTGAACACATTCTAACTAAAAATGTTTTTTATTTCCAACAAAACTGCTATTGGCAACTACAGGGTACGGCTATGGGTGCATCCTTTGCACCCATTTATGCTGATCTTTTTATGGGCTACATGGAAGATATGATTTTATATGACCCTTTGCACAACATATATCTACCTGAGATTGATATATGGAGAAGATACCTGGACGACTGTTGGCTTATATGGAAAGGAGGTGAGGAATACCTCCAGGAGTTTATTCAACATTTGAATGGGAACATCTGGGGTATCGAATTCACTGTGGAATATAATAGGAGTGCAATCAGTTATTTGGATGTCAATTTAATTTGACAGGAGGATAACACTCTTAGAACGTCCGTACACAGAAAATTCTCACAATATAATACCCTTCTACATGCTGATAGTTTTCATCGAAACATATTATTCGAACATACCGAAATCACAGTTTGTGCGGATGAAAAGGATTTGTTCCTCAGTGGATGATCTTCAGAGTCATCAAATGGATCTAACCAAGAGATTTTTGTCCAGAGGTTATTCCACTCATACTATTGAGTCAGCAGTCCAATTTAGTAATGCTAAATCCAGGGATTCTCTTCTCCAATACAATACTAAAACTCATAATGAGGAATCAGATGTATGTAGATTTGTCACCACTTATGGCAGGAATAGTGCCAATTTAGTAAATATTATTAATACTCATTGGAATATATTGAATTCTCATCCATTGTTGGAAGATTATCTCGAGAACGATGTTATTTTTCCTATAGGAAAGGCAAAACTTTAGGGAATTTATTTTCACACTATAAAAAAACCAGGGTCATGGATCACACTCCAACTCAAAGAACACTTACTGGAGATAAACTTTCAGGCATCTATCCATGTGGACATTGCAGTTTTGTAACTATATTTTCAAAACTACTTCTTTCACTAGTAGGAACACTGGACAAATATACGACATACAGTTTTTGGTAACTGCAGTTCAGACTGGATTATTTATCTTGCCACATGTACATGTCATGCATTTTATATTGGCCAAACGTCTAGACAGTTTCTGTCAGGATCTCTGAACACCTTGGTGACATTAGAAACAGAAGATTAACTAATGCACTATATAGACATGTTATCAAACATCCCACTGCCAAATTTACATTCACCATCATTGATCATATCATAGGGAATCGTTCTTTTAAAACAGGTTGGCATGATATCCTAAATACCAAAGAAAAAAGGTGGATCATTAAACTTGGGGGGCTTTTCCCTCCTGGATTAAATGATAAATTATAATTTGTAATTAACCAATACTTGCATTACGTATATGTACTTATTTCTTATCAGGTTGCATTGCTTAGGTTTTGCATTTCAGCTCATTTTAGGATACTGTGGCTGGTATTCAACACCAGAATTCTTATAACCTGACCTTTGTTTCGGGTTTTTTTTGGGCATTTACCCTTTATTGTGCTTTTTATTAAGTTTGTTTATTATCATTGATATACCAGTATACTGTGTCTCTTTGGATTTTTCATTATAATCTGGAGATATGCATGCAACTCAGGCAAACTTTTTGTTTACTGAACTATGTATTTTTCAATTACTTTTGCCTGATTGTATTTTTCAATTACTTTTGCCTTGTTTGCATTTTGACTTATCAGGAAGTGATGTCATATAGATGCCTTAACGAACATTATATAAGATGATGACTAAGTGCTTTTTGCTGACTATACTACTGAGGAAAGCCTTGCTGCTGAAACCGGTCTAGTTTCAGTTTTATTAAACTACTTTTGAACCTTCCTTGGTGCTGGCCTTTTTTCTGATTTTGGATCTAACAAGTGCTCTTGCCGTGCACCAGCCTAACTTGCTAGCTCCTATACACTATTTTGCATGCAGTGCAAGTTTTAATAAGGGAGCAGGCAGTTGAGCAGGGCTTGGAAGGGCTAAGGGTAAGTCATTGTGCCATTTTTATATAGGGGGGTGGCTTACTACTCCCTGCTTTGGAAGTGGGAGCCTCCCACTGCTTAGGCCTGTGCACAGTCTGAGAATGTAACCTGGGTGGTCTGCGGTTCCTGGGTTTGGACTGAGAAGGCCTGGAAGAGACTGGAAAGGACCAATTCTTTGAAGGCCAATGCCTACTAAATCTGGGAGGCTGTACTTGTAGGAAATCTTTAACAGTTTGCATAGATTAAGCTTTTCCCTCCATCCTTTTGAGGACAATTTCTGCTTTGTTGCCAAACAGACGGTCTTGGTTTAAGGGAGCATCCAGTAATTTTGCTTTAACTTGATCTGGAAAGTTTTGCTCCTTAAGCCAAGCATGCCTTCTAAGTACAGACCCAGTGACAGCAGCCCTGCAAGATGCTTCTAAAGAGTCAAAACCACATTGCAAAGTATGTTTACCAACTTGTTCTGCAGAATGCATTAAACCCTGTAATTCTTTGTGTTCAGCACAGTCAGGAATTAGCATCATATTCTGTTTAAGTAGTCCCATAATATGCTGCTGGTACTTCAACATATGACACTGGCAATTTAAAGCCCTAATGGTCAAAGTAGCAGAAGTGTATACCTTCTTACCCCATCTGTCCAAAGTTCTAGAATCTCTATCAGAAGGGGTAG
This sequence comes from Protopterus annectens, assembly GCF_019279795.1. Taxonomy (NCBI): domain Eukaryota; kingdom Metazoa; phylum Chordata; order Ceratodontiformes; family Protopteridae; genus Protopterus; species Protopterus annectens. The sequence goes on along the minus strand of NC_056736.1, from coordinate 287,042,641 downwards.
GATTTTTGGCAGCAGTAGCCTTAATGCCCTTTGGTCCTTGGGAAATGGTCTCTGGATCTGCAGTAGGATTCTTAAAGAGGAACTTGTGAGAGTCAGGTACTCTGTAATACCCATCAAGTTTTCTGGGAGCTGGAGGTAAAGTGTCTGGGGAAAGGCTAGATTCCAAGAAAGCATAATCTACAATGTCCAGAACAGGAGGGATAGCTAAAGGCCTGTGTTGAGGAAGGAGTAAGAATTCCCCAAGCCTCTTTTTGGAGTCAGAGTAATCTTGGCATTCCCAGCGGAAATGCTCCCTAAGAGTGTGCAAGGTTTCACCAAAAGAAAAATCTTCTGGAGGGGAAGCAGGGGGAATGGAATCCTCTGCATCAGAATCCTCATAGGTAGATAAGGGAAAATCCTGGTCATCAGAAGGAACAGAAATATCAGATTCCTGATCAGAAGAATCAGAAGGAAATTCAGTTCTAGGTCTCTTAGAGGGGGAAGGCTGGCTTCCCCTAATTAATGTAATAAGGTCTTGCCATTCTAAGCATTTGTTTTTTAGGCACATGGGCCTGAGCATGCGGTTTGGACGTTGGTTTTCTAGGCATGGATAGAGTTTTAGGCCTTGATGAAAAGATGGCGCCTGTTTAAAATGCAAGTCTGTAGGCCTGAATACACCCTCAGAAGCCGGTGCCTGCACAGCGGCTCCAGACCCATCCAAGGTAGAGACATCCGCAGGTTCCACAGACGAAGAAGCATCTCGCAGCATACCGGACTCCGAATGGGTCTCAGTAGAGGCCTGCGCATCTGAGGTAGAGTGCATCAGGGGCTGCAAAAGCACCTCACTGAGTACTGGCGAACTGGCGATTAGCTTAACGGAAGCATCATCGGCAGTTTTGGACCTATGCGGTCTGTCTCTGTCTTTATCTTTACGTTTTTTGGAAGATTGGTAGTCGGATGGCTTAACGAAGCCATTTCGGAGTACTGATACAGAGTACCAAAATAATGTGCAGCAAAGATAGCCCGACGACGAATAGTTCAGGGGTTGAACAAGGCACAAAATCGACAGCGAGGGATGTCATGGTCTGGGCCTAAGCAAGAAATGCAATACGAATGAAAATCTTTATGGGGTATTTGCTTTCCAGAGGTAAGACAATTGTTAACTTTTACTGACATTGGTTGGAGCAAGAAAAAAAGATGCCAAACGGGGTACTTACCTTTTTTGAAGACTTTGGTTCTGAAACTCGAAAAAGAAAATTTCAGGAGTCGGCCGACCGGCACTTGTGAACTGCTTCTGCTTCTGGCACCGCACGGCAAGAAAGACTGATGTAATGGCGTCGGCTGCATGTTTTATACCCCTGACGACCTGACGTCATGGAAGAAGAGACAGCATCCGACACAGGAATCCAAGACTCTGGTATTCAGGCCGGCTGAGGGCTACCTGCAGGCAGATAACCCAAATCTGATGACTGCAACAGTGAAACATGAAGAACATCAAGGTATTAGTCAGCACAAGGTTCTATGCAATACTTGAACAAGATAGTAGAATCACTTGAGGATTGCAGGGCTGTATTAATTTCTTGGGAAAATGTACGAGGACTTTTTTCTTTGCATGATAAAGTTTTTGTAATTTATGTATGTATAAAGTGTTATTAGCATATGTAACTGTTCAACACTAACTGCCAGACTGGCCTGGGTCATGGTTAACTCTGCCCCTGGTCCAGCCCAACTACCCAATTAAAGCAAGCAAGCAGATCAGCAAATAAGGCTGCCATGCCCTTGGTCAATTTATAAAATTGTCTATTTGAAACTGATGAGGCCTAGTTTGTTTCAATGTGGGAAGCTGAATGACTTTTTCCAAGTGTGAAGCTGAGGACTCTGAAAAAAATGAAATTTACATCAGGGGCGGACAAGACTCTGCCTCACTGGGATTAACAGGATCTTTTAGGCCAAACAATCCCTGCTTAGGGCTTTCATAACTGCCACTATGCTAACTTTATCATTTTTTGGTGTGTGCATTTCTCCCCTAGGGCACTGGTTTCTACCACCTTTCGTAGATGGTTCTCTAGCAGGAGAGGGAAAACATTCTGTAGCCTAGGGCGAGAAGTTCCAAGTGCTCCACAAAGGCAAAATGGAGTAAGTTCTTACTCACTATAAGTCTTGCAGATCTGAAAAATCAACTTTATGATCATTGTCCATGCAAAAGGGGAACTAGTAAGTGGTAGGCTTTTGGGGAAATCTGTCTCCCTCAGGCACACTTGGTGAGTTTTTTATTCTTTCAAGGATTTCAAGCACCATCTAAAAAAATTCCCAAGAAAATGGTCAAATAGCAAAGTGCAAAAAATACAAAACCAACAACAGCTCTAATCACTGACTAGCAGTAAACAAAAGGCCCAACCCAGATAGTCATTGCTTTTCCTGAAGATCTCAAGCAAAAGCTACTGTATATTTCTTATGGCAAAACAGAACAGAGGGCAATACAAGCTGCAGTTATTCAAGAAGTCTGACCAGAAGGAAACTGTCTACCTTTAATTCCCCGAAGTTAAGGCAACTTTTTTTTAATAAAGCAAGTATGCAAACCATGATAGCTGATGCTACTGCAAATGCATCTGCTCATTCATATGTGCAATGGATCACATTAACACTGATGTTTAGTTCTCATCAGCTCTGTGGCATAGAGAAATGAAGCCAATAAAACTGAGTAAAACCCCACCAACCAGAGTTTGAAAAGCGTCTCAGAAGCTGTTGCATCTGGTCAGTGAAGAGAGACAAAAACAAGGTAGTAACTGGTTGCCCTTTTTGTAGGGATTGTGGGGGCACATGCTCAAAAGTACTGTCTCTGCACTAAATTCACTGTGATGACCAGTGATTATTGAGGACCTTTTGCATTCAAGAGAGTATGGTGCTTGAGAGGGTGCTCCTGCTGAAACAGGAGAGATGTCTCTCACAGACACCTACTGCAAAGTCATTCCCCTGGGAAGGTGCAGACATGAATTGAGGGGAGCTGGTCAAGAATTGAATTAAGAAAACTGCTCTTATCTTTTGAAAGAATGCTGGCACAGTCGAGGGGTCATCACATAACATCCCCTAGGTAGGATGAATGGGCTTGTAGGGTGGTGGTGGGGCTTTGTTAGGGAAAGCTTTCGGTGCTGCTTGCCTAATACAAGCATGCTTGTGAATGATCTGTATGGAGGTCACTGGGCAACATTCTGCACAAGTCAGAAATCTATAGAATTCTTATTTCTTTTACTTTTTATTAAATATTTCACTTTAATTTGTCATGAACCAAGTTTATACTTACAGACTCGACAGTCTTAATTCACAGAGCACATTTTTTTTCTTTATGTCCAATGAAATAAACCTTAGGTTTCAGTCCTCCATTAATCAATACAATGAACTAGCTTCTACAAGTTCTCCTAATAAGTGAGATATGAAACATCTTGATGAAATGGATGGCAGGAGAATTTCCAGCTGATGCACTGCATCAGCAACCTACCTGACCCAACACTGGAGAAGGTGAAGACCCTGTAACAGTGGCTGGTGTAAATGCTGATCTTTGCCGGTGCTGACCTGCGGTGGGAACTGTTAAAGAAGGCTGTGTTGCCCAGGCATCCCAGTTGTCCGTTTCTGGTTTATCACAACTAACTGCTGGCCACCTGAAAGCAACAGGAGGGATACACAACATGATAAGATACTGTGTTCAGTAAAGTTTTCTATAAAACAATGACATCAAATATGAATGTTTGTAGAATTCATAGATCACATTCCATCAATTCCATCTCAATTTGTGTATCATAGCTTGGACCTCAATTATGAATTATTAGTAATAAAAAGTATTAACCTAAATGTTTTTGATGTATACAATACAACTCAGGGAGCTACCTAATGATGCTGTTGATTACCTCCTGCCATTATGTCTAAGAAACCTTAAGAGTATGCACTTGACACATTCCTTGGAAATGCAGTTTAAAAATCTCTCTAAAAATCATCCAGTTCTCATATTTTCTTTGATAAATCTACTCTCACAGGACCTGAAAACATACACGTTGGACCCATTCATCTGAGCACTTTGATCAGAGCTACCCAAAGTATCCAACTTCATCTTCATGTTTAATCAGCACCCCCGTATGCACTAAGGAATACACACAAGACTACATTGTTATCCCCATCTCTAACATTTCTACCTCTGCAATTGTTTTCAAAACAATACTGGCCCAGTTAAAAATGTTATGAATTAAAGGCTCATATCATACCTCTCAAATGTCCAGATTTTTGCAGAATATACAGATTTTTTGCCTCATATTTTATTCCTGTTCCTCATACAATGTGTGGTTTTCTGGAAAATCATTGACGTCACTAAATGACAGACATTTGAGTTTCATACTTCACATCCTTCAGAAAATGCATGCTAATATTATTCTAGCAACCTCCTAATTTTGTAAGACTAATTTTGGCCTTGTTCCCCCATTATTTTTGCCTTTGTCAAATTTCCAGATTTCTTTTGCTAAGAAGTTGAGGTATGGCTCATACATACATATTTATACATAAAATACATGTATATGTATATGTATAACTCAGATGTGAACAATGCAATTTCAGCGGAGAGGGAGAGAGCTGACACTTTCAAATCCAAGGTACTGGTTTCAGACATGCAAGCAATATTTGCCATCTTAGTTGCAATGAGCAGCAATATGATCAGACATACACCTCAAAAATATCAGAAGCAGCATAGCAGTTGCAAGTTTAAAAAAAGAACTTGTAGCAGCCCTCATTTTCCCCCCAACATATTTTCACCTCCCTTTAATAGTTCAGTCTTTATTAATTAAAGGAAATGCAACTTTTTAAATGAAATGAGAATGAAGAACATCTTCCGGTATGAATGGCTTAATTTTGTAACTTATTAATCATTATGAACCTAAAGAAAACAAAGTTCGGACAGCCAATTACCAGAACTGTGAGCAGTTCAGAAAACAAGAACAAAAAAGATATCTTCCACACAACTATTTTTTTTTCTAATAAGATTGAACTGAAAACTTTATGCTGCAGTCATAAGAAAGCTGTGGGATCATAAATAAGGAAACTGTTACAATGAAGTACTTTCTCTAAGCCTAGAAATATTTTTAAACAGCTTTATTAGATTATTACCCAAGGAAAAACCTACAGCATATTTACATTTTTCAAGTATTATACGTTACATATGTTTTCTTTCTTGTTAATAATTATTCATGCAAACATTATGTAAATCGTTTGATTTCTGCCTTCCCTTAAACCTCCCTCCTCTCTCCTGAGCATTACTCTGCATGTATTCAATGAATGTTATCACCATTACGGAAGCTTAAACTATATGGGTTTACCTTCCTGCACCATCCAGCTTCTCAAAGCTTTGGGTGTTTTCAATGCACTCCATATGGCAGTAGCTTGTAGGGCACACCATATTAAAGGCAGGTGTAGCACTAAAACCTTCAGAACTTTTATGCCGCTGAAGCAAGTGTTTCTAGTCGAACGTTCTCATTGTTCTAGTGGGTCAGCTGCGATCTTCATGCTATGCAGTTAAGTCCCCACTGGGGTAAGCTTTCCTTTTAAAATGTAATCTTCTGTGGAAGACTTGTGTTTGACAATAATTCTTTGTTAGTGCTTGTCAAACAAAGAAAGTGAATGACCATCTCTCATAACAGAAGTGTGCTGTTCGTGCTTCTGTGCATTTTTGTGACTAAAATCTTAGAACGTTTTAATAGTTAGTGTGTTGGGGAAAGGCAATTGCGCTTGTGTGGAACTTTTAGTGGTACACTTACTGAAGAACCACTAGTTCTCGTCCTCCTTCCTTACTGGTTCTTCTGGGTTATGCTACCTGCTTTTCCACTACTCATTCTCATCTTACCCAATACGTAGCAGTTGGTCTTCATGATATTTTCCCCAGCACACAAAAAGAAACAACTTGTAAAGGAGTCTTCTACAATTTGCCTGGCTCCTTCTCTGTCTAAGCTGCTGGTGGGTGAATGTGCTATGGTTATCCATTGTTCCACAGAACCACAATCTTCCCCCAGTCCTCTCTGTGTACCATTTGCAGAAACTAAAGATTGGGGGATAGACAAATCTTCTGGAGCTGTAGAGAAGCCCAGGGAGAAACACTTCTGTCATAAGTTGGTGAAGGGTCTTCATTCTGCTGGGACATGATTATGAAAGCTGGGACCACTGTACCTAACAAGGCAAGCCTTACTGGGGGGTGTTTGGTGAGAAAAACTTTCAACATCCTATCGCTATCTCTATGGATAGGGCTGACTTACTGGGTTTTGCTAGAGTTGATTTCTGCCTTTTCCAGGCCAGGTAAAAATCTTAGGCAAGAAAAGAAAAAGGGGTCCTTCCTATTCTTGAGTAGGATTTCTAGTAAGAAAAAACATCTTCACGGGAGGAAGGGGTGGAACTCAGAGGATTCTACTCAATCAGAACCTTCTGACTGTGAAGAAAGCATAACTTCTATTACACAGAAAATGTATTATGATTTAATACAATTACAGATGCCTAAAGCTATACATATTCTTCCTGTTTTGTCTGCTTTAGAGAATGTTTTTCTTACTACAGCCAGTACACCTGACAGACGGTCTTTAGCTTCAAAGGTGTGATAAATTTATATAAGGTACCCCAGACATACAAATACCTTTTTTCTAATACTAAGGAAGATCCATGCAGTCATTTATCTCTAAATATATGGCTGGCAAATGGGTTACTGCTTCTAAAACCATTCCTCCTGCTAAAGAAGGAAATGATATAGGTAAGTTGGGGATAGAAAATGTATTCTTTTTAGTACTTTCACTTTCAGGATCTTAGCCTGCCAGGCCGATATATAAAAATGTACTGGTGATATGGAGAAGACCTTGGTGAACCTTCCCCTCTTCTGACGTAAAAAATTCTTTAAATGCTTCTTTGACAGCTGTTTCTTAGGAGATTGAACATATTTTAATAGTGACTATAATGCCACTAATTCTGCTTCCAGAGCAGCTCCTTAAAATCATTTTAGTGGCGAGTGGAGACTTGCATGGCTTTGTTCTCAAAAACGTCCCTGATAAAAATCAAATCTGAGATTTTTACTTCTCCCTAAGATAAAGACTCCTTATTGTGCCCTTCTGCAGCTGAGGTACTAAAGAAGTGTGAGGGAAAGGGAAAACTGATACAAGGAGCTTTTTCAACCTTCCTTTTTCAAACCTTAGTTTTACCTCCTCCACCTCAACACCCTTCCTCAACAAACAGTTTAAGCAAAGCGAGGGGCCAGTAACCACGGGGAGAAAGCAACAGAAAGGAAACTTAATAACAATAATAATAATGATAATAATAAAAACAGGAGAAAAGCCTCAAAAAAAAAAAAAAAAAAAAAAAAAAAAAAAAGACAGCCCTGTAAACCGTTACAAGTCCTGCAAACTTCAACTTCTCTTCTGGCTTCGGATAATGTCAGACACTTGGATTCTGAAAATAATCCAAAAAAGGTAATCTTGGCAATCAGAATACCTCCCTCCTTTCTGGCAGATTCCCTCTTCCAGAAAGAACCAGACTGCTATACCTTCCCTGCCATCTTTCACATGCTCGCTCAAGGAGTGATAGAATTAGCACCTTCTAGGCAAAGTTTATTATTCAAGGACTTTTCTAGCTCCAATCCAAAAGGATCATGGTGCCAGAACTGGATATTTCAACTCTAAACCTCCATATCTGGATTCTCAAGTTGAAGATGTTATCACTTCAAACTCTTTTGCAATTGATCCCACGTCTAGCTTTCATGGATAAGCTGGATCTAAAGGAGAGCTATCACCATATTTCTACTGTCAAGAAGTTCAGGGGCATCTTAAAGTTCGTTGTGGCTGGCTTACATTAGCAGTTCTCCGTTTTACAATCTGGGCACTATACTGCACAATGGATATTCACAAAATGCCGAGCTCCAGTTATTGCTTACTGCAGACTCAAAGGCATAAACATTTTTCCATATTTGGATGACTGTCTTAACTTTGTACAGTCTTTTCCAACTGTCAAGATTCTCTTAACAACTGTGCAGAAACTTCTACTCACTCTTGGATTTCATGCCAACCTGCAGAAGTCTTCTCTTGTTCTGTCACACAGGATAGTTTTCCTGGGATGCTTGTTGGATTTGACCGTCTAGCAAAGTAGAAATGTTCCAACGGCTTTCCTAGAACTTCTCCAGCATAAACCAAGCATCAACAAGGGAGTTCCTCAAGATTCTGGAATATACAGCACTGATGACATGCTTCTCTTTGTCAGATTACATTTTAATTTCTCCAAGTATTCTGGGTTTCTTATAGGCCGTGGCAGTGCAGCAGTTGGCGTCACCTCACATCAAGAGGTTCTCCAGTTCGATTCTCGGCTGGAGCGTTTTGTGTGTGGAGTCTGCATGTCTCCCTGCAGTCGAGTGACTTTCAAAGACGTGCAGGTAGGTGTCTGCGTGAATGGGTGTGCCTTCTTTGAAGGTTGGACTTCGGGCTGGCACCTCGGCACCGTAAAAATCCACTGCCAATCATTAGCAGACCAGAGTTCCGCTGTGGCGACCCCTGACCAGGAAAAGCCAAAAGACATTAGTTTTATTTTGGGTTTCTTATACCATGGCAGGAATGAACTCCATTCCTAAGTCAGGGTAAAATTAGAGTTCATGAAATTACTATTGTTTTAATGTTGATGTTAGCCAAGTGTGCCCTTCAATACCTATAACGTGTCCAGAACTCATTCTGCAGCCATATGAGGTTACACATACTGGTAGCATATTTAAGTAGGACTGTAAATTCTTTTTTTATTAATTCTGTCACTTGACTAGTTTTGCAACTGTCTGGGTATCTCTTCCACACTGCTCTCTCATTTCTGCTTGCAAATCCTGGTATTTTATGACTTTGTCTCTCTCTGTGCTAAATACACTGTAATCACTGGGTGTAGCAATTTCAAAAATCAATGTCGCTTTTGTCTTTTTTTTTTCTTGAGCTACTACATCTGTTTTTCTTGCATTTGTTTTTTGAACTGTTGGTAAGGGTGATCCCTTGTGACAAACATCATTCTCTACAATGCTTTGTGGTTCAGGCTTCCAATGCTTCTCAGCCACTTTTATGCTGTAGTGTTTGCACAATCCCCAGTCAACAGCCTTGTCACATTACTGTGCCATGTGTATGATGCCAAGCAACAACATGAACCCACATTTGTCCGTTTCTCCCGCATGTTCTACAGACTTTGTAAACCAACATGTACACTGTCTACCATCTTAGGCAGACAGGATTAGCCTTTTATCTTTTGGTTTCAATTCACCTTAGCCCATCCTGTGTCAAGTCTTGGTAAACATGACGTTCCATAAGATCTCTATACTTACCACTGTATTTGTGGACTTTCCATTTTTTTTTTATCATCATTTTCTTTTGTTTTTTTTTTTTTTTGGTACTCTTCGTTGCCATCTGATTTTTGTCTACTTATGATTTGATTTCCATTCCCACTTTGTTCCAAAATGCTTTTGCTAACCTATGCAAAGACGTAATCAGACAACCTCTTTTCATGCTTTACAACCTTCATTAAGCTTGGATCTGGTGAGGTCAGAAATTATGTATGCAGGCCCAAAAATGCAGATTTAGTACCGCATTCAGAATGAGGAATGTATAATTTTAGTATCATTTGATAAGTCTGAAGCAGTTTTCTTGTTTAAATGGTTCAATGCTTTTTTTGGATGGCCAATCACACCAAAGCTTAAGTTAGAACAGGAGGAATAAATTGATTTACAACTTAGACTCTATTCCTGGATGTCAAAGTAGTTTTCAATACAGGTTTTAGTCTTGAGAAGAATTGTTCAGTGAGCCTTATTCTCATTTGTTCATGTTTTATTGTTTTCCCTTCATCTACTCCCAAGTATTTGATCCCTTCTAGTCAAGTTCTTTTATATCACACTCCTGTCCCAAGTTGATATTCACTTGGTGCTACAGCTTTCTTTTTATAAATGCTGCTTCTGCACATTTATCAAGGCCAAATGTCATTCTTGTATCTGCTGAGAAAGTTTTAACCATTTGCAGTTATGCTACCACATTCTTGTCTAATGAACTATACTCTTTTAAGCCTTCCACAAAAAGGATGAGTTATCTTTAGACATGGTTTGTTTTTAGGAGTTAAACTACATAACCACAGCCTAACTTACAGCTTAATGGGTTAAGGGCAAGACACAGCAGTGGTAACTAGGAATAACCCTTGAAATACCCCCTTTGAATTTTTATCCACAAGATAATAATATACCCTTTGTGATGGTTTAGTTGCAAAGTGGTTTGCCAGTTTCAGAGCCGCAAGAAAGTAAACAATCAGTATAAAGGGTATCGTGTGCATCTGTAAGCATTCCATTACCCAAGAATGTGGGATGCTGTCAATATACTTTTGTAATCTAGCTATGTCATATTTGGATTCTTCTCCTTTTTACAACTCTCTATTATCGCCTAGTTTAGCAACACATAATACTTTGCTCCATATGACTCATTACCTTTTTGTTCTATTGCCATAAATGATTTTTTTCTAAATGACTATAAACTCTAAATCAATTCCAATATATAATTCATATATTATTGGAAGGCAAGTTATTGGTCTATACTTCTTATGATGGCTTGTAGGTTCAATCTTTAAAGAGGAATATTGTTTCACTGTTTTTAACCAAGATGGTGTCTGTTTGGGATGTGTAATTAAGTAATTCTTACTTAAGACTAAATCATTGTGTAAAGATGGTAATACCTTCTGCCAGAAGTTAGGTACTGCACCTGGGTCTGGAGTTTTCCAACTAGGAGCTTTCCATAACTTTGTTTCAATTTCTCTGGCTGTTACTTCATCCTATTTCATGTTATCTACATTCGAAATCCTTACTTCTTTCCATTCAGCATCTTTGTTATGTATAACAGGGTCTTCATAAACAAGTCTCCAAAATGTAGTAATTTCTTCTTTTTTTGGTGGTGTTTCTATTCATTTTTGCTTTATTTCCCAGCTCTCTATACAATTTCTTTGGGTTGTTATTGAATTATTTTGTACTTTTCCTTTACATTTATTTATATATATTTTAAGTTTTTCTGCTTGTGCTGAAATTTCAGCTTATTATAAGAAACATGTACAATAAATCCAGATCGGTTTTAATATTGCACTTTGTTTTTCACATGTCCATCTCTAAGGATTCTTGATATGTTCCTTTTACTATATTCTTCAAACAGTGACACTTTTTATCTTGGTGCTTTACAATTTTTCTTGACTCATTGTTCCCATGGTGGCCATTCTGCTTGTTCTTTTCCTTTCCCTTGTTATTCTACATTTTTGTCGTAAAACTATTTGTCATCTGTGTGATGATGTGAGGTATTGCCAGCTATGCCAGGAGAAACAGGGCAGTGGATAGGCCAGCATAGCTAGCTGGAGTTTTGCAAAGAATTATATGTCATTTGCATATCAAACTAATTTTTATGGGTGCTTGTGTTGAAAATATATTTAAGCTGCTTGTGTTAAAAATGTACCAACAGAGGGTCCTGCTAGACAGAAAAGAAATACACCTGTATGTCAGAATGTATTGTAACTGTTGAAATGAAAATATTGTAACAGAGGATACTGGAAAATAAGAAGTTATGTACCTACCATAACGTTCCATGTTGTCTTCTTCTCGCCTTCTTTCTTGCTGGATGGGTTCGGAGCCGAACCTCGGCTCCGACTTGGCCAAAACTAAAGCTCGAGAGATAATTCCACCGGCTCGAGGCTCCCCTATATCCCACAATGCTAGGCGGTAACTACTCAGATCTCGTTTGATAGCTAAACCAAGCAGTTCTGGTCTCCGTAGTATGTAGAAAAAAGAACCCACCTCTATATAAACCTGAATGTAAGCTACCACAAACATAAAAGGGGGAATAGAGGTGGTAGAACATGTGGGAAGGAAACTCCAAAGGAAGATCCCAAAATTTCCTATCGGTCTGTCCAGGCTAGGGGGAAGGAGGGTGGGACGCAAGAAAGAAGGTGAGAAGAAGACAACTAACATGGAACGTTATGGTAGGTACATAACTTCTTAATGTTAAGTTGTCAATCTCGCCTTCATTCTTGCTGGATGGGACCGCGTCCCTAGCACCTTATGGTCTATCAGAACAGACTCTTGAGAACAGTGGAACCAAAGCTGGCACGGTTTCTGGAGGCCATATCCAATTTGTAATGTAAAATGTAGGTATGAGGAGAAGCCCAAGTGGCTGCTGCGCAAATGGAATCTATAGGCAGCCTGTCCTGAAAACCTACAGATGTAGCTAATGCCCTAGTTGAATGAGCTCTAGGTCTTGAAGGGAGTTTTTGATGTCTGATTTCATAGATGAAGGTAATTATAGAGGTAAGGGTAATTATAGAGGTAAGCCATCTTGAAAGGGACACCTTAGTAACTGGAAGGCCCAATTTCCCTTCCGCATAAGACAGGAAAAGCTGATCAGATTTCCTGAACTGTTTAGTCCTGTCTAAATAATACCTAAGTTGGCGGTGAACATCTAGAAAATGCAACTTTTGTTCTGACCTGTTGCAATAGTCAGGGAAGAATACTGGGAGATCAATCGTTTGGTTCAGATTTGTCTCAGATGAAACTTTAGGTAGGAAGGACGGATTAGTCCGGAGGGACACCCTATCTTTGTGGAAAACTAAGTAAGGAGGACGACTGCACAGAGCATGAAGTTCAGATACCCTTCTAGCTGAAGTTATGGCTACTAGAAAAAGTGTTTTCCATGACAGCAGCTTAAGAAGGCATGAAGCCGCTGGTTCGAAGGGGGGAAGGATCAAGGATGCCAGAACCAAATTCAAGTCCCATTAAGGTGGGGATCTTTGATTGGGGGCTTGAGCAGAAAAACACCTCTTAAAAAGGCTTTGCAGAGCTTATGGGACATGATACTGGAGTCTGAGACTCCGACATGAAAATTAGATATAGCAGCTAGCTGTACTCTAATGGTAGATGAAGAAGAGCCTAAATGGAAGAGCTCTGCCAGAAAGTCTAGGGTAGACTGGATAGGTGCCGCGAAGTGGTCTATATTCTTTGATGCTGCCCAGAAGGAAAAACGTTTCCATTTACTATTATAAATCTTCCTGGTAGAAGATTTGTGAGAGGCTATCACGATGTTCCGGACCGAATGAGAGATTAAGGGAAGCCTGGCTATGGTAGAAATTGGAGAAACCACGCTGTGAGGTTGAGAGAATGAAGGGAGTGGTGCAGCTGGCCCGACTGGTGGGTCAACAGATCTGGCACCGTGTCCAGATGCCAAGGCTGCTCCAACAGGTAATGATGGAGGAACGGAAACCATATCTGTCAAGGCCAGTAAGGGGCAATGAGGATCATTGTAACTCTCAAGGCGATAGCTTTCTGAATTAATTGAGATATCAGTGGAAAAGGGGGAAAAGCATACAGAAGTCCCCGGGGCCAATCGTGGACTAGAGCGTCTCTGATGGGATGGCCTGGTAACGGGAAGAGAGTGAAGAAGTCGTGACACTTGCTCTTTTGGGGAGTTGCAAAAAGATCGCAGCAAGGCTGGCCCCATCTTTGGAAGACTTCTTCCAGCACTGATTTCTTCAGAGACCACTCGTGGGGCATCAGAATGGCCCTGCTCAACTTGTCCGCAATCACGCTGGACTTCCCAGGAATGTGCGTTGCTATCAGAAAACGCTGAGAAGAAATCGCCCACTGCCAAAGTCTGAGTGCCTCTCGACATAAGGGATAGGATCTGGTTCCGCCCTGTTTGTTGATGTACCACACTATGGACATATTGTCCGTCTGAATTGCAATAGTCCCCGTGGGAAGAGAGTCCTGAAGGGCTTGCAATGCTAAAAGCACAGCTCTCATCTCTAAGACATTTATGTGCAAGTGGCACGCAAAAGGTTGCCACGTGCCCTGGACTGTCCTGCCCTGATAATGCCCCCCCCCCCCAATCAGGAAGGCATCCGTTGTCACCGTGGCGACTGGGGGGGGATGAAAGGTCTGCCTTGGAGAACTTGAGGTGATATGATCCACCAAGACAGATGATTCTTGCATGACCGAGTTATTAATATGATGTGAGACATCGGGAGCTGTTGAAAGGACCATTGAGTAAACAGCATCCACTGGAGGATCCTCATGTGGAAACGAGCTAAGGGGAGAAGGGTGATAGTAGCTGCCATGAGTCCTAATACCTTCAAGACTACCCTGGCTTTGACCTTGTTGTATTGTAATAGAAGGTAAACCTTGTTTGCGGATATCTAACACTCTTTGCTCTGAAGTCTGGCGGAAGGATTGTGTGTGTCTAAGATGGCACCTATAAAGGTAATAGATTGACAAGGCAGATTTTTCGAAATTTATTGAGATGCCTAGAGCTTGGCAAGTTTGGATGGTGAAGTCTCTGGCTAGAAGCAGTTGATGTCTGGTGGTGGCGGTAAAGAGCCAGTCGTCTAAATATGGAAACACCTGAAATCCTTGACGACTCAAGTGAGCTGCGACCACTACCATGCATTTGGTAAACACTCGGGGGGCTGTAGTGAGACCAAAGGGCAGGGCTCTAAACTGGTAGTGACTGGCTCCCAGCCTGAAGCGGAGAAATCTCCTGGAGCATCTGTGCATTTTGATGTGGTAGTACACATCCTGAAGGTCTATCGAGCACATCCAATTGTCCTGACCCAAGAAGGGTAGGATGGACTGTAGCGTGACCATCCGGAATTTTGTTTTTTTGATATAATTGTTTAACTTGCTGAGATCCAGAATAGGTCTCCAGTCCCCTGTTTTTTTTGGTACCACAAAGAATTTGGAGTAGATTCCGGATCCTTGCTGGTCTGCTGGGACTGATTGGATAGCTATTTTTGATAGCAGCTTTGATATTTCTAGTGCTGCTTGTTCCCTTAGACTGGGTGGAACATCTGGAAGGGATCCTTTGGGTTGGGAAGGGGTGTGAATAAAGGGAATTTTGTAACCCTCGGATATGATTGACTGTACCCATTTGTCTTGGGTGAGGGAAAGCCAGGCTTTTGGGTACAGTGATAATCTTCCCCCGACTGCCTCCGAAGGTGGACAGCCGGGCAGCTCCTCAGGGATGCTGAAAGGGTTTATCAGAGAAAGTTTCTCTGCTACCCTGGTTTTGCGGACCTCCTCTGCCTCTAGGGTGGCATCTATTGTTGTTCCCCCCCGCCTCTAGAGGGGAATCGACCTTGTGCGTCAGATGAGACTCCCTGAGGCTTGCAGAACCACATTTTTCCTCCCCTCTGACCTTTTGGATAAGGTCTAGAAGGGGTAGAAAAACGGACTCCCACGGCAGAGAGAGTCTTACCTTCCACCTCGCACCTAGTCAATGTATCCTTCACCTGAGGACAAAACAATGTTGAGCCATCAAAGGGGGAATTGGTGAAGGACGCCTTGAAAGGGTCCGCAAAACTGCAAAGCCGCATCCAGGCGTGACGTCGTAAAGCTACACCTGTGCCTGCGACCCTACTCGCCCCATCAGCAGCATATGAGATAAGCCGCATGGAGGAGTTAACAATCGAATTCAGGGTTGCCAACTGGGAGTTCATTTTGTCTTGGAACCCCTCAGCTGTTGGATCCTGTATAGCCTCACCCATATCTTTGAGCAAATCTCTCTGGAGACAGGTGAAGTGAGACAAGTAGTTCAGCGACCGCATTGAGAAGGTCGCTGATGAAAACATCCGCTTACCGTACCTGTCCATGGTCCTAGACTCCTTATTAGGAGGATGGACAGGTACCGAAGGATCGGCTAACTCCTTCTTAGTGGCTGCGGCCACCACCATGGCATCAACAGAGACACCTTTTGATAGAAACTCTTTCTCCCTAGGGGCAGTAATAAATTTTGATGGCCTCCTTGGGGTAGGTTCCACTGAATCAGGGGCCGTCCAAGCCTTCCTTGCCACCACTTCCATAAGGGGGGTCAAAGGGAGGGGACACCCAGGAGATGGAAGGGCGAGAGCCAAACGCCTCAAGGTAAACTGACTCGTCCTCTGAAGGGTTAAGGGCGGGCCAGTTCCCCCTCTGTTTCAAGATTTCAAAGATGTCAGCAAAGGAGACATCCTCAGAGGGGGACAGAGGGGAACCTTCAGATTCCTCCAAGTCAGTGTCAGAGGTGATAGACTCAGGGGAGTCAATGTGCTTCCTCTTGCACCGTTTCTTCCGAGGGGGTTCTCCTACTGGATCAGGAGAGGCCTCGGAAGAGGAGGAAATTCCGGAAATCTGAGGAGCTGGCTCTCTGCGGTTTGACACAAGGGGATGGGTAGAAATCACTGCAGGCACTGAAGAGGGGGGAGCTGACGGAGCCGACTGTGGGGTAGACACTGGGTCTAGCACGCTCCGCATCACCATGAAGGCGCCCCTATCAGGCAAGGCCAGAGGTCCCCGTTCCAAGGAGACAAGGACCCCCCCGGCACCGACAGGGACGGCTCCGAGGCCGATGTCGGAACCGAACTCACCAGCGCCGACGCTCCGAGGGGGAGAATGGGGTCGGACAATGGTCCGATGCCACTCGGCCCCTCGGAGCAGACGAGGGAAGCCCGGCGCCGAGATCCCTCCAATGAGGAAATCGGAGCAGACGACGGAGCCGAAAGGTAAGATATCGGCTCCGAAGCACCAACAGCCACGGTTCTGATGAGCCCTGGCTCCGAACTCAAAGGAGTCGGAGGAGGAATAAAATCAGGGATGGAAATAGCCGCTGACTGTTGAGTAGGGCTATGCAGCATTTGGGCCAGTGCCTTGGACTTGAGAAGTCGACTCACCACCCTTTGTAAATCATGGTCGGACAGCCTGGAGGACCGAGAGGAGTGAGACCTATGGCTCCGTTCTGATAGAAGAGGAGATCCCGGCACCAAATGGATGGAGCCGATGGAAGGGGACCTAGACCTCTTCTTAGCAGGTGGCTTCGATAAGCCTATCGGAGCCGAATGAGTCTTGTCAACCTCGGCTCCAGCCGGAGCCGAGGTGATAGTATGAGATTTGGAAACAACGGCTCCAGCCGGAGCGGATGTCGAAGCCGATCTAATGCTTCCAGGGGACGGCTCAGAAACTGGAGCCAACGGTCTGGAAGTCTTAGAAAGCTTCCCCGACACAGACTGGGTCGGGGGGGCCTTCAGGCTTTAACAAGCCACGTAAAATCAATTTATTTTTACGTTCCTGCAGGACACTAGGGCTGAATGCATGGCATACAACACATGAGTCCTGCAGGTGCAAAGGTCCTAGGCAATATACACAAGAAGTGTGACCGTCTGTCAGAGACATTTTTGACAGCACGAATCACACTTCTTGAAGCCTGAGACCTTGGAGTCTTTAGACATCCTAACTCAGTGTAAAAACACAAGCACAACACACAAACACACCCTTAAGCAAAATAAAAATCCAGTCACACTGAAGGACTAGGGGAAGGAGAGGGAGAGGGCCAAAGGCCTAAAAGTTAAGAAGGGAATAAAAAGGGATTTCAGACACTAGAGGGGGACCCGATTTAAACTAATGAAATACTATAAATAAAACCATGGTAAAAGGAAAAAAAATAGGGGTTGAAATAGAAGTTTCTAAACCAGAAATCTTACTAACCTGACAGAGCCGGTAAAAGAAGCACCTCGTCAGCTAAGTGGCAAACGAGATCTGAGTAGTTACCGCCTAGCACTGTGGGATATAGGGGAGCCTCGAGCCGGTGGAATTAGCTCTCGAGCTTTAGTATTGGCCGAGTCGGAGCCGAGGTTCGGCTCCGAACCCATCCAGCAAGAATGAAGGCGCGATTGACAACTTAACATTAATAGGTTAATCTCAGCCCAGCTAACTTTGAAAAACAGTCTGAAATTAAATTGCATGGTTTAGGCCATAAAGATTGTTCGCAGGTAGGTCCTAGGCTATCGGCCCCAGGGCCTATAAAAGCCTAGCCATAATGATTCCCTGGTTTCAGCCACCCAAAAAATGTATTTTCCTGTGCCCCTGTCGAGCACAGCAAGTAATCTCTGGGGTAACTTTCCTATTTTCCCATCAAGCTGTCCAGATTTTTCTTAAAAAGGGCCAATGAGGTGCTTTGTTTGACATGAATGGGCAGCTTGTTCCAGAGTATGGGAAGTCTCTGGGACAGGAACCTATCCCACCAGCAAGTTCTGTTTATTGTGGTGACAAGGTTAAAGTCCCTGGAACATGTGGCCCGAAGGGATTGGGATTTTTCTAAGTGTAGCATGTCCAACAGCTCTGGGTTTGACATGGCTTTGTATGTTAGGCAGAGATCGCCTCTGAGTAGGCGATATGCTATGGAGTAGAGCTGGAGTTTCTTAAGATGGTCTGCATAGAGCAACTGAGGCCAGTGATCCCCTGTGAGGTATTTCTGCGGTCTTTCCAGTTGCTGCACATGTCTTGTGAGGTACATCCCAAACAGGGCGTTGTACTTTGTAATAGGTCTAATGAGGGCTGAGTAGAGGGTGACAATGACCTCTTTTTCTGGATGAGAAACCTTTTGTGATGAGATGTGCCACATAGGACTTCCTGAACACTGTGGTAATGTGGTTAAAGGAGAGACTACCGTCTACCTGTGTCCCTAGGTCTCATATCACACTTTCGGTGTTGAGTGTACTACCGACTATGTGGTAGTTCGTCGGCACAGCATTTTTCCCAAAGGGGATGACCATGCATTTTTTGGTGTTCAGCTTGAGGCTGTGGTTTTGACACCAAGCATCTGTCTCAGCGAGGCCCTTTTGTAGAATGCCCACATTCTTTGGGGATTCAATAATGGCTCCCAGTTTGCAGTCGTCTGCGAATTTTGTTAGCCATAAGCCATCTGTGTTGACTTGGACTTCAGAGAAGTAGATGCCAAACAGGAGGGGTCCCAGGATTGAACCCTGTGGTACTCTTATTTGTCACTGGTCTGGAGATGGATTTGGAACTGGCTACTTTCACAGTGTGGGATCTGTCAGTGAGCCAGTTGGCCACCCATTGTGACACGGGGTTTTACCCAGTTTTGTGAGCTTGTCAATGATACCAGAGTGGGGGATAGTGTTGAAGGCATTGGCGAGGTCTAGGTAGGCCGTGTGGACTGTTTTACCCTCGTCCACGGCCCTGGTGACTGCTTCAAAGAAGTCAATCAGGTTTAGGAGACATGATTTACCTTTCACAAACCCAAAGTGAGTGGGGTCCAGAGTTTACAGGTTACCTATGTCTTTGTTTATAAGTCTGATTATGATACGTTCCATGACCTTGCAGATCAGACTCAGACTGATGGGTCAGTAGTTCCCCAGAGTCCGTGGTTGATCCCCCCCTTGTGGAGTGGGATCACCGTAGCTGTGCCCCATTCAGTAGGCACAAAGCCTGTAGTGAGGCTATGATTGAACATGGTACTTAGGTGGGGTGCCAGTTCATTTTGTAGTTCATGCAGAACACAGCTTAGAATGTTGTCAGGTCCCACTGATGCTGCATTCTTGGCTTCAGCGAGTGTGTTTTTCACCTGTGTGGCTGTGATTACAGGGACTTGGCATTCATCCGGTATAGAGATGGGCCATTTTGGGGGTGAGAGAGGGGTAAATTTGCACTGAACCTATCTGCCAGGATGTTGGCAATATCAGCTGGTTCTGTAAGTTTAGTGCCACTGCGTTGTAGCTCTGAGCAGATCTGAGTGCTGCCATTCAGATTTGTGACATAGCTAAAGAATGCCTTGTGGTTGTCTTTGGAATCTGTGGCGATTTTGTTCTCAAAACTAGCTCTGGAGAATTTTGTGAGGGATCTCAGCTTCTTACTGAGGTTGACAAGGGAGTTTTTCCAATGTTGGGTTTTTACTCTTTTTTTGCAACAGTTTCTTTCTTCTGTTGTAGAGTTTGTTAATGGCATGGGACCACCAAATTGGCTTCTTTTTTTTTTGGTGGATAGTGTCTTGGTTCTATTTGGGATGGCATGGTCCATGCACTCGTGTATGTGTTCATACAGTGCATTGATGTAGGATTCAGCAGTCGTACTACTTTCCGTCTGCATGGGTGTGGTGAAGTTAGCCACCTCTGTTTTAAGAAGCATGAAGTTGGCTTTGGAGAAGTTTTTTTTACAGAGGTTTCCTTAATGTATTCTTACAGTTCTGATTGCCACCAGAGACAAAATGTCTGTGAAAACCAGGACTAGGGATCCTACTGTATTGTCCTTAAGGGGTGAACTAATTGCTACCATGGAAGGCTGGAAGTTTTTGAAACATTTTTGTGGCTTCCAGATGGTATAACACATCTTAGCAAGGCTGTGTGTGTATGATAACACATATATGCAAGATTCTAGCTCAGTTTCTAGTAAAGATGGTAGTGTGGGAACCAGAAGACAAGAGACCAGAAGTATATGGTGTCATTCTGTAATCCAGTACTGAAATGATGTTTAATACTAAAGAGACAGAAGTCTCAGGGCAGTCTGTTTTTGAAACCTGATAAAGCAGGATCAACTCCCCCACTTCATCTCGTCTTGCTTTATTAAGTAACCAGGGAATAGTAATTCTTTACGATCAGTTAGGAAAAAGTACAGTTGTGAACCTACCATAAATGTAGATGGTCGAGTGTATTCACTGTTGCAGTCATTACACTTGGGTTACCCTGCTGGCAGGCTACCCGCAGTCGGCCTGAATTCCAAAGTCCTGGTCCGGAGTCGGTTGCTGTTGCCTCTTCCATGACGTCAGTGCGTCAGGGGTATAAAAGATGCAGCCGTCATTTTCTTCAGTTTTTCTTGCCCCAGATGTCAGGTGCCCCCAAAAGGGTAGGCTAAAAATTCTGCTCATAAAAAAGCATACACTAACATAAACATTACCTTCATCTACAAGCAAATACACCACATAGGTTGTATAGAATAGAGAAGTACAGATAAGTCCCAGCAATGAAAAGGGGGATGGAGGGAGGGTAACCTGGACTGCAACAGTGAACACACTCGAACATCTGCATTTATGGTAGGTACACAACTGTACTATGTTCATCATGTTTCACTGTTGCAGTCATTACACTTGGGTTGAATCCCAAAGCTGAGGTTGGGTGGCTGGGGCCTAGATAGAATTAGGAGTGGCTATGAGGCCCTGCAGAACTGCAGCGGCGAAGCCTGCTCTGGATTTAGAGTAAAGAGGTAAGTGGTAGTGCTTTATAAAAGTGTGCACTGAAGTCCAAGTTGCACCCTCCAAAATGTCCTTGGTTGGTACTCCTCTGAGGAAGGCTGCTGAAGTGGCTGCTGCTCTGGTTTAATGTGACCTAATGCCCTTAGGCACTGATTTGCCATGTTGCGAGTAGCATAAACAAATGCAGTGGCCTATCCATTTTGAAAGAGTCTGCTTTGAAATAACTTTTCCTTGCAATCCTGCAGCATATGCCACTAAGAGTTGCTCAGTCTTTCTGAAAGCTTTAGTTTTGTCCAAGTAGAAGCGTAGCTGTCTGTGCATGTCCAAAGAATGCAGAAGTCTCTCTCCCTTATTCTGTGGGTTTGGATAAAAGGTAGGCAAATGAATGGTTTGGTTAAGAGCCACAATGGACACTACTTTAGGCATAAATGTTGAGTTTGTCCTTAGGGAAACCCTGTCCAGATGGAAAATAATAAAAGGTTCCACAGCCATTAGTGCCTGTAACTCTGAGACTCTTCTTGCTGAGGTTATTGCTAGGAACAGAGCTATTTTCCATGATAAGTATTTTATCTCAGCTGTATTGGCTGGCTCAAAAGAAGGCAGTGTGAGCTTTTCCAAGACAAAATTGAGGTCTCATGTAGGTGTTAGAGCTCTCCTTCGAGGTCTTATGTTTTTGGCCCCTCTGAGATACTGCCTTAGCAGTGGATGTGAAAAAATTTGTGGATCTGTATTGTAATGAGCTCAAATGGCAGAGGCATGGATCTTAATTGATGAGAAGGAAAGGCCTTTGCCCAGCATCTCAGTTAGATATTGTAAAATCTGAGAAATATTTGGTACAAGTGTGTTCATTCCTTGTGCCTGGTTCCGAGCACAGAATCTCGTCCATTTTTCTGTATATGATTTGCTGATGCTGGGCGGCCTGGCCTCCAAAATAACATCCATAACTGCTTTATAGAGAGGTGTGTTCTGAATGGTTACATTATCAACCACACAGACAGATTTAGGGTTCTGAGTTGGCTGTGCAGGATCTAATTGTTTTGTTGGGTCAGCAAATGAGGAATTTGAGGTAATGTCCAGGCTTGGCCTTGAGACAAGCTCTTTAGGATTGGGTACCAGTGCTGGTGTGGCCAGTCTGGGGCAATCAGCATCATTTTTGGTTTCTCTTGTCTGACCTTTAGGAGTACCTTGGGGAGGAGAGGCAGTGGAGGAAAGGCATATACTGTAAGGGTTTTCCAGCTGAATGATAGGGCATCCACTTTCCATGCTTGTTTGTGATAAGTCCTTGTGCAGAATCTCTGTAGTTGGCAGTTGTGTGGGGAGGAAAATAGATTTATGTTTGGGCATCCCCATTTCCTTGTTTCATGCTGAAGATTTGTGGATCTAGTTTCCACTCATGAGGATCCTTGAGATTTCTGCTTAGTTCGTCTGCCAGAGTATTTGTCTTTCCTGGCAGGAATTGTGCTTGTAGGTGTACTTGATAAGTCAATGCTGTGTTCCACAAAGTCACGGCTTGTCTGCAGAGGGGGGGGGGGGTAGGAATGTGTGCCTCCCTGCTTGTTTATGTACCACATGACTGTAGTATTGTCGGTCTTTACCAGCAATTGTCCTGGATGAAGTAGATCCTTGGAGGCTGTCAGGGCATTCTGAACAGCTAGCATCTCTTTTTGATTGATATTAAGATGCATTTGGCTTGCTGGCCATGTGCACTGAATACATTTTCCTGCCATGTGGGCCCCCCAGGCATAATCTGATGCATCTGTTGTTAGTGTCTGCCTGGCCGTGGGTAGACTGAATGGCTGTCTCTTGTTGTGGTGACAGGCTTGTGCCCACCATCGAAACTCCTGAAATGAGGGTAATTAATGTTTCCAGACTGTGGCAATGTTGAGTCCAAACACTTTTTAGATACCATTGTAGTTTCCTCATATGCAGTCTTGCATATGGAATTAGTAGAATGCAGGATGCCATGAAGCCCAAAGCCTGCAGAATTTTTCTTGTAGATAACTGTGTCTTTGTTGCCAACATTTCAAAGTAAGAAGTCAGTTGCCTTTGTTTGTCTGGCGTGAGATAAGCCATCTGGGCAGTTGTATTTAAGCTTGCACCCAGGAATATTATCTCTAGAGAGGGTACTAGTTTTGATTTATTTTCGATTATGGTGTACCCTAGGCAAATTAGTAATCTTTTTACAAACGCCAGCTGCCTCAGTAGAATGTCTTTGTTCTCTGCTTGAATAAGGCAATCATCCAAGTAAGGGTATATTTAAATTCCCCTTTGTCTGCAGAAAGCAATTACTGGTGCCAGGCATTTTGTGAAGACCCTGGGCACAGTAGATACGCCAAAAAGCAGTGCAGAGAATTGGTAGTGCATTGAGCCAGCTATGAATCTGAGGTATCGTCTGCAAGACTGTCTGATTGGGACATGCAGGTATGCCTCTTTTAGGTCCAAAGTTACAAGCCAAGCCTTCTTGCCCAGCATGGGCAGAAGCTGCTGCAGAGTCAACATTTTGAATTTTGGAACATCCAGAAAAGTGTTTAGAATAGACAGGTCCAGTACTGGTCTCCAGGCTTTGTCCTTTCAGGGTACCAGGAATAGTCTTCGAGTAAAATCCTTGTCCCTGCTCTTGCCGAGGTACTCGATGAATGGCCCTCATGTCCATGAGGGATCTAACTTGCTTTTGTGCCTCTGTCCATTGATTTTGTGGCAGGTCTGGCATACCTTTTGCCTTTGACAAGGTGTGAAAGTGGAACCTGTAGCCCTGGGACAGTATATTCAAGACCCATTTGTCCTGAGTGATTATATGCCAATTTTGTAAAAAAAGTGCTAGTTTTCCCCCTAAGGGAGCTGCCAAAAGATAAGTGCATGGTATTGGCAGAGGAAAGTCATTGGGACTGTTTTCTATATGGCTGTGATTTGTCTTCTCCGGTTTTGGAGATAGAAGCACCCCATTGTTTAGGCCTGTATGAGCCTTGGGGCTGGGATTTGCCTCTAGGGGGTCTATATCTGCCTCTTTGTGGCCTGTCTGACACTGGAAAGGACCAATTCTTTAAAGGCCAGTTCCTGCTGAATCTGGGTGGTTGTACCTGTAAGAAATCCTTAACTCTCTGCACAGATTTCGCTTTATCCTCCATTTTCTTCAACACCTCTTCTGCCTTAACACCAAACAAAGTATTATGCTGTAAAGGAGCATCCAATAATTTTGCTTTAACATGACCAGGCAAATTTTGTTCCTTTAACCAAGCATGCCTTCTAATGACAGTACCCGTAACAGCGGCCCTGCAAGAGGCCTCCAGTGAATCAAAACCACATTGCAAAGTATGCTTTCTCACTTGTTCAGCTGCATGCAATAAATCCTGCATTTCCTTATCTGGACATTCAGAATTTGTCAACATTTTCTGTTTTAGCAGTGACATTAAATATTGCTGATATTTACGCATATGAAACTGACAATTTAAAGACCTTACAGCCAAGGTAGCAGAAGTGTAAACTTTTTTCCCCCATCTGTCCAGTTCCCTAGAATCCCTATCAGAGGGGACATGGTTTTTCGCAGTGGAAGCCTTTACCCCTTTGGGACCCTGAGATATAGTTTCTGGGTCAGCAGCAGGGTTTTTATATAGAAATTTGTGGGAATCTGGAACCCTGTAGTATCTGTCTGGCTTAACCGGTGCAGGGGGTAAAGAGTCAGGAGACAGGCTGGACTCTGAAAATACATCAACTACTATGTCTAGAACAGGTGGAATAGCAAGAGGTCTGTGCTGAGGTAGTAAAAGAAAGTCTCTGAGCCTTTTCTTAGATTCTGAGTAATCTTGGCTCTCCCAGTGAAAGTGCTCCCTCATGGTATGAAGGGTTTCCCCAAAAGAATAATTCTCAGGAGAGGCTGAAGGAATAGATTCTTCAGCATCAGAATCCTCATAGGGAGGAAGGGAGTATCCCTGTTTAGAAGAGGAGTCAGAGGAAATGGAAACCTGATCTGAAGATTCATATTGTGTCTCTTGCCTAGGCCTCTTATCAGGAGGGGGATGGGAACCCCTGATCAAAGTAATTAGGTCTTCGGCCATTTTAAGCATCTGTTTTTTAGGCATGGAAGTCTGTGCAGGAGAATGCTCTTTCTTTGTCTTTAGAGCTGCTTTACTCTTTGCCTTTGAAGCTGAGGTTGTCTTTACATATAACTGTGTAGGTCTGAAAACACCCTCAGAAGCCGATGCCTGCTCAGCGGCTCCGGATTCATCTGAGGGAATAATTTCCGAGTGTCCAATACCTTGAGTATCCAGAGGCCCAGTTGGCTCCATGTGGGAGTTGGAAGCGGCCTGTGGCTCTGAGGTAGCGGGCGTCAGGGGCTGTGAAAGCGCCTCACTGAGAACCGGCGACTGGCCTAGCGGAGGCCTCGTCGTTGGTTTTGGACCTCGGATGCCTGTCCTTTTCCTTTTCCTTGCGCTTTTTATAAACTCCGCTAGTCGGCTGTTCTGACGGCATTATATAATTAAATCTTCGGCCAAAGTAATGAAAGGCAAAATCGTACCGAAGCTTAATAGTGCATTGGTTAAATCTAGCACAAAACCGACAGCTAGCAACGTCGTGGTCAGGGCAAGGAATACAGTAAGAATGAAAATCCTTATGAGGTATTTGCTTCCCACAAGAAATACAATTGTTAACTTTTTCTGACATCGGTCTGGAGCAAGAAAAAAGTTTCTCCAATGGGGTACTTAGCTTTAATGAAGACTTCGGATCTGAAATTCGGTTTTGAAAATCTCAATGGTCGGCGGACCGGCACTTGCAAACTGCTTTTGCTTCGGGCACCGCGCGGCAAGAAAGACTGAAGAAAATGGCATCGGCTGCATCTTTTATACCCCTGACGCACTGACGTCAGGGAAGAGGTGAGAGCAATAGATGCCGGACCAGGACTTTGGAATTCAGGCCAACTGCGGGTAGCCTGCCAGCAGGATAACCCAAGTGTAATGACTGCAACTGTGAAACACGATGAACATCATAGTGAGATTAGTTAAGTACTATTTTTCCCTTATCTGTATGAAATCTATCCATCTGTGTTATTTTTAATATTTCCTGTGACTGAAACTCTGGTGTTTATCGTAAATAGATATTTAGCATTTTTATGTTATTTTATTATTTATTATTAAATATATTTAAACTTTTCATTATGGCTGGATTTTTAGGGAATATTTTAACCTTTGAGAGTAGTTATATTTTTGGTGACACTATGGCCGCTCCTGAAAGCCTTGCATTTGGTCAAAATACTATCATTTGTACAATTGTTAATTTTACCAAGTATAATTGGATACCCTGGTAAAAGCCTTAGAATATATGCCTTTGGAGTGTTCTGGTAGCAGTTTCTACCTTATGTCTGGGCAGGGGGGACATAGCTGGTAAATCTGTGCCAGCCTTTCCCAGGTGTGTGCGTGAAAATCAATCTGAAAGTGTGTGTGCGTCAGCTACTTGGATCAGGGACAAACAGCACTGGTTTCAAAAGGTAACAGTGGTTCTCCCTTCTGTTCAATGTGGTCAACGGCAATTACCAAAAGCTTCCCCACACACACGATCTCCTCACACACTAGTGGAGTTGGATGTATAGTAATTTGGAAACTCTTCAACTAACTGTCTGGATGATACAGTTTTAATATCTTTTAGGCAACATTTTCTGAGAACTACATCAGGTACTGAAGGAGGGCAGAAAACCTGCTACTAGGAAATCATACACTGGTAAGTGGAAAAGACTTTCTAGTTAACACTTAAGGAACCAGGATCCTCAGTCTGCCCAGATGCCTCTGGTTCTTATCTATATTAATTATTGTCTGTTTGTCATACTACAGTCTGTCTTGAGGTCCCCCATTTCTAACAATGCCCAAGTAAAATTTTTTAAAGGGGTCTTGCATACCTGCCCACCTAGAAAACAGGTGATTCTTCACTGGAATATCAATTTGTGCCTAAAAAGCTTAGTCTCCATTTGAATCAACTCAATAAGCTGAATTGATGTTCTTTACATAGAAGATGGTGTTACTTATTGCTCCATCTGCAAAGTCAGTATCTGTGAAAAATGAGGAAGGGCCAAACTCACCAAAAACATTTGTAATTAAAAAAAAAAAAAAAATTTACTTTAAGCCAGACTACACATCTCCCAAGTCTTAGATTCTTTGCACTCTGGATGTACACAAGCAGCTCAAATACTACCTAGACAAAACCCGACATTAAGAAAGGTGCTCATCTGTTTGTTTCCTATAAAGGCAAGAGAAAAGGACAACCAGTGTCAAATTGACTTTTTCTAGTTGATTGTCTGATTTGCTACTTTTAGGTATGCTCAACACAAAAAGCTACTTCCAGGCAGGGTTAAATTTCATTCAACAAGAGTATTAGCTTCTTTTTGTTGCTTTCTGGAAAAGGGGTCGACTCAACAAATATTCCAGAGGCAGTAACTTGGCCCTCTGTACAGCCATTACAAACTTGATTTTTTTCTAGATCCAGACAGACTTCACTAGGACCGCACTCTAGGGGCTCTTGTTATCTTAGGTAATGCCCCCACCCCCCACACATTTCTTTCTAAACTATGGTAATCTATCCACATGGCTAAGGTGATAGACTCATTGACATAATACAGTTGTGTAACTGTAACTAAAAAGTACAGTTGTGTACACTTCCCATAAATGTAGATGTTCGAGTGTATTCACTGTTACAGTCACCAAATTTGGGTTACCCCTGCCAGGGTAGCCCACGGCCGGCCCAAATACCATAGACTTAGTATTTCTGCATTGGTTGCTGTCGCTTGAGACTGACGTCAGGTCGTCAGTAGTATAAAGTAAGGCAGCCGATGCCATTACATCAGTTTTTCTTGCCCCAATCTGTCAGGAGCCCCCAAAGAAGGAGGCCAGGTTCTGATGGAAAAAACCCACCAGTGGAAAATAAATACCAATATGTCCCTTGTAAGGAAAGGAGAAAAAGAAAAAAGGGGGATGGACAGAGGGAAACCAGGACTGCAACAGTGAATACACTCGAACATCTACATTTATGGTAAGTGTACACAACTGTACCATGTTCTTAGTGTACCACTGTTGCAGTCATCACATTTGGGTAAATTCCCAAAGCTGAGGAAATGGGTAGAGGCAGTCAAGGAAGCTATGGCCTGGCTAGGATACCCTGCAAGACTGCAGAGGCAAACCCTGCTCTGGATTTGGAGAAGAGAGGCAGGTGGTAATGCTTGGTAAAAATGTGAACAGATGTCCAGGTGGCAGCCTCCAGGATGTCCCTGGTGGGGACTCCTCTGAGGAAAGCTGCAGAGGTAGAGGCTGCTCTGGTGGGATGTGTCCTGACCCCCTTTGTGGGGAGGCTTACCGTGCTGTTTGTAGCAGAAATGGATGCAGTGTGCTATCCATATGGAAATGGTTTGCTTGGAGATGGCTTTGCCTTCTGCCCCTGTAGCAAAGCTAACCAGCAATTGATCAGACTTTTCTGAAGGATTTAATCCTGTCCAGATAGCATCTGAGCTGTCTGTGCACATCTAGAGAGTGAAGAATCCTTTCCCCCCGGTTCTGGGGATTAGGAAAGAAGGTGGGAAAATTAATGGATTGGTTGAGAGCCACACTGGACACCACCTTGGGCATGAAGGATGTGTTAGTTCTGAGTGATACCCGGTCTGCATGGAAGATGATGAAGGGTCCCACAGCCATGCGTGCTTGCAGCTCAGACACTCTTCTGGCTGAAGTGATGGTCAGAAGAAATGCCGTCTTCCAGGAGATAAATTTTAGCTCTTGAGTTTTTCCAAGACAAAGTTAAGGTCCCAAGCTGGTGTTGGTGCCCTTCTGGGGGGGGGGGCTCAAGTTGCTAGCCCCTCTGAGGAACTGTTTGATCAGAGGGTGTGAGAACAGGGGCTGCTCAGTGGGAAAATGAGCAAAAATAGCAGAGGCATAAATTTTTATAGAGGAGAAAGACAGACGACTGTGTAGTAGGTCAGCCAAGTAACCCAGGATGAGAGGGATGGAGGGCTGTGCCATATTGGCTCCATTAGCCTGGAACTAGGTGTAGAACCTTTTCCATTTATCTGCATAAGACTTTCTGGTGCTAGGGCTTCTGGCCTCATGGACAACATCCAGAACCTGTTTACTGAGGATGGCAGATTGGCTTGGGGTTTGAGAATAAGCCAAGCTGCCAAATAGAGTGTTTGCAATTGGGGATGCATGAATTCCCCTTCCCTCTGGGTTAGGAGGTTTGGAGTTTGAGGAAGATGCCATGGAGGCAGCGGGGACAGGCTGTGCAACAAGGGGTACCAGTGCTGTCGGGGCCAGTCTGGAGCTATAAGAATGGTCCTTGGTTTTTCCCCCCTTATTTTAAGCAGTACCCTGAGAATGAGAGGTAGGGGAGGAAAAGGCATAGACCGAGAGGTTGATCCAGGGGAAGGACAGAGCATCCACTTTCCAAGCCATGCAGTGATGCTCCCTGGTGCAGAATTTGCCGAGTTGATGGTTGGTGTGGCCAAAGAAGTCGACCTCTGGGGTTCCCCATTTCTGAGTTATTAGGGTGAAGGTACTACTGTTGAGATGCCACTCGTGTGTGTCCAGAAGGTTTCTGCTTAATTGGTATGCGAGGGAGTTGAGAGAGCCTGGTAGGTATTGTGCTAACAGGTGTAGTTGCAAAGAAGAGGCTGTGAGCCAAAGGGTCATGGCCAGCCTGCATTGAATGTAGGAGTGAGTTCCTTGTTGATGTACCACATCACAGTGATGTTGTCTGTTTTAATCAGGAGAACCCCTGGAGAGAGAGCAGTGGTTTGAAAGCTATCAAGGTGTGCTGCACAGCCATCATCTCTTTTTGATTGATGTGCAGGGAAATTTGCTGTGGGCTCCATTGACCCTGCATACACCTGCTGTCCAGGTGTGCACCCCAAGCATAGTCTGATGTGTAGGTGGTGAGGGTCTGGGTGGCAGGGGGTGGGGAGAAGGGAAGTCTCTTGTTGTGGGAGCATGATGTTGCCCTCCAAAGAACTTTCTGTTTGAGGCAAGGAATTATAGGTAGAAGAGTTTCCAGGTCTTGAGAGTGTTGACACCAAAGGCTCTTTAGGTACCACTGAAGTTTCTTCACATGCAGTCTGGCATATGGAATGAATAGTATGCAAGATGCCATGAACCTCAGAGCTTGCAGGATTTTCTTTGCAGAAAGCTGGGGCCTGGTGGCCAGTTGAGAGAAGTAAGCAGTCAGGAAAATTTGCTTTTCAGGTGTAAGGTATGCCATCTGGGATACTGTGTCCAGACTTACTCCCAGAAGATTATCCTTTGGGTGGGCGTCTGTTTTCATTTCTTTTCGTTGATTGTGTGCCCTAGGGAGGTTATCAGGGTCTTTACAAAGGCCAGGTGCTTGAGCAGCTTTTCCTGGCTGTCCACCTGAATAAGGCAGTTGTCTAAGTAGGGGTTAATTTGAATATTTCTTTGTCTGCAAAAGGCAATGTCCAGAGCCAGACATTTTGTGAAAACTCTTAGCGCAGTAGATAAGCCAAAGGGAAGTGCAGAGAACTGAAAGTGTTGAGATCCTGCTCTGAAGCAGAGATATTTCCTGCATGATTCCCTGATAGGAATGTAGAGGTAAGCCTCTTTTAGATCTAGGGTGGCTAGCCAAGTGTCCTTGGAGAGCATGGGTAGCAGCTGCTGGAGGGTGAGCATTTTGAATTTTGGAATCACCAGGAAGGTGTTTAGAATGGATATATCGAGGATGGGGCGCCAGGTGCCCTCTTTTCTGGGTACCAGAAAAAGTCTGGAGTAGAAGCCCTGGTCTATCTGTTCTGCAGGAACTTGCTCTACTGCATTCAAAGAGAGGAGAGAATGGATTTGCTTTTGAACCTCTCCCACTGATTTGGTGGTAGATCTAGGAATCCTTCTGGGGTTGGAAGGATGTGGAAGGAGAATTTGTAACCCTGAGACACAATGTTCAGAACCCAATGGTCCTTGGTAATGGTGGCACAGATGCTTGAGTGAAAGGAGAGTTTTCCTCCTAAGGGTAAGTGAAGGTGGGCGGGGGGGGTCGTGAGGAGGTCATTGTGAGTTCTAACCACAAGGGGGTGGCTTAGAACTCCCTGGTTTTGAAGTGGAGGTAGTCCACTGTTTAGATCTCTGCATTCCCTGGGGCTGTTGTCTGGGGGGTCTGTTACCACAGGGCCTTTGCTGGGCTTGTCTACTCGGAGCAGGAAAGGACCAGTGCTTAGAGGGACAATGTCTGCTGAACCCAAGGGGCTGGATCTGTAAGAATTCTTCAACTGTTTGCATAGATTTTTCTTTTTTTAACAACTCTTCTGTCTTAGTGCCAAATAAGCTATCCTTGTGCAAGGGGGCATCCAACAATTTAGATTTGACATGATCTGGCAGGGGTTGTTCCTTAAGCCATGCATGTCTTCTAATGACAGATCCAGTGACTGCTGCCCTGCAAAAAGCTTCTAGGGCATCAAAACCACAGTGCAAAGTGTGTTTAGTTACTTGACGTGCAGAATGCATTAAGTCTTTAGATTCTGTCCAAGCAGGAAAGGAAGACATTTTTTGTTTAACGAGTTCCAATGTATGTTGCTGATATTTAAGCATATGGAACTGACAATTTAGTGCCCTGACAGCAAGAGTAGCTGAGGTGTATACTTTTTTACTCCATCTGTCCAATGCTCTGGAATCCCTGTCTGAGGGGGTAGGATTCTTACCAGAGATTGCTTTAATCCCTTTTGACCCTTGTGAAATGATCTCAGGGTCAGCTGTTGGATTTATAAAAAGATATCTGTGTGAGTCAGGGACTCTGTAGTACCTGTCTGGTTTTCTGGGAGCAAGAGATAGGGCATCAGGAGTCAAGCTGGATTCAAGGAAAATATCATCCACCAAATCCAAGACCGGGGGGGGTGTGTGGCCAAGGGTCTGTGTTGTGGTAGATATAGAAATTCCCCGAGTCTCTTTTTAGACTGAGGGTAGTCCTGACTCTCCCATTGGAAATGCTCCATTAAGGTATGCAGGGTTTCCCCAAAGGAAAAATTCTCTGGGAGAGAGGCTGAAGGAATGGATTCCTCTGCATCAGAATCCTCATAAGTGGAGAGAGGTTGCATGTCTTCATAGTCAGATGCAAAACTACTGGGGACAGATCTCTCTTCCTTTGTGAAGGGGTGGCTTGGCTTCCCCTGATTATCATGATAAGGTCTTCCTCCATTTTAAGCATTTGAGACTGAGGTAAGGAAGCAGGCACCTGAGATTGGGTAGTCGGTTTCTTGGGCATGGTTCGAATCCTGAGCCAAAGGCACTTGTTTTCGAAAGAACGGTAGTCGCGAAATATGACATCAGGTTGTGTTGAGACTTGGTAGTGCGAAGGACTTCCTCGGAAGCCGGTGACTGCTTAGCAGCTCTGGACCCATCCAAGGTAGAGATGACAGCATGATCATTGAACGAAGAAGAGTTTTACGGCATACCGGATTCTGAAAGGGTCTCGGTAGCAGCCTGCGAATCAAATGAAGCAGGCATCATGGGCTGCGAAAGCACCTCACTGAGTACCGGAGAACAGACTAGCTTAACAGAAGTGTCGTCGGTAGGTTTGGACCTGTGTGCTCTCTCTCTGCCTATCTTCACGTTTTTTCGGAAGATCTGCTGCCTGATGACTTACCGAAGCCATATCGGAATTCGAGGACTGTAAATGAAAATATCTGGCTACAATAAGGGCCCGAGGACAGATAGTTCTGGCATTGAACAAAGCACAGAAACGACAGTGGGGGACGTCGTGGTCTGGGCGTAGACAATTGACGCATTTAGAGGGGAAGTCTCGGTGTGGTATTTGCTTACCACAGACGAGACAATTATTAACTTTTTCTGACATTGGTTAGTGCAAGAAAAAAGGATCCCCAACAGGGTACTTAGCTTTAGAAGACTTCAACTTCAGTTCAGAACAAAAACTAAGGTAGCAGCTGACCGGCACTCATACGAACTGCTTTTGCTTCGGGCTCCAAGGCAAGAAAGACTGATGTAATGGCATTGGCTGCCTTACTTCATACTACTGACGACTTGATGTCAGTCCTCTAGCAACAGCAACCGACACAGAAATACTAAGCCTCTGGTATTCGGGCCGGCCGAGGGCTACCCTGGCAGGGATAACCCAAATGTGATGATTGCAACAGTGAAACACGAAGAACATCTACCATAAGAGCAGATGTTCTAATGGATCACTGTTGAACTGGATATCCCTCCCCTCCAGCCCCCTTGTCATGAGGTTTCCATGCTGTGTTGTCAGGATGTGCTTATTTTCACCATTCAGTTATTACTCTATTTGTATTTTAACAAACATACTCAGGGTCTTGCTCCCTTAAAGGCAAAAATGCATTTTGGTACTTCACCTGCATTGTATATGGAGCGCTCCACATTTCTGGCAGGTGAAGTGCATGGAAGGCACCCAAAGATTTGAGAAGCTGCCTGGACTAGGAGTAAATCCATACAGCTTGGGCTATTGCATTGGACATTAGGACATCTGCTGTTACAGTCAGTTTACTTGCACAACTGTACTTTCCCTCCAATGCCATTTATTCCTATCTAATTTGCTCCCTTTTTTAAAGAAACCATCTCCAGCTCTTATCTACTTTAAAATATGCAATACTTCAATGACCAGTTGTTTTAGATTTTGCTTTCCATTTTCTAGCAATTGCTTTTCTGGTAGCCAATAACATTAAACTTAGTAAAGCCTTACCATGCCTAGGCAACTCAGCTCCTGTTTCCTAAAAATAATAATTTCCTTAGTTACAGCCATTTGCTCCCTCACCATTTCTGACAAAACAATGTATAGAATTTTTAAAATCTGCCAACTCTTTGCATTTCCAAAAAATATGTTCCCAGTTTCTCCTTCCCATCACTCTTCCAGTACTTGTTATTTAAACAAAGAAATGTTTTTTGAAGTCTGAAAATATTTATGCAAACACTTCCAAGCAAAAATCCTAAACTTTCTGGACTTTGTCACATTCCTGGGAGACAAAGATATACTCCATTGCTCCAAAAATTATAATCCACTGATGCTCAATTGAGCATGAAAGCGCTCACCTTTTTATTTTATTTTTAGTATATTTTTAATTAAAGCTGCTTTTTTATCACTTGCTGCTGTCATGGTTGGTTCTGTGGATTATACTTTTTGGGATCTTGTTCTTTGTTATCTCACAGACCTCTTCCACAGTGGATTACCTGTTTGCTGTTGTTGGTATACTCACATTGTACCTTTATAACTTGCTTTTTCAGTCTCTCTTCCCAATCTTTTCTAAATTTCTCTAACTGATTCTTAAGAGTTGCCAAGCGTTTTTTACATGTCCTACTAACTATCTTTTTTTTAGGTTCACAGGTATACTAAGCTAACCACTACTAGGGCCTTTATAAGCCTAGCCATGCAATTCAAATGTATCCCATGAGTTATTGTGCCTTACAGGTTATTCTAAAGGGTGTATGTTAGCAAAGACATGACATAATGGCTTCCTATGTCCACCAGAGACATAGGTGCCAGACCTGGAGTGAATTTTTGATTTCCCATCCAATGGTCCAGGTTACACTTGAATAGGGCTAGAGAAGGGCTCTGCTTCACATGCATGGGAAGGCTTTTCCAGAGAATAGGAATTCCCTGAGATAGAGACCTGTCCCTCCAACATGTCCTACTTATGTTGTAAGCAAAGTTTAAATCTTTAGATCTCATAGCTCTGATGCTGCTCATTCTGCAAATATGCAAAAGGTCTATCAGAATGGGATCCATGGATGCCTTGTATGCCAGGCACAGATCACCTTTCAGCAGTCTGTAGGAAACAGAGTACAGAGATAAGGCTTGAAGGCAATCTGTACAAGATATGGTATTTATTCCCTGTATTCTTTTTGAGGAACTTCTGTGGAAGTTCTGTTTGTTACATGTGCCTGGCCGGGTACATACTGAAGGGCTGTTATACTTAATGATGGGTCTGATGATGGACAAATATAGTGACATGACTACCTAGGTGCCATGCCCTTACTTATAAGTTGAGCGATATAGAATGTCTTTCTTACTACCTTAGTAGCCCAGCCTTTGACCAGCATTTGTCTATCTACATGCATCCCTAAATCCCTGACTACTGGGTCTACTCTTGGGGATGTTTTATCAATGAGGTAGTTTCCTAGAGTGGCAGACTTCCCAAAAGGTACTATTATGCATTTCTTGGCATTGAGTTTTAAGCCATGGCTTTGGCATCAGTCATTTGTGTTAAGACACTCCTGTAAGATTGTTAGTATCTTGTGCGATTCTGACCGCTCCTAGTTTGCAATCATCTGCAAACTTGTGCCTGCGAGAGGCCTTTGACATTGGCCTAGACTTCTGAGAAATAGATGCCAAAGAAAAACAGACCCAACACAGAGCTCTGAGGGACTCCACTTGTGATCGGGACTATATTATATTCTTGAAAGACGGCAATGTCAAATCTGACATTGTTGGCACGAGAATATCAAACACTCAATCACGGGTGTGTAAACGGAAATCTCCGTAAGGGGAGATTTCTGTTTACTGCAATGTAGTGTGGTCTCGGAGTTGGTATATTTAAGTAGCGGGTGGTGTGGGGGGTGCAGGGTGGCTTGCCCCCCTACTTAAATGAGTTAGGGTACTTTTTTCTTTTTTTGTCTTTTTATAAGGTCGATGTTTGAAGACATCGACCATATGGTGCCGACCATATATTGTTTGAGGTTTTCAAATGTCGATCTTATAATATAGACCCCTTGTGATCAGTTTCTTTGTGGCAGCAATCTCTGTGATCTTAACTTCCTGGGTCTTATCATTGAGCCACCTGGTTATCCAGTGTGTTGCACAGGGATTCATTCTTAATTCCGTGACTGTTTACAATGCACACGTGGTGTATTGTATCAAATGCCTTAGCCAGGTGAAGATAGGCAGTATGCATTGTTTTGCCCTAGTACATTGCTTTGGTGACCTTCTCATAGAAGTCAACCAGGCTTACTAGGCATGACCTGCCTTTGACAAAACCAAACTGGGTGGGATCCAGTGTTTGAAGGTTTCCTATGTCATTGTTAATCATTTTCATGATAATTCTTTCCATGGTTTTGCATACAAGACCAGTCAGACTAATGTGTTTGGAGTTCCTGGGATCTGCTGATGTCCATCCTTGTGCAGAGGGATGGCTGTTGCAGTCCTCCACTCTTCTGGCAAAAGGCTTGTTCAGAAGTATAGTTGAATGCTGACTCCACTGGCCATGACTGCCATACTTCAGGTTATTTAGGAGGCATCTTAGGACATTATCAAGGCCCAGAGAAGCTGTATTGTTGGCCTTAAAAGAATGCAGCTAGGGCCTGCTCCTACTGACAGATGGGGTTATGTAAAGATGGTATTTCCTGGGAGATGGCTGGGGGTGAGTAGGAGGTGGGTAAAGTTGGAGCTAAATATGCTGGCCAGTAGAATTTGTTAGATATCATGGCTCAGTGAACAGTGCTCCATTTACAACCAGTTCAGCACACTATTGTGTGCTGCCTTTGAAGTTTCTGACATAACTAAAGAAGTTCTTAAGTTGTACTTGACCAGGGAAGTTATCACACTCAAAACCTGGCTTTCTTGGACTTAATTAGCCCTCTTAGTTGTCAGTTTAGTTTCATGAAAGAGTTTTTATCTTTTTGGGTATTAATATTTCTAATTTTAGCTAAGACTTTTTTTTTCTTTTATTGTACAACCTGTTTATTTTGGATTCCACCATGATGGTTTGTTTTTACAGCTTGCTTTGGGCTTACTTATGATAGGTACATCGGCCTCTATGCTACCATTAACATGGTAGTACAGAGTTTCTGTGAACAATTCTGTATAGACTGCTGTGTTGTTACCTGGGTTTGGAGGGGCTTGGAATTTTTAGAGATTATCGTTTGATAAAAGGTAACTTGCTATGGAATAGTTCCTAACTGTTACACGATTTCCTGGATTAAAGAAAAAAAAGTTATGTCTTACCATAACATTCCATCAGAGTTTTTTCATCTTCGTTTATTCATTACTCTTGGGATTCGGTTCTTAACTCAGAACTGAGCCGGCCTTTTTTTCAAGCTCACGTCAGCCACAAACCTTTCGAGCTAAGATTTTACCCATCATGCCCTTCTCCCGGTTACCTCAGATCTAGTTTGCAAGTTGGAAAAATGAAGCCGTGGCTACCTCTGGTCAGACATAACCTAACAACTGGAAAGAAGGACAAATGAGATCCACCAGAAACCTTTGGAGGGGGAAGGCGGTAAGATGAAACAACTCAGATGAAACGTTATGGTAGGACATAACTTCTTTATCTGATGTTGTTAATCTTTGTTTATTCCTTACTCTTGGGACAGAGTCCCCAGCTATCTTGTGCCCTGGGTGGCCCTATGGAAGGACATTCCGGAGCACCATAGAACCAAAAGTAGCTCTGCCTCTGGAGGCCAATTCCAACTTGCAATGAGCAATGAAGGTATGAGGCCTAGCACAGGCTGCAGCTACACAAATGTCATTAAAGATGTTCTCACATGGAAGGCTGCAGATGTTGACACTGATCTTGTAGAGTGGGCCTTTACGCTCTGCCAGGTAAAAGGATACCATTCTTGCCATAAATTAAAGTAATACAATTTCTCAACCAAGTGGCTAAAGTAACTTTTGAAACTGGACAACCTAATCTGGATTCAGAAAAGGCCAAAATCAGCCGGTCAGATTTTCTATCAAATTTGTCTATGTACATACAAGGTATGCAGGCAATATTCCCCTCTGTTAGAATGATTAGGGAAGAACACTGGCAAATCAATAGTCTAATTGACAGATAACTCAGAAACGACCTTGGGCAAGAAGGTCGGATTGGACCTTAATGAAACTCTGTTCTTATGAAAGATGAGGTGGGGAGGTTTGATAGACAAGGCCTGTAATTCAGAAATACGTCTGGCAGAAGTAATAGCAACTAAGAACAGCGTTTTCCATGACAGATACTTTAGATCACAGGTAGATGCAGGCTCAAAGGGAGAAGCTGTCAACCCCTGAAGGACTAAGGCCAGGTCCCAAAGTTGAACAGGTTCTCTGAATGGAGGCTTTAGTTGGGTTACGCCCTTCAGAAAGGTTTTACAAAGTCTGTGTGACATTAAGGAAGAGCCCTGGAAGCTATTATGAAAATTAGAAATTGCAGCCAAATGAACACGAACTGTGGATGTTGCTACCCTTGATTTAAAAAGGTCTGAAAGATATTCTAGCACAATAGAAACAGAGGCTGTAAAAGAGTCCATTTATTTATCTTGTAGCCAGAGAGAAAACCTCTTCCATTTGCTGCGATAGAGTAGTCTGGTGGACGATCTGTGAGAGGCAATCAGGATGTCATGTACAAGGGAAGACAGATCATGATGCCTGGCAATCACTGGAAGTGGATAAACCAACTTGTCACTTTCAGGCTGGATAGGTTTGGATGAACCAGATTCTGCGGGTGAGAGATAAACTCTGGAGTTGGATTGAGAATCCATGGTCGATTTAGCAGATGAGGCCATAGGAAGGGAAACCAAACTTGTCGAGGCCAATATGGAGCAATGAGGATCACTTTGCTCTTCAACCGATGTGCTTTCTTGAGGAACAGGGGAACAAGGTTTATCGGAGGAAAGGCATATAGCAGAACAGAGGGCCAATCGTGGACTAGAGCATCTCTCGGTGACTGTCCCCAAGGGGGGATCAGGGCAAAGTAGTTGCTGCACTTGTGATTGGACGGGGATGCAAATAGGTCGCAGCAAGGCTGGCCCTGGTGGTCAAAAATCTTCGTCGCCACTAGAGGATTGAGAGACCACTCATGAGGCTATAGAATGCATCTGCTCAACTTGTCCGCTATCACGTTGGAGCTCACGGGAATGTGTGTTGCTATCAGGAAACGGTTGGAGGCTATCATCCACTGCCATATTCTCATGGCCTCTCGACACAGTGGGTATGATCTGGTTCCCCCTTGTTTGTTGATGTACCAGATTACTGCCATGTTGTCTGACTGAATTGCAATAGTCCCTGACGGAACGATCGAATGGAATGCTTGCAATGCTAGTAGCACCGCCCTCAGTTCTAGGACATTCATATGCAGATGGGCCTCCATCTGTGACCAAGTGCCTTGGACTGTTTTTCCCTGAAACAGCCCCACCCCCACCCCATCAGGGAGGCGTTCGTGGTCACTGTGGCATTGGGCTGATGAGGGGTGAAGGGGTGAGACCACTGGTGAGGGTTGTTTGATATCCACCAGAGAAAGTCCTGTTTGCAAATCTTGGTTATTCGAATCGGAAAAGATAAGGGGTGCTGGGATGGGTACCACTGAGTAAGAAGCAGCCACTGAAGAAGCCTCATGTGTAGCCTTGCTAGAGGGACTATAGTGATGGAGGCTGCCATCGATCCCAGCAGTTGAAGAACGGATCGAGCTGAGGCTAGATTTTGTGAAAGTATTGCATGAAGCTGTTCTTTGATCCTCTGAATTCTGTGATCTGGTAGAGAGGTTGTACAAGTCATTGTGTCCAGAATCACCCCAATGTACTCTAATGAGTGACTCAGAGTAAGGTTTGACTTCTTCCAGTTTATCGATATTCCGAGCAGATGTGCAGTGTTTAGGGTGCAAGTCAAGGCCTGATCCAGTAGACGTCTTGTTGGGGCAGTAATGAGCCAGTCGTCTCGGTAGGGAAACACCTGGAATCCTTGAAGCTGCAGGTGAGCCGCGACTGTCATGCACTTTATGAACACTCTGGGGGCTGTAGAGAGTCCGAAGGGCAGTACATGAAACTGGTAATGACTGGCTCCCACCTGGAAGCGAAGATATCTTCTTGAGCACCTTTCTGTGGTAGTACGTGTCTTGAAGATCTATGGAGATCACTGTGACAGGAGGCA
This sequence comes from Protopterus annectens, assembly GCF_019279795.1. NCBI lineage: Eukaryota > Metazoa > Chordata > Ceratodontiformes > Protopteridae > Protopterus > Protopterus annectens. The sequence continues at coordinate 287,002,790 of NC_056736.1, read as the reverse complement.
TGCCCAAACAATAAACACACAAGTCATGCAAGTCAGAATGAGGCAGTTTGTGTCTGCACTCCGAACACCTCTTAAAGCCTGAACTCCCTTTCTTCTCAGACATTATATCCACAAAATATTCAAAATCTAGGCACACATACACTGTAGCAAGGCCCAAGTGAGGGGGAGGAAAGACTACCAACAAAGGTAGGAGAAGATACCAAAAAGGTACAGGTAATAAAGAAAAAGAAGATACGACTTAATAAAGTCGAAAAACTAAGAATTCTGTGAGAAAAAACTCAAAAATTTATCAAAATATACACTTAGCTGGACAGTAACGGCTCGACATTGTTGAACAGCAAACTAGATCTGAGGTAACAGGGAGAAGGGCATGATGGGTAAAATCTTAGCTCGAGAGGTTTGCGGCGGACGCAATCTTGAAATAAAGGTCAGCTCAGTTCAGAGGATGGAACCGAATCCCAAAAGTAAGGAATAAACGAAGATTAACTACATCAGATTTGATTTTTATTTCAAAGGAGACCACATGGTGACCTGACCTTAACACAGAGGACAAGACACTGGGTGGGGTGCAGCTTTCTCCCTTACTTGTGAGTACCAGGTCCAACACGTTTGTACCTCTAATGGACATATGCACTATATAATTTAGGGTGTTTGTGTTTACAAAGTCCAGGAATTTCTGTGCCTGAAATATCTGGTCATGGAGGATTTCCAGACTACAGAGGGGTAATTAAAGTCCTTAATGAGCAGGTAATTTGGTTGAATGGTGAGCATCTCCAAGTATGTTTAAGTATGAGCTATGGGTTTCCTGGGATATGGAGGGTGACCTACAGCCTGCTAGGATATGCTATGGGACTTTATTGATGGTAATTTGTATGTGGAGAAACACAAGGGCATCATCCTGTTTAACCAAACTTGAGATATGCTTGTTATTGATGTAGATCGAAACACCACCACCTTTAGTTCCTGTCTGTGCAGTTGTTGGTCTAAATGTGTTGAAGGCACTGAAGACTTACACTGTTGGGGTATTCTCTGTGGCTTTAAACCATGTCTTAGTGAATGTACAAAGTCTGCATTCTCCAGGATGAGACCCTGGAGGAAGTGAAGCGTCTTATTTAAACTCCTAGCATTCAGCAGTAACACCTTCAGATTCTCATGGGTTGATTTTGCTACATTGGAAGTTTGTCAATTTGGCCAATATTTCAAAGCTTAGAGGGGACAGGGTACAGAACATCCATGGAAAAGCAACATGGTTTATTAACCATATCCTTCCACGCTGACAAATACTGTAACCCCCTAAGAATGACTCCATAAACTAAGCCAATTATAGTTCATAGGTTGGTACAAGGCTAACTGCCCTTTGTGAGCCATTTTAAGCCTAGTCAATTATCCCTTGTGAGACTCAAACCCTGCACTTTGTGTTTGCAAGGCAAACACCTTAACCATTAGGCCACCCTCCCAACCAGGAGTTCCTGTCTGTGCAGTTGCTGGTCTAAATGTGTTGAAGGCACTGAAGACTTGCACTGTTGGGGTATTCTCTGCAGCTTTAAACCATGTCTTAGTGAATGCACAAAGTCTGCATTCTCTAGGATGATACCCTGGAGGAAGTGAAGCTTCTTATTTAAACTCCTAGCATTCAGCGGTAACACCTTCAGATTCTCATTTATTTATCACATTACCAATTATTACATTTAATCATCTTTTGTTCATGTTGTGGCATCATGTTTGGTGAAGGTAGAATTGCTGCTCAGTGTTAGGCACATGCCTGGCTGTGACAAACAGTCTGAGAGCTCCTTAATGTCTTACTTCATACAGTCTAGGGAGGTATGTCTCAGTTCATTTACACCTACATGGAGACTATGATTGACACATACTGCTACTTGTGGTGCAATGACTTAAATGCATGCATAACTTAGCTGATCCTGGCTACTTATTTGCAACTAACAGTTATTTTCTCTCTGTCCAATCTGGTGAGTGGGCATCAGTATGCCACACAATGGAGTCCCCTATGACCAAAGACCCGGTGAGTATGCTGCCTTGTCTTATGGGATTTTTAATTAAGGGTACACTGGGTGTGGCTGTATGTGTAGTGTAAAGTGTCACTTTTGTTGAGGTTTTTTGTTTGATCAGAATTATTTTTTGCAGGTGGAGTGCTTTGACGTCTTTGAGGTTTAGGAATATTGCATTTAAGTGCCTCAGCATTACATTGGTCTACGTGTGAGGTGCATACTGTGTATGGTGGGTGTATATGAGACAAGTGCTACATTACCTCAGGACATCCTTGTCCACTAAACTGGCAGCACAAAATTTGGGAAAGTGCATATCCATGATACCAGGTCCTTTATTAGGCGAGGTACAAGGCTGTAGCACAAGGGGTTAAAAGATGTCAACTAAAAGGTACTTTTGGCTCTAGGAACTACACCAGACAACATAATACTTAATTTAAGAGGGAATGTTTCTCAGTGCAAAACTAGTTGCTCTACGGTTCTCAACAAGCAAAGCAGTTTCTCTTCAATCACGAAGTTACTGGATACAGCTTCAGAAGTAGTTCTATGATAAAATGTTACCTACTAAGTGCCTGCTACTGTACAGGGCACCACTAACTGGTACTACATGATGAGCAGCTCCACCCCAAACATGTCAAATTCAGGCAGGCACTAAAAACCCTTAAAGCCTTCCTATGTAAACCCCCAGCTCAGACAGACCAGGCCAACTACTCCCACTAGAAAAGCAGTCTCAGGCCTTCTTGATGTAAAAACACACTACAGTTAGCCCAAAGTGAATTCAAAAAGGACAAACGCATTAACTAGAAACACACACATTTTTAAAATGCCTACAAAACAGAAACCCACACATGTGCAAAACATCATCTTACATTATTTTTGTTAAGACTGTACTAGAAACAAGCCAACTGTTTGCAAGCTCTCTGAAAATAAGCCCATCTTCTGTCCCAGAACTGACAAACTACCCGAGCTGATCTTTACTTATTAGTCCCCCATCCTTTTCTCTTACGTCTATACTCTATCAATCCCAAGTAGGGAATGTAGTCTCTAACCTGCAGTCCAAATTTCTGCTTGGCCTCCTCAGACTCTTATTACCTTTCCTTCCCTATTTTTCCTAAAATCTTGGTTCCTTTGCCAACCTTTTCCAATAAATTCCAAACACCTCTTGCCCAATATCTACTCCCATACTTGCAGTCATCCTTGTTGGCAAAATATCCTTTCTCCATTTCCATGTTGGCTTACTTCTTAAAATACTAAATGGAAAAGATTTATGAATATAATATTCTCTACGGCTGTTACTCTCCTTAAGGATCTGCATCCAAAATACTACTATCTCCTTATTTCTCAAACTTTCTCTGTTTCATCATCATCCCTTTTCAATTAGACTTATAATCTGTTTGTGCAATGCATATATGAGCCTTAATGAGTAGCTCTAAAGTATCGCATCTATTACAGCTGTGAAATAATTTATCATAACAGTAGATATATAAAAGAACATTGTTGCAGTATTACTAACAGATGGATATACTCCCTAAGATAGCAATATGTTCAACCAGTATACCAAAGCCTGAATATTTTCTTCTCATACCATAAGTTCAACATATGACATAAGTCCGAAGGAGTTTGGAGGTGCGGGCATGAATTGCCACAGGACCTTCTTGCTTAAGACCAAGGAACTGAAGCAGGAGAAGAGGTAATTATATACACAGGTACAAGTCAAAAGAGTGTGTGTGTGTGTGTGTGTGTGTGTGTGTGTGTGTGTGTGTGTGTGAGAGAGATCTAACTTGGCCAAAAAAAATGAGACATGAAATACAGTCCACTGGGTGCAACAACCTGTGTTTGGGCTGGTGGCGAGACAGCGTGAGGATCTTGTGCGTCCATCCATTTATATACTCCTATGCCAAAGAGCTGAGATCATTATCTGGATGTACAACCTCAGAAAGTAAAGCTTTGGTATCCCAGGTGGACATCAGTGGACGAGAACCCATCTGTTATATGACTACTGGAAGAGTGATTCAAGTCAGGACATCTAGCAAAACTTAGAACCTTAAACGAAACCAAACAAGTAAAACTAAAAAGCCGTGGACAGCGAAAGAAAGCCAAAAAGTGTATTTATTTTTAAGCGCTTTTCGTCAGCACATGTAAAGCTGACTTCTTCAGAAACAGAACCACTGACAACATAAGCATTTAAAAAGGCTGAACAATCAGCCTACGTCATGCAATTAACTTCATTGATACAATTTAAAAAATGTTATAAAAAGTTTTAAGGTGACAAGAGCCGTAATTAGTGACAAATATATAAAGTCTAAATACAGATTAAAAGCAAAAAGTACGTAAACCAAATCCACTAGTTAAGTTGAAAGTCATATAGTAATGTCAAGCCATTTAAGTGGATTGTTGTTGAATATTACAAAATACAAAAAGAGTGTTGATAATAACGTAAATTCAACAAATAATCTGTATACATATAATGTACTATTAATTCTTAGTCCAAAGATCACAGAAATCGTGTGTGTATAAAATATAAACAACTCTAGAAGACAAGATCATTCTAAATTACGTAAAAGGTGTTTATAATAAAATAAAAAACCTGTATTTTTATGTATAAGATAATTGTGTGTATATGTATATAAGTATATAAGTGTAATCAAGACATATTTACATGAGGGGTAACATTTACGGAAAATATATTCATGTATTTTTCGTTTATTTATATTCCCATATTGCCAATAGTACTAACGCCTCATTAAAATTCCAAATTTTTAAAATCTTATATTTTAATAATAATAATAAACTCAACTTTCATTGGGGAAGTGAGATAATCCTATATGTAGCGTAGCCTATTATAAAGTTCACAAAAGGTATGTGTATTTCTCAAAAAATATGTGTATATAATCTATAAATTTAATAAAATTAATGTATATAGTTAATATATAATATGTAGTGAGTTAAACATACCTTATATTACAACTGTCATATCAAACATGTTGACAGTACAATCAAGAAACTGGAAATCTCAAAAATTCAAAATGTCATACACAAACACATAAAAACTTAACATCAAGGCCATCATCTCTTTAAACTGTTCAATTTTAATAAACTTCCTATTGAACAAGACTCATTTAGTCCAGGAAAGCTGTACGCATTTAGTTTCACCCGCCATTTTAATTCCAGTTCCTCCAATTTCAAGTTTCTAGGGCCTCCTCTCGGGTCAATTCTTACATGGTCAATTGCCATAAATCTAAAACCATGGTTAGGGTAAGCCGCCATGTGTTTTGCTAGTGCGTTCTCCAGTTTCCCTTTTCTAATAGCGTACAGGTGTTCATACATCCTTTCACGCAATCTTCTTTCGGTTTTACCGATATAGAATGCTAGGCAGGATGTACACCTTGCTATGTAGGTAGTGAAAGTAGTGTTGCAATCAAATTTATTCCTCAACTTAAATTCTTGTCCATTCAGGCTGAACGAGTTGCCTTCATGGACGTATTTACAGTAATTACAGTTCAAGCATTTATGCATATCAGGACATCTCACTGTAGGCATGTCATGCCTTTCTAACAGAGTTTTGATATTATTCCCTTTCCTGTAAACTACCATAGGTTGGTCCCCTAGTTTTTCATGTAACTCGGGTTGTGTTTTAAACAAGGCCTAGTTTTTCTTCAGTATGGATAAACAAAGGGTATTTGTTGTACTGAAGGTGGTAATAAATTTGACAGTGGATGTGTTGTTGTTAAGTTGTTCCCTGTTTAGTACCGTACCCTCATTCTGGCCACACTGGTTCCTTTCGACCAAGTTAACACCACTGTCGTCAGTAGGTGTTACAATATTAGCCCTCAAAAGAGGCAAGTACACATTACTGTGTCTTTTGTCCATTACCTCACGAACTATAGGGTCAAGAAAGGTTTCTGGGTAACCTCTATGGATGAACATTTTCCGTATGTGGACACATTCCTTTATAAAATCCTCATTCTAGACTAACCATTCTAGAAGCTCTAACCAGTTGCCCTTTCACAACAGATTTCTTCTGTTGGTAAGGGTGGCAGCTGGTGTAATGGAGGAAAGTGTTGGAATATGTAGATTTTCTAAAGATGTTCGCAGTAAACGCATTTAAATTGTAATTTTTACTTAAATGAATATCAAGATAATCAATAGTGTCACAATGAAAGGTGTAAGTGAATTGCAGGAACTCAGTGGTGTTATTAAAATGTTCAATAACTTGATGGCCATCACTCTCACTACCTTTAAATAAAATAAAAATGTCATCCAGAAACCTTGTGTAAAACAAAAAGGAATCAGAAAACATGTTGCCTTTAAAGACAAATTCTGATTCCCAATAAGCCATTACCAAGTTTGCTACACTTCCCCCACAAGGCGAACCCATAGAGACCCCTATTCCTTGCAAATAGAATTCATTACAGTGCAAAAAGTAATTATTTGTTAATACCAAGTCCATTAGGACGGATACTAGGTCAATTTCCCTAGTGGGAGCTTTATGTTTCATAAGCATGAGTCCTACCTATTCTAGTGCTACCTCATGGGGTATACTGGTGCACAGATCCTTTACGTCAATTGTGAGGAAGTTGTAGTTCTTGTCAAAAGGCAAGGTGTCCATGTTCTTCAAAAAGGTCCAAGAGTCCTTACAAATTTGGGACTCCTTGGCCAGATATTTTTGTAAAATGGCATCCAAAACCCTAGCACAAGAATATGTGGGAGATCCCCTACTGTCCACCAAAGGTCTCAATGGTGGATTCTCAATACTTTTGTGGATTTTAGGGATGCCAAAAATACAAGGATATCTAGGGAATGACATCTCCAGGTAGTTGTATGTCCTTTGGTCTATCTGACCATCAATGAACAGGTCCTCAATACAGTTCCTAATAGTACTATAGGCCCTATTTACCTCACTACGGGAACTGTGTACATATGCTTCAGTATTGAGTAACTCATTCATCCTATCCTGATAGTCACTCATACTGAAGACAACCAATCCACCACCCTTATCGGGTTTACAAAATCTAAGCCCTTGAGTGGTGAGGTAATGCATTGTTTTCCCTTTCATCATTAGTCATATTAGTAGGGGGGTTCCTGTTGTTCTTGTAGATGTTCACATGTCTTATATCCAATTCACAACATTTCTCAAAAAGGTCAAGTCAAAAGAGTGTGTGTGTGTGTGTGTGTGTGTGTGTGTGTGTGTGTGTGTGTGTGTGTGTGTTGCAATACAGTCCACTGGGTGCAACAACCTGTGTTTGGGCTGGTGGCGAGACAGCGTGAGGATCTTGTGCATCCATCCATTTATATACTCCTATGCCAAAGAGCTGAGATCATTATCTGGATGTACAACCTCAGAAAGTAAAACTTTGGTATCCCAGGTGGACATCAGTGGACGAGAACCCATCTGTTATATGACTACTGGAAGAGTGATTCAAGTCAGGACATCTAGCAAAACTTGCTGTAGTCCAAAAGAAAATACCAATTTAGTGAAAGTGTGAACAGAAGACCAAGTTGCTGTGCCAAGGACAGATTTAGGTTCATAGGTAGGTACTAGGCTATTGGCCCTACGGTCTATATAAGCCTAGCCAAATGGTACCCTGGCTTTTGCCACCCAAGAAAATTATTTTCCTGTGCCCAGTCAAGCAGAGCCACAGAAGTGATCCCCACAGTGAATTTCCTATCTCCCATCCAATCATCAAGATTTTTCCTGAAGAGTGCTAATGAGGAGCTTTGTTTGCTATAGATAGGTAGTTTGTTCCAGAGTATGGGAAGTCTCTGGGACAGGAATCTATCCCTTCAGCATGTTCTGTTTATTGTGGTGACAAGGTTTAGGTCCCTAGAGCATGTAGCTCAGAGGGACTGGGATTTCTTTAAGTGGAGCATGTCCAACAGCTCTGGGTTTGACATAGCTTTGTATGTTTGTATGTTAGGCAGAGATCGCCTCCGAGTAGGTGATATGCAACAGAGTAAAGCTGGAGTTTTTTGAGACGGTCTGCGTAGGGCATCTGTTTGAGGTTGGTAATCCTCTTTGTGAGGTATTTCTGTGGCCTTTCTAGTTGTTGTAGATGTCTTGTGAGGTACATACCAAAAGGGGCATTGTACTCTATAATGGGTCTAATGAGTGATGAGTAGAGGGGAACAATGACCTCTTTTCCTGGATGAGAAACCTTTTGTGATGAGGTGTACCACATAGGATTTCCTGACTACTGTGGTGATGTGATCATCAAAAGAGTGACTACTGTCCACTTGTGTCCCAAGGTCTTATCACACTTTCGGTGTTAAGTAGACTACCGCCTATGTGGTAGTTCATGGGTACAGAGTTTTTTACCAAAAAGGATGACAATACACTTTTTGGCATTGAGCTTGAGGCCATGGCTTTGACACAAGGTATCTGTCTCAGTGAGGCCCTTTATAGGATGTCCACATCGTTAGGTGTTTTGATTATGCCTCCTAGTTTGCAGTCATCTGCAAACTTTGTTAGCCAAAGACCTTCTGTGTTAGCCTGTACTTCAGAGAAGTAGATACCAAACAGGAGAGGACCTAGGGCTGAACCCTGTGGTACTCCACTTGTCACTGCTCTGAAGCTGGATTTAGAGTCTGCTACTTTCGTAGTGTGGGTTCTGTCAGTGAGCCAGTTGTCAGCTCATCTTGTGACATAAGGATTTATACCTAGTTTAGTGAGTTTATCTATAATTCCAGAGTGGGGGATGGTGTTGAAAGGCTTGACGAGATCTAGATAGGCTGTGTGAACCACCTTACTCTTATCTACGGCTTTGGTGATCACTTCAAAGACGACTATCAGGTTTAGGAGACATGATCTGCCTTTTACAAACCCAAACTGGGCAGGGTCCAGAGTTTGGAGAGTACCAATGTCATTGTTTATAAGTTCTATGCTGATACATTTCACAGCCTTAAAGATCAGGCTCATCAGGCTAATGGGGCGGTAGTTCCCGGGGTCCATGGTGGCTCCCCCTTTGTGGTATGGGATAACCGTTGCTGTGTGCCATTCAGTGGGCACAAAGCCTGAGATGAGGCTATGATTGAACATGGTACTTAGGTGGGGTGCCAGATCGTTCTGTAGTTCATGTAGAATGCAGCCTGGGATGTTGTCAGGTCCCATGGATGCTGTATTCTTGGCTTTGGAGAGTGTGCTTTTTACCTGTGCAGCCGTGATTACAGGAACTTTGCATTCTTCCGGTACAGAGATGGGTCCTTTAGAGGATGAGAGAGGGGTAAAGTTAGCACTGAACCTATCTGCCAGGATGTTGGCAATATCAGTTGGTTCTGTATATTTAGTGTCATTGTGCTGTAAAACTCAGAGCAGATCTGAGTGTTGCCATTGAGATTCTTGACATAGCTATAGAATGCTTTGTGGTTGTCTTTAGAATCAGTGGCGATTTTGTTTTCGTAACTAGCTTTGGAGGATTTTATGAGGGATCTCAGCTTCTTACTAAGGCTGACCACAGAGTTCCTGCAATCATGGGATTTTACTCTTTTTTTTGCAACAGTTTCTTTCTTCTGTTGTAGAGTTTGTTTATGGCAGGGGACCACCAGAGTGGCTTCCTTTTTTTGGAGGATAGCATCTTGGTTCTGTTCGGGATTGCACAATCCATGCACTCGTGTAAGTGCTTATAAAGTGCAAATGTATAGGATTCAGCAGTCGTACCTCTATTGTCCATCAGCATAGGTGCCGTGAAGTTTGCCACTTCTGTCTTAAGAAGGGTGAAGTTGGCTTTGGAGAATTTTTTTACAATGGTTTCCCTAATGGGGGGTGGGGGTGGGATGTGGATCTCTAGGGTGATTTGCTTATGGTTGGATCTGACCAAAGAGGAATTGACCTCTGGTGTGGAACACCGGTTGCCGATGTTGGTAATGACCAGGTCTTGGATATTGCTGCCCCTGGTGGGGGTGTGGATAAGCTGATCCAAGGCGTTGGAATTTATGAATTCCGGAAAACGTTGAGCACAAGAGTTGGTACATGAGTAGTTTTCCCAGTTAATGGTGGGGTTGTTGAAATCGATCACTATTAGGGTGTTAGGTTGTCCCCTAATATTTTCCAGTGTATCAAGAAATGAGGAGTGGGAATCTTGGGGCATGGTGGGGGATCTGTAGCAAGCTACAATTTAGATTGCAGTCTTGCTCAGAGTTAGCTGCACTTGGATAATCTCGGATGCATTATGCTGAGCAACTAGCCTGGAGTTGTGGATATCCTTAATGAATATGGACATGCCTCCGCCTTTAGTGCTTCGGTCCAGGTTAGGTGGCCGAAAGGTGTGTTATGAATTATAGCCTGGTAATGCAGGGGTGCTCTCTGGAACTTTGAACCAGGTCTCTGTCACTGCACAGATGTCGATGTTCTCCATTCTAAGGAGTGCCTCGAGTGAGTGCATTTTGAGGTTTAGACTTCTAGCATTAAGTAGCATTACCCTCAGATTTTGCTTACTTGTACCTGTTACGGTGGTGAACTTGTCATTTGAATCTTGCCTAAAAAAGGCACTATAGGGGTGGCAAGAGCCTTAGCCAGTATCCGGAATCCCAAGGGCGACAGGTGCAGGCCATCATTGGCAGAGCATTGTGGTTTATCGATCATGTCATCCCAGGCAGACAGATACTGGATCCCCTTAGAATGACACCAGAAGCTTAGCCAATTGTTGAAGTCAATCATTTTGTCCTTGTACTGTGGTATCATTCTGGGTGATGGCAGGATGCTACTCAGGGCTAGGGTCATACCTGCCTGGGCTACAAGATCGGACAGCTCCTCCATGTCTTTTCATGTAGTCCAGGGAGGTACGTCATTCACACCAACATGGACAATGACAGAGCCATATTTGTACTTGTGGAGTGACTTGAGTTTAAACAGTCAATTTTGATTGTGGTATTCATCTGATGAAGTGATACGACGAAAACGTTAGGATATTTTATGCTACGTTAATGTTCTTTGGTCTGCAGTGTGATTTATCAGTGTTGGTTCGTGGATTTGCGGAATAAACAATCATCTGGGACTGGTTATCTGGCTTGTACCTTTTTTGGTTTATCAGTGCAGTTTCGGCTACTTGTGACCAACTTGCTTGTTTCATAGTCTAACGTCTAACCAGCAAACCAAAGCTTTTCTATACCCTCCCGGTGTTGTACATCAGACATATCTCCTACACAAAAAGTGTAAGGTACATATGTAAAGTACAGTTTTGTACCTACCATAAATGTAGATGTTCGAGTGCTAATACAGCTGCAGTCATAACAGATGGGTTCTCCTGCCGTCAGGCGGGTCCTCGGTCGGCCGAATTCCAAAGTCTAGGTCCAGCGATGGTTGTCGTCGCTTCTTCCCTGACGTCAGTGCGACAGGGGTATAAAAGAACCAGCCGACGCCATGTTCTTCAGTTTTTCTTGCCCCAGATGTCAGGTGCCCCCAGAAGGAAGGCAATACATAAAATTATGAAGTAATGCAATGCAATATAATCAAAAAACAGTAGTTGCAAGCAAATACACCATAAAAGAATACCCTAGAGGGGAAGGAGGGAGGGAAACCTGGACTGCAGCTGTATTAGCACTCGAACATCTACATTTATGGTAGGTACAAAACTGTACTATGTTCATCGTTCATACAGCTGCAGTCATAACAGATAGGTAGAATCCCAAAGCTAAGAAAGGGGTGGTAGGCACTAGGTGGAACTAGGAGGAGCCAAAATGCCCTGCAAGACTGCAATGGCAAAGCCTGCTCTAGATTTGGAGTATAATGGTAGGTTGTAGTGTTTGGAGAAGGTATGCACAGAACTCCAAGTGGCTGCTTCCAAGATATCCTTGGTAGGAACTCCTCTGAGGAAGGCTGCAGAGGTGGCTGTGGCCCTGGTGGAATGAGTTCTAATGCCTGTAGGAACAGTTTTGCCATGAAAGGAATAGCAAAAGCGTATGCAGTGGGCTATCCATTTTGAGATTGCCTGCTTGGAAATTGGCTTTCCTGGAGCTCCTACCGCATAGGCCACAAAGAGCTGTTCTGATTTTCTGAAAGGCTTTGTTCTGTCCAAATAATAACGCAGTTGCCTGTGGATTATCCAAGGAATGTAGCAATCTCTCCCCTTTGTTTTGAGGATTGGGATAAAAAGTAGGTAAATGTATGGCCTGATTTAAAGCTACCCTGGATACTACTTTAGGCATAAAGGAAGGGTTGGTTCGTAATGAAACTCTGTCCTGATGGACGATGATAAAAGGCTGGACAGCCATGAGGGCCTGTAGTTCTGAAACTCTACGAGGTGAAGTGATAGCCAGAAGGAAAGCTGTTTTCCAGGACAAATATTGCAAATCTGATGAAGCAGCTGGCTCAAAAGGAGGCAAAGTCAGTTTTTCCAGAATGAAATTTAGATCCCAAGCAGGTATTGGTTGTTTCCTTGGAGGTCTTAAATTCTTAGCCCCTCTGAGGAACTGTCTTAAAAGAGGGTGAGAGAATAAAGGAGGATCAGTGTTGTATTCTGCAGAAATGGCTGAGGCATGGATTTTGATGGAGGAGAATGAAAGTCCACTGCTTAGTAGGTCAGCCAAATATTGTAGTATTTAAGGTAAATTCAGTTTTCCAGGGTTCTGGCCCTTTTTCTCATTCCAGACACAAAAACGTTTCCATTTTGCGGAGTAAGCTTTTCTAGTTGATGGCCTTCTGGCCTCCAAAATGACATCCTGCACCTCCTTGGAGAGTAGGGCCTGCTGTGATGCTAAGGAATCTTCCATGCGGCTAGATTGAGTGTTTTTAGCTGACTGTGAAGAGTTTTGAAGCTGTGCTGAGTCAGAAGAAGAGGCATTAGAGGCAGGGTCCATGGAGGGGAATGAGTCAGGCTCCTCAGGAGTGGGTACCAGTGTTGCCTTGGCCAGTCTGGAGCAATGAGGATCATCTTTGGTCTGTCTGCTCTGGTCTTCAATAGGACTTTGGGCAGCAGAGGAAGAGGCGGGAAGGCATAAACTGTCATTGATGTCCAGCTGAAAGAGAGAGCATCCACTCTCCAGGCCTCTGGATGGAAGGTCCTCGAGCAGAATTTTGTCAATTGATGATTTTTGTGGGAGGCAAAGACATCTATGTCTGGCCTTCCCCATTCTTGGGTTATTTCTGTAAAAACTTTTGGATGCAACTTCCATTCGTGTGGATCTGTCATATTCCTGCTTAGGTTGTCTGCCAGCGTGTTTTCCTTGCCTGGCAAGTACTGTGCTTGTAGTTCCATTTGTAAGTCCATGGCCATGTTCCAAAGTGATATGGCCAGTCTGCATAGGGGATAGGAATGTGTTCCTCCCTGCTTGTTTATGTACCACATAACTGTGTTGTTGTCCGTTCTTATCAATAGTTGACCTGGTAGTAGAAGGTCCTTGAAAGCTATAATAGCATTTATTACTGCTAGCATTTCTTTTTGATTGATGTGAAGGTGCTTTTCTTTTTGGGACCATTTGCCCTGAATGCACCGGTCTGTCATGTGCGCCCCCCCAGGCGTAGTCCGAGGCGTCTGTTGTGATGACTTGATTTGCTTGAGGCTTGCTGAATGGAAGACCTGTGTTTGCTTGACATGCTTGAACCCACCACAGAAATTCCTTTTGCAGACATGGAAGTAGTGGTATTACTGTTTCCAAACTGTGGCTGTGTTGAGACCATATGTTTTTTAGGTACCATTGTAGTTTTCTCATATGCAGCTTTGCACATGGGATTAGCAAGATGAAAGATGCCATGAATCCCAGAGCTTGCAGTCAGCCTGGTGCAATTTGCCAGTGTTTTGAAATATTGAATTAGTTGTCCCTGCTTCTCTGGCGTGAGGTAGGCCATCTGGGTGTTTGTGTCCAAATTGGCACCCAGGAAAATTATATTTTGAGAGGGTATTAACCTTGATTTCTCTTTGTTGGCTGTGTATCCCAGAGAGTTTAATAACATTATTACATAAGCCAGATGTTTCAGTAGAATGTGCTTGCTGTCCGCTTGGATCAGGCAGTCGTCCAAATAAGGGTATATTTCTATCCCTTGAAGTCTGCAGTAGGCAATTACTGATGCCAGGCATTTTGTGAATACTCTGGGTGCAGTAGATAAGCCAAAAGGCAATGCAGAGAATTGATAATGGGTTGAACCTGCAAGAAATCTGAGGTATCTTCTGCAATTTTGTCTGACTGGGACATGCAGGTATGCGTCCTTGAGGTCCAATGTTACCAGCCAAGACTCCTTGCCCAGCATGGGAAGAAGTTGCTGTAGAGTGAGCATCTTGAATTTTGGTGCAAGTAGGAATGTGTTTAGGATGGAAAGATCCAAAATAGGTCTCCAATCTTTTCCCTTCCTTGGCACCAGAAATAGCCTGGAATAAAAACCTTGACCTTGTTCGTGTGTAGGTACCTCTTGAATAGCTTTCATGTTTATAAGATCTAAAATTTGCTTTTGTGCCTCTGCCCTTTGATTGTGTGGCAGTTTTGGCATGCCTCTCATTTTTGGAAGGGTATGAAAGTGGAATTTGTAGCCTCTGTTTATAATGTCCAGGATCCATTTGTCCTTTGTGACAACATGCCAATTTTTTGAGAATAGTGCCAGCTTTCCTCCTAAGGGGGCTGCCATTTGAGACCTGGTTGGCCTGCAAAGGGGAAGTCATTGGGTTTGCTTTCTGAAAGATTGTGAGTTGTCCTCACCACCTCTTTGTGTAGGAGCTTGCCATTGTCTGCCTCTGTACGATCCTTGTGGTTGTCCCTTGCCCCTCGGGCGCCTGTATCTGCCTCTTTGGGGTCTGTCCGTGGCAGGAAAGGACCAGTTTTTGGAAGGCCAATTTCTACTAAAACGTGGTGGTTGAACCTGCAGAAATTCTTTCACAGTTTGCATTGATTTAGCTTTTTCCTCCATTTTTCATAATACTTCCCTCAGCATTTGCCCCAAATAGTACATCCTTTTGAAGAGGGGCGTCTAGTAATTTAGCTTTGACATGATCAGGCAAGGTTTGTTCCATGAGCCAAGCATGCCTGCGTATGACTGAGCCTGTAACAGCAGCTCTACATGAGGCCTCTAGAGCATCAAAACCACATTGTAAGGTATGTTTACCCACTTGTCCTGCACTATGCATCAAATCCTGCAACTCCTTCAAGTCTGGTTGTTCAGGTTGTGACATTTTACTTTTCAATTGAGATAACAGAAACTGTTGGTATTTTAGCATATGAAACTGACCGTTTAAGGCCCTCATGGGTTAAGGTAGCCGAGGTATATACCTTTTTTCCCCACCTTTCTAAGGATCTGGAATCTCTCTCGGAAGGCAATGGATTTTTGGCAAAGGAAGCCTTAACTCCCTTGGGTCCCTGTGAGATGGTTTCTAGGTCAGCAGCATGGCTTTTGTAAAGAAATTGGTGTGAGTCAGGAACCCTGTAGTACCTGTCAGGCTTAACTGGAGCTGGAGGTAGAGAGTCCGGGTTAAGGCAGGCCTCCGAGTAAACATAATCTAGGATGTCCAAGACAGGAGGTATAGCCAGAGGCCTGTGCTGGGGTAACAAAAGAAATTCCCTGAGCCTTTTCTTGGAATCTGAATAATCCTGGCCTTCCCAGTGGAAGTGTTCCCTTAAGGTATGCAAAGTCTCCCCAAATGAGAAATCCTCAGGGGGAGATACAGAAGGAATAGACTCCTCTGCATCAGAGTCTTCAAAAGGGGAGTAAGCCTGTTCCTGATCATCAGAGTGTTCTGAAATAATGGATCCCTGATCAGAGGAGGGGAATCTTCCTCCACTCTGGGCCTTTTGTCCGGAGGTGGCTGAGAACCTCTGATTAGAGTAATTAAATCCTCAGCCATTTTAAGCATCTGTCTCTTAGGCATGGGGCCTGGAGATGGGCCCTGTGTAACTGGTCTCTTAGGGTGCATGGTTGCTTTAGACTTGGTGAAAGCCTTGATGGAGAAAGAAGAGGAAGGTCTGAAGACACCTTGAGTGGAGGTGGACCTGTCCACAGTCTGTGTTTCAACACCAAGAGTGGCTTCGGTATCTGTAGTCGGGGTGTGGGCCGAGGAGCCTGTGACCTCGGGTACAGGAGACACCGCCAAAGATGTGTCGTCGATAGTCAGGTGCTGCGTAGGCGCCTCACTGAGAACCGGACCACGTGTAGTCGGTTTTGGCGTGGTGTCGGTAGAGGCCGCAGACCTCGAGTGTCGGTCCTTGTCTTTGCGTTTTTTAGACAAAACCGGTGTCGGCGTATCTGACGACATGGTATAATTAAATGCTTTCCCAAAAAAATGTTGGGCGAACTCCGCCCGACGCTTAATAGTGCATTTGTTGAATGTAGCACAACAGTGACAGACCGAGACGTCGTGGTCTGGGCCTAAACAAGGTATACAGAGGGAATGGAAATCCTTATGCGGTATTTGCTTCCCACAAGAAATACAATTATTAACTTTGTCTGACATCGGTCTGAGGCAAGAAAAGTTTCCCCAACGGGGTACTTAGCTTTTAAGAAGACTTCGGTTTTCCAAATTTTTCCTAATCTCAGGAGCTGGCCGACCGGCACTTGCGAACTGCTTCTGCTTCGGGCACCGCGCGGCAAGAAAGACTGAAGAACATGGCGTCGGCTGGTTCTTTTATACCCCTGTTGCACTGACGTCAGGGAAGAAGTGACGACAACCGACGCCGGACCTAGACTTTGGAATTCGGCCAACCGAGGATCCGCCTGACGGCAGGAGAACCCATCTGTTATGACTGCAGCTGTATGCACGATGAACATCATACAGACACCTAATCTTCAGAACTGAAGTGCCCCAGAAGAACCAAAGTAACCACAGAGAAGGCAATAACATATACATCCAGGACGGGGAGGAGGAGAAAAGAATGGAAGAGAGACCCCTATGGCCAAAAGAAGGGTGACAAAGTAATTGCGGCAGAAGAAAGGGACAGAACACAAACAGTGAGAAGTAGGACATTTACTATTATGGTAAAATCTGACACAGCTGTACTATGTCCCTCCTTACCATTGCTGCAGTATTCTTCACTCTTGAGAGAGTACAAAAGCTACAACAATGGTACAGGGGATCCAAAAAATAGGGACAAACAAAAAGGGAAACCCAAAATGGATCATTGCTCCAACACCTTCAAAAACTTCAACACAAGGAAACGAATCCAAATAAAAGGTCCTGTCAGATAATGACTGGCAGTGGTTGGTCAACGATCTAAAATGTGTGGGAATTAGTTTCCACATCTTCTGCCTACAGAATTGTACTGCTGTTTCATTTTTACCTTCTCACGGAGGACACGCTGACCTGGAGACCTAGCCATCATCACAGACCTTTCGTTTGGCTTCGTTTCCTTATCCTGACGAGTTTGAAGGCATTGGAGCAACAATACATTTGGGGTTTCCATTTTTCTTTTTGTTCTGCTGAGTACAAAATTTACTGGAAAGTATGGGAGGAGAAAGGCAGAGAACAGCCCTCCACAAACCCATGAAGGACAGCCCTTGCAAAATATGCCTTGGCCCTGAAAATGACATCCAACTTGCAATGCTTGGTAAAAATGTGAACAGAAGACAAAATAGCAACTTCCATGATGGATTTAATATCCAGACCCTTGAAAAAAGCACCAGAAGAGGCCAATGCCCCAGTAGAATGGACATAAACAGAAAAGGAAAGGCTGCTTGCCATGAAAAGAATAGTTTTATAAATCTAGGAAGAAATGGTTTGTTTAGACACCACCACATCCAATTTCCTGGCATGAAGGATAATAATAAAGTTAAGATTTCCTGACATATTGTCTTCTCTAATATATGAGCTGTCTATGCAAATCCAAGTTGTGAAGAACCCTCTCACTAGTAGTCTGTGGAGAAGTGAAAAAAGGAGGAAGATAAATAGACATTCAAGGACAAATCGTTGACCACCTTGGGCTTAAAAGAAGAACAGGAATGAAAATACACCCTTATCCTTGAGAAAAATCAAAAAAGGGGAAACTTTGGTGAGTGGGTAGAGTTCAGAGATCCTCCTGGCAGAAGTGAGATCCACCAGCAATAGTTTAAGTACAAAGCTGTAGGGAAAGAAAAGGCAGCCTCAAAAGAGGGCAGTCAATTTTACAAGAACAAAATGAAGGTCCCATATAGGAGAAACAGGCTTTCCTGAATGCCTGATATGAAGGACGCCTTTTAAAAATTGCTTGACTTCAAACCTAGAAGCCAAAGGTGAATTCAGATGCAGACTAGTGGAAATGGCTGAAAAATGAACTTTAACAGATGAATATGCCAAACCAGAATTGAGCAATTCACACATATAAGAAAGGACCTTAGGGTCACCCAGAGAAAAAGGGTCCAGGTCATGCTTGAAACACCAAACAGAAAATCTCTTCCATTTAGTCACATAGAATTTTCTAGTAGTGGGTTTTCTAGCCTCCTGCAAAACCTAAAGCACGTCCTAAGAAAATTAGTCACTGAAAGGAATCATATCTATCGCACAAAGTGTCAGCTGAAGAGTGGACAAATGAAGGTGAATGAGAGATCCTTCGTCTTATGTGCAAAGATCCATTTTGTAAAGTATCTAGTGATGATGGCCACTGGCCAGGTGAAATAGGAGAAGGAACCACTGCTATCAGGGCCAACGAGAAATACCACCAATATTTTGGGTGTATCCCACATGATCTTGTGCAGGACCTATGGTAGTAGAGAAAGAGGGGGCTAGGAATACAGAAACATCCACTTCCAAGAAAAAGACATGGCTTTCACTTTTCAAGCCAGAGGACTTGGCACTCAGGAATAGAACTGGGGAAGAGGTCTGTTCAGATGAAAGGCAAAAAAATCTACCCAAGGAGTATCCCATCAATGTACAATGTCCAGAAACACCTTACTATGAAGCCTCCATTCGTGAGGATTTGCCCTGGGTCTGTTCAAAGAGTCTGGCACAAGCCTGTGCTCAAAAGGGATGTAAACAGCTTGAAGAACCAAACAATGTCAGACTGCAAAATCCCAAGCTTCAAGACTTATCATTCAAAGAAGATAAGACCCTATGCAACCCCCGCCCCCCGGCTTGTTGATATGTTATATGACTGTGATATTGTCTGTAAAATTTTTTGGAAGACCTGGAACCCAAAAGGAATGAAAAGCCTGGATAGCTACAAGTACAGCCCTCATCTGCTTCATGTCTATAATTTTTTAACACCTTCACTGAATTATCACTTGTGACATAGGCAAATTTACATTTATAAAAAGTAAACGCACTGCATTAACAAGTTCACATTTACAAACATTATACTTCACATATATTGCTTTATATCATATAACCTAAGCAATATTACATAAATTATTCAATTCCTGCTCTTTTTTTTTAAATAAACATCTTTATTAAACCATCACTTATGACACTACCACACTGACAATCCCAGTTGCAAATATTTTACATCACAAACGATACTGACACTCCCAGTTACAAACATTACACATCACTTACAATCATTTTCCGTTAAACGTTACACAGCTTCCTTTAAACCTCATTCCTCATTTGCATGCACTGTTCCCACAATTCCCATTTTATTCCTATGCAGTTTGCTCCTATACTTTTCTAAAGATCACAATTCCAGTTGTTTTATCTCTTCTATTATATTCACTACTTCTAGTATAGCTGGCTTAGAATTTGATTTCCATTTTCCAGCAACTGCTTTTTTTTTTTTTGGCACCTACCATAATTACACACAGCAAGGCCTTACCATGCCTAGGAAATTCCTATTCTGTATCATAGCTCAAAAAAATCATCTCGCTTGTCACACCAATCTGCCCACCCAGCATATTACAGTGCATCCCACAGGGAATTCTTGAAGTCTGTCAACTCACCGCACTCCCAGAAAATATGTTCCCAATTACCTCTTTCTTTCCTGTCACACCTCCACCATTTGATGTCTACATGAGGAAAAATTCTCTGAAGTCTTCTTGAGGTATACAAATATCTATGTAAACATTTCCATGCAAAAATCCTAAAATCATCTAAATTTTGCTTCATCTCTGGGAGATATACACATATCCTCAGATGGTTTATTTGTGAACTGCTTATCCAATCTCTCTTTCCAATCCTTTCTAACTTCCTCTGATTAATTCTTATAGTTACTATGCAAAACTTTGTCAACTCTACTAATTATTCCTATTTTAATGGCAGCTTCTGTTCTAGATTCTACTAAAAACTCTACCAATACTGGTCATTCATTTAAACCCCCCTATTTCTCTTTGCCTATATACCCTGATGTCAATCCTTGACAGGGATGGCAATCTCCAACCTGCAGTCCTAATACATTTTTGGCATCTTCACATTCTATCATGTTTCCTTCTCTAGTTATCTGCTCCCACTACCTTGGTTCCTTTGTCAGTTTTCTCCAATAAATTCCTGCCACCTCTTGCCTACTGTCTATATCCCCCAATTGCAGTCAACCCTATTTCCATGTTGGCTTAGTTCTTAGGATACTTTCCCATGTTGGCTTAGTTCTTAGGATACTTTCTGCTATTTTATAGATATAACATTCTGTATGATTATAGTCATTCTCCTTAAAGGCCTGCATCCAAAATCTTAGTCTCTCTGTTCCTTGAGCTTCGCCCATGTTTCATTATCCCTTTCCATTTTGAATTACAGTTTTCCATTTGTGCTACGTATAGGAGCCTTAACTGTGTAGCTCTGAAATACCCTACAAATCAGGTAATCTCAATCAACCCTGTTCTACTGGAAGACTCCGCTTTTCCCTGCTTCAATCTTGCAGTCTTCCCCTCCCAGATAAAGTCCTTCAGCTCTTTTTTAATTGCTATCCACAACTTCTCCTCTGGTTGATAAAAATATGCCTGACCAGTGTATAAAACTAATGGGACTATTTTAACTGCTTGTATCTTATCCATATAAGAAAGCTTACATTTTCTCAGTTTTTGTATTCTTTTTAAGTCTCTTCCCAGATATCCTTAGCTGCCACGTCAGAATCATTTTCATCCATACTTCTAAATACTTTATTTTATCATGTCCCATATATATATATATATATATATATATATATATATATATATATATATATATATATACACACACACACACACACACACGTCTACTGCTTTTGGTCGAATTACATTTGGTCAAAAATAATTTCAGGCAGCCCACTTCACTGAAAGCTCATTCCATTTGGTCATAAATGGAATAGAGCTTCTGCCCCACTACAGTGAGACCCTGGAGTGAGAATATAAAGTTGGGGGGCACAGATCCCTTGGGGGGTGGGGGCATAGCCCCCCAACATTTTGCAACTAGTTTTTACTGACGTTATATGTTTCAATGTATTTTTAATGGATACACAAGTATATCATAATGAATACACTGCAATTACAGCCCCCCCCCCAACTTTATATTCTCACTCTAGGGTCGCACTGCAGTGGAGCAGGGGCTATATTCCATTTTCAACCAAATGGGTTTTCAGTGAAATGCATTTTCGGTGAAGTGGGCTGCCTGAAATCATTTTCAACTAAATGTAATTTGACCAAAAGCAGTAGACCCATATTATATATATATACATACATACAAGCACACACAGACAGACAGATAGATATTGCTGAACAAACTCATGTGTGGATACATAATTTACTGCTACTGCCCCTTTGTTTTAGCTACATTAATTTTGTATTCTGAATAGATTTGAAACTGTCTCAAAATGTTCAACACTGGAATGTTTACTTCTGGTTTTGTCAGCTATAAAATAATATCATCTGCAAATACAGCCATTTTTTCCTGACAACCACACCAACTATATCCTTGAATTTCCGAGTCCTTTATTTTCTTTGCTAATGTCCCTAAATGTAATGCAAATAAAAAATGGGAAAGAGGATACCCCTGCCTGGATTTTCTGCTCAAGCAGAAATTATCAGAGAGGACTCCATCTACTTTAATTTTTGCCTCTGCTTTCTCATATATCCTCCTAATCAAACTTATAATTTTTTTCACGAAAAACAAATACTTCCATTGTCCTGCTCATAAAGTCCCAGCTTACTCAGTCAAATGCTTTCTCTGCATCCAGACCCACCAACAACAATGGTATTTCCTTACATTCTGCTTCCCTCTAGATCAATGCTCTGTTAATGTCAAATGTTTGCCTCCCCTCCACAAAACCACACTGATCCATATCTATCAGTTTTGGCATTACTTTTGCCATTCTTTTAGCCATTACAGACATGAACACTTTATAATTATGGTTTGGCATTGAAATGGGCCTGTATGAAGCTGGATTTAATGGCTCTTTACCCTCTTTAGGTATTACAGCTACCATTGCTTGCTTCCAGTGTGTTTGTACTTCTCCTAAAATACTGTTAAACAAAACCTTCCAGCTCTTTTATCAATTTCTTCCCTCCAAGCTTCCAAACTACCACTGGAATACCATCTATTCCTGGGGATTTTCCTGTAGATTGGTTATACATCACAATTTTATCTCACCTCCTCCTATCCTAGCCATTAGTAATTGAGGCTCATCTACCTCTTATATTGGCATATTTAATTCCATAAACATTTCCATTTGTATCTTCTTGATTTTCATATTTCTCTACTGTATACAGACTTTCATAGAATCCCCGAATATTTCTAATACCTCTACAGGATCTCATTACCTTCCTTGTTTATAAGCTCCCTAAGCTTGGTGACAGCCCCTTCTACTTTCTGTTACCCCAGTCAATGTGCTAAAAGTTTTTGTGCTCTAGTGTTTCTACCAAAAAAAAAAAAAAACAACAGTTGCTTAACAGCAGTCTTTCTAAACTCATGTACATTATTGAGGTAATCCCTTATTTTCTGCTTAGCATTCTGCACTTGATCCGCTTCTTGTTCTGTGAGATTCGTTCTATTCTGCTATACTTTAACATGCATCAGCCCCTCTAAATAGTTCTTGTTAATTTTTAACCATGGCTCCCTTTTCTTTTATTTCTACCCTACTTCTAAACTCCACCTTCATTTTATCCCACTCACTAGCTATATTTTCAGAAGTACTTTCTATCCTCTCGAATAGCTCCTGAATAATCTTCACTACCCATTCCTTAAATTCCTCTTTTCAACCGATAGATGGGAAACAGCCAGTGTCATTTTTATTTCATTAACCTACATTTTATTTAGTTATTGTTGGCACATGATTTGAAATAATTATTGGGTGGGTGTCATGACCTTCAATTAAATGCACACGTTCCTGTGAAATGTAGATTCTGTCTAGCCTAGCTTTTATATCTTGGGGAATATATACATTCACTCCAAACTCTTACTACTGAATTCACCTCTTCATGCCAAACATTTTCTTATTTTTTTAAACGCCTTTATTGAATTATCACTTGTGACACAAGCAAATTTACATTTATACAAAAGTAATCAAATGGTATTAACAAATTTAGCAAATTAACATTAACAAACATTATATTTCATATATTGCTATATAGGTTCATAGGTTCATACTAGGCTATCTGCCCTAGGGCATTTATAAGCCTAGCCAGAGTGTGTTTGGCTTTCGCCACCCATTTTAAATGAATTTTGCTATGCCTTTTTTTTGGGTTAGTATACTGTGCCTCTAACAGTGACACAGAAGTGATAGCCGGGGTAAACCTACGATCTCCCATCCACTCATCAAGATTCCTCTTGAAGAGAGTCAATGTGGGACTCTGCCTAACCTGGACTGGGATTTTATTCCAGAGTGAAGGGAGCCTCTGGGTTATGAATCTGTCCCTCCAGCATGTCCTATTTATTTCAGTGCTGAGGTTCAAGTCTCTCGGCGTGGCTCGATGGGATTTGGATTTTCTGAGGTGCGGCATGTCCATTAATTCCGGGTTGGACATGGCTTTATACGTCAGGCACAGATCGCCTCTGAGCAGGCGGTATGCCACTGAGTAGAGCTGAAGTTTCTTTAACCGGGCAGCATATGGCATCTGAGCCCTTTGATCCTCTTGGTGAGGTACCTTTGGGGTCTTTCCAGTTGCTGCAGGTGTCTGGTAAGGTACATCCCAAAGGGCATTGTACTCAATTATGGGCCTGATGAGGGATGAGTAAAGAGGCACGATGACCTCCCCTGATCTAGATGTGAATCCCTTCATGATTAGGTGGGCTATATAAAATGTTCTTCTAACCACTTTGGCCACGTGGTTGTCAAATGAGAGATTGCTATCAACTTGGGTCCCCAGGTCCCTAATGACTTCTTCTGTACTTAATGGATTACCACCTATGTGGTAATTTGTGGGCACTTTGTTTTGCCAAAGGGGATGACTATACACCTTTTGGCGTTCAGCTTGAGGCCATGGCTCTGGCACCAGTTGTCTGTTTCTATGAGGCCCTTTTGGAGGATGCTTGTGTCGGCTGGAGAGTTGATTATGGCACCCAGTTTGCAGTCATCTGCGAACTTTATCAGCCACAGTCCTTCCGTGTTGGCCTGTACCGCCGAGAAATATATACCGAACAAGAGAGGTCCCAGGACTGAGCCTTGTGGGACGCCACTTGTAACTGGTTTGGAGTCTGACATGGCTCCAGCAATTCTAACCATTTGGGTTCTGTCCTTGAGCCAGTTTGCAACCCATCTAGTGACATAGGGGTTTATATTTAAGCTGGTGAGCTTATCTATAATGCCAGAGTGGTGTATTGTATTGAAGGCTTTTGCGAGGTCCAGGTAGGCTGTGTAGACCACCTTCCCCTAGTCAATGGCCTTGGTGACTGTTTCAAAGAAATCGACCAGGTTTAAGAGGCAGGATCTGCCCTTAACAAAGCCAAACTGGGTAGGATCCAGTGTCTGTAGGTCCCCAATATCTTTATTTATGAGGTCCATGATGATCCTTTCCATAGCTTTGCAGACCAAGCTAGTCAGGCTTATGGGGCGATAGTTTCCAGGATCCGTTGAGGCACCACCTTTGTGGAGAGGGACCACTGTTGCTGTACGCCACTCTTTGGGTACATATCCTGTAGTAAGGCTAAGATTGAACAGTAGTTTTATGTTTGGGTTTAGCTCTTCTTGGAGTTCATGTAGGGCAGCCGGGACACCATCTGGTCCCATTGATGCTGTGTTTTTTGCTTTGGAGAGGGCGGCTCTTACCTGAGCATCTGAGATGTCAGGGGGGCAGCACTCTGTTGGGATAGATATTTGCCCTTTTGGTGGGGAGGGGGGGGGAGAAGTTTGCACTGAACCTGTCAGCTAGGATGTTAGCAATGTCATCACAGTGTCATCACAATATATATCATATAACCTAAGCAACATTACATAACTTATTCAATTCCTGCCTCTTTTTTTAAACAAGAAGCATCCTAATTAAATCACTTACGACATAAGCAATCATAAATTTATATAAATGAAAAATAATACTGAAACAATCCTACATGCAAGCATTTTACATCACAAACCATACTGATGCACTCCCAGTTGCAAACATTATACATCACTTTTAACCTACCCAATCATTTTCAGCCAAACATTACATAGCTCATTTAAGTCCTGCCTTCTTTCAAACCTCATTCCTCCCCTGTACGTATTGTTCCCACAATTCCCATTTTTCCTATGTAGTTTGCTCCTACCCTTTTCTAAAGATCTCAATTCCAGTTGTTTTATCTCTGTTACTATAGCCACTACTTCTAATATAGTTGGTTTAGATTGTGAGTTCCATTTAGTAATTGCTTTTTTGGCAGCCACCAAAATTAGACACAGCAAGGCCTTAACATATTTAGGCAGTTCTGATTCTGTATCACAGCTCAGAAAAATAATCTCCCTTGTAACTTTGTAACCTAAAGATATGCCTAAACCTCTAACATGGGCACACATTAGATAGAAAGGAAGGAAACTTGCCAGACTAGAGGGCTATGCCTCTTCCATCTGGGCCAGTACACAGCTCACACAAGGCAGGGGGAAAGGAGGGAGTGATGGTTGAAGACAAATGAAAAGCATCAGCTCAGATGGAACATTATGGTGAGTACCTAACTTTTTTTATCTGAAGTAGTAGTTTTCATTTGGTCTTCAACCTGTGGGACAGAGTCCCCAGCTACCAAGAGCCCTGTGAGGTCCTCATTGGAGGATGTTCCGGAGCACGGCTGAGCCAAAGGATGCCTTGACCCTGGAAAAAATATCCAACTTATAATGGGAGATAAATATATTGATGACACCCAGGTAGCTGCAGAGCAATCATCTAAGGACACTCTCAACCAAAAGGCCACGGAAGTAGCTACAGACCTGGTGGAGATGACCATTTCACTCGATAGGCCAACGAAATGCACTCAGAAATCCCTCGAGCAACAGTCACCTTTGATACAGGTTTTCTGAAGAAGGGTTTAGAAAAGGAAACAAAAAGTTGATCAGACTCGCAAAAAGATTTTGTTCTATGCAAATAGAAATGCAATTGTTTGTGAATATCAAGCCGGGGCAATTTATACTATCATTTATTCTGGAAATTTGTGAAGAAAACAGGAAGATTAATAATATTAGACTCTGATGCCACTTTTTGAAGGAACGAGGGATTTGTCCATAGGGAAAGCCTATCTTTATTAAACACCAAATAAGGGGACTTGACAGATTAGGCTTGAATCTCAAACTCTCTTGGCCAAGGTAATGGCCACTAGAAAAGCTGTCTTCCAAGACAGGAACTGCAAGTCAATTGTAGCTGCTGGTTCGAAAGGGGGAGAAACCAGAGCTTGAAGTACTAGAGAAAAATCTCACGGTGGAGTTGGGTCCTTGACTGGTGGCTTAAGTAGAAAGGTACCTTTCAAAAAGGCTTTACAAAGTTTGGAAGATGCTAAAGAAGCTGAATTCTCTCCTATATGAAAATTACAGATTGCTAATTGTACCTTTACTGTAGAAAAATTGGCACCATGATTAAAAATATCTGGCAAAAACTCCAAATTGGCAGAAACTGGGGTAGGAAAAGGGTCCAGATCATGTTGAGAATCCCATATGGAACAACGTTTCCACTTACTGGAATAAATCTTCCTGGTGGAAGACTTCTGAGCTGCTATTAAAATCTTCTTAACAGAAGACAGCCCGGGAGTCCTAATTATCACTGGAACTGGAGCAGCTAAGCCGTGAGCTTCAGGCTGACTAAATCCGGATGTGGGATCAGATCCGGGACCGGATCTAGTGTCCAAGGAGGACACATTGCATGAGACCACATAGAAGGGAACCAAACTCGGCGAGGCCGGAAAGGGGCAATAAGGATCACTAAGCTCCCCAGCCATCAAGCTTTCTGAATGAATTTTGGAATTAGGGGAAGTAGAAGATAAGCATACAGTAGACTTGAGGCCAAGCGTGAACTAGAGTGTCTCTGGGGGGGAGGGGGAGGCCAAACATGAACTAGTGTGTCTCTGGGGGGAGGCACTGGAGAGGTGTTCAGAGCGAAATACTCGCTGTGCTTCGCATTGGAAGGAGAAGCGAAGAGATTGCAGCAAGGCTGACCCCACTTTAGAAAGATCTGCTCTGCTACTGAAGGATTCAGAGACCACTCGTAAGGCATCAGAATAGATCTGCTGAACCTGTCCGCCAGTATGTTGGACCTCCCCAGAATGTGCATTGCCATCAGAAATAGGCCGGAGATTGTCCACTCCCACAATCTCATAGCTTTGCAAGAAAGGAGATAAGATCTGGTTCCCCCCTGTTTGCTGACGTACCAGACTACAGACATACTGTCTCTCTGGATAGCAATCGTCCCTTGGGGAAGGTGGGCATGTAGTGCATGCAATGTCAACAGCACTGCCCTCATCTCCAGGATGTTGATATGCAGACGGGTCTCAAGGAAAACCACATGGCTCGAACTGTCCTTCCCATGAAATGTCCACCCCACCCACAAAGGGAGATGTCAGTGGTCACTGGGGTGAGAAGAATAAATGGATGGCCCAAAAAAGATCCAGAGATTAAAGTCACCAGAGGAATGAATCACTGCAAGCTCGAGATAACCAAACCAGATGAGACAAGTGCAGGACTAGCAATGACCACTGAACCACCAGAGTCTACTGGGGAACCCTCATATGGAGACGAGCAGTTGGAATAAGAGTAATCGTGGCTGCCATAGACCCCGATGCCCAAAAGAATGAATCCGCAGGGGGACACTGAGTTGATAAGTGAATCCCGACGGCAGACAGGGCCTTCTCATCTTTTTCACTCTGGACCAAGGTGTCTCGAACAGTCTTACCAAAGAGGGTGGAAACATCAAAGGGGGCATTTGAAAAAGATACCTTGAAGGACTCTGAGAAAGCACAAAGCTGGAGCCAGGCATGACGCCTGATGGCTACACTTCTTCCAGCCACCCTAGAAGCACCTTCAGTCGCACGTGACAGGAGCCTCGTGGAAGTATTGGAAATGGAAGCAAGGGTGGCCATATGGGAGGAAAAAACCTCTGCCAACATGGATGCTGGAGCAGACTCAACGACCACTTTGACCAGGTCCTGCTTCAGTCTGATGACGTGCCATGTAATTCAGAGCATGCAAAGCAAATGTTGCTGAGGCACAAGTCCGCTTCCCAAAATGTTTCATGGCCCATGACTCTCGGTCGAGCGGATGGACATAAGAGCTCTCCTGAGTGAGCTCTTTCTTTGTGGCCACTACAACCACCATGGCATCTACCACGGATCCTGTCAACCAGTGCTGCCAGGCAGATGGGGCTCTAAGAACTTTGACAGAGCACTTGGGAATAGGCTCAACCGTGTCTGGTTCTTTTCATGCCCTGGATGAAATTAAGTCCACAAGAGGAACCGTGGGAGGGAACACACAGGAGGTAGAAGGTCCTGTGCCAAATGCCTCCAGGATCGCCGACTCATCCGGGTTGGGTTTTTGAGTAGACCTCCCTCCACGCTGGAGAAGCATTTTCATGATGTCCCCGAAGGAGACATCATCTGGGGGTAATTGGGGGGAATTCCCCTTCCTCCAAGTCAGTGTCTTCTGTGAGGCACTCCAGTGGGGAGTCCAAGTGCCTCCTTTTGTACATATGTTTCTGAGGGGGCTCCTTAGGGTGAGTTTCTGGGAAGGACTCTGACCTCAGAAAGCTCCCAGGGGGAATCCCCTACGGCACAGAGTGGCAGGCTGTCCCTGAGGGGGCAGGACAGTGGATTCTGGGCCAGAAAGCGAAGAAGCCAGGACAGACTCTGAGAAAGACAGCGTCAGGGGTCTCGACAGACCAGAAAGAACTCTCACCACCACATCGAAAGCAGAGGGCGAATAAATCCCAGTAGCAGAGCAGAGTAAGCCCAGACCCACCGCCCTCTGCACCACATGGGGAGCTGGATCTGAGTCTCCAGGCGCCGAAGAGTCTACTTGGAAAACCTTGGAGCCATTCAGATCCCTTCAGATTATGCACCAAGACTACGGCTCAGAGTTGAACGGCTCTGAAAGGGTCAGAACCAAGCCACTCAGAGCAATGGTCAGAGTTGACGTACCTGGGACCATCAGCGCTGACCCCCCGATGCCAGGAAATCTCGATCCAGATGACTCCTAAACTGGGGGTTGGATCAGAAAAGGAGTAATGGGAAGGAAAGCACAGTGCGTGCTCCCAGCCCTGAAGTGGGAGGGGGCAGGCAAGACTCCAGCTGGCTGTGGGTCTGGATAAATCTCAGCTTCGGAAAGAGTGCTAGTGGACTCAATGGAAGAAGCCACCAACCCGGGCCTAGAGTGGTGCCAAGGGGAGGCAGAAAGGGGTGAACAGCCTCGGGAAATCTCCAGCTCCGGGAAAAAAAAGCAGAGACTGGAGTAGAGGAAAACCTTGGGTCAGATCCAGTCGAGACTTGGCAGAGGATTCTTCAAGGGAAAGACGGTCTTGGGGCCTTTTTTAGGCCTGTCCTGGTCTTTCGAACGAGACTTCTCCCTGTCTCCAGACTTCTTCGATGGAGGTTTTGTCCCAGAAGACAGGGCAGAAGAAGTAGAGGGGGCAGCAGCCCCCAAAGGAAGGAGGCCCTTCAGAATAAGCTTGTTCTTCCTGTCTATCAATACTCGGGGATTGAAACCCACGTAGATCAAACAGGCAGTCTTCCAAGTGCTGAACCCCCAAATACACACAAACACACACACACACAGTGTGGCCACACTCAGCACACTTGCTGAAGCCTGACTTGGATGGCACCGCCATGGCTGAAGGAAACACACACACACACACACACACACACACACACACACACACACACACACACACACACACACACACACACACACACACCAGAAAGGCAGGAAGGGAGAGAGAGGACCTTTTTTTTAAATTTATTCATGAAACTGATGCACTAGCACACAGGGATGGGTAGAAGGGAAAGATAGTCACAGAGAGAGAGGTTTAAAAAGTAAAAGGGAAGCTTTACTAACAGATAAATAAGTTTAATGCTGAGGAACTTGGAGCTGCAATCCACGTTGCCGATTACATGATCGGCAAAGGACATCTGGGGGGAGGAGGGAGACAGGGGTGTTATGGGTAGGGGAGGAGCTTGGATCAGATGCTGGAAAATGCGGCTAAGTTGGATCCGTACCGGATCCATATTCCCCGCAGGTTGAAGACCATATAAAACAACTTCAGTTCAGATTATTTCTCCCAGAATTTTCTTAAGCTCCATTATAGCAGTTTTGGGTGGAATATAAACACATGCCAGTGTAATCCTCCTTTCCTTGCCAGTTGCCCGTTAGCACTACAAAACTGCCATTATTTTTTTATCCTCTCTATCACTGCGGGATTGCCTCTTGCGATTAATATATGTACTCCTCTTTTCCTCTGTCCCAGATATTATGCTGAATAACTATCCTGAAATCCTTTATCAAATTCACATGTTCAGTTCTTTCCAAGCGAGTCTCCTTTAACATAGCTATTTGCCCTCTCCATTTTTAATATAGTTCACTATTCTTACTTTTTTTGCATCTGTGAGACCACTAACATTTAAAGACATTTTAAAAAGCATGATTGTATTAAGAAGTTATTACTGCCACATTCTATGTACAATACCCTTTGTTAAATGTCTAGTTCCAGCTTTTGTGTAACATGCATACACTGTTTGGCAGGCTGAACTTTTATATAGTTGTTTTGTGTCATATCCATTTGTGCCTATGTCACATCTTACAACACTTTTATTGAAAGCCCTCAAAAATATCCTCCTAAAACCTATTAAATACTAACATACAAAACTATGTACATCTTCAAATATTGAAGTTCTACCCTCCTAATAAGAACATACATCCCGAACAGACAGCCACACTCACAGACTTGAACTGACATAAAGGAAAGGTTACCCATGCTAAGACGCAAGGTGCAGCCTATGCTTCTACTAAGTGCTAACTGGTTGTCTTATCTTGACAGCTCTCCCAGCTGTGAAAAAAAATTACCGCGTTAAAAGAACATTAACTTCTAGCCAGTTTCTCTTCTCTTTTTTGCCACATCCAATCACTCCCCACCAGACTGTAACCAATTTCTCTATCAGATTGTCTCCATGTACACATTAGAACCAGACAGACAACTTCTCATTATCAGATTGTCTTCATGGAGACATGAGAACCAGACGGTCAATTTCCCTTTATCAAATTGCTTCCATGCAAACGTGAGGGCTAGATATAGAATTGCTACCAAGCATACATTCATTTGCT
The DNA here is from genome assembly GCF_019279795.1 of Protopterus annectens. Classification (NCBI taxonomy): domain Eukaryota; kingdom Metazoa; phylum Chordata; order Ceratodontiformes; family Protopteridae; genus Protopterus; species Protopterus annectens. Next base: position 286,971,315 of record NC_056736.1, on the reverse strand, counting down.
AGAAAACCCCCTCATAATATTCAATATTCTTTTTCATTTACTTGCTTTCTCTTAAAATTTGTTGCTAAATCAATCTAAGGTCCTTAATCCAGTCATTTCCCCATGCAAGAATGAAAAAAGTACACACATTTTTCTTCTGTCATGCTCTTTTAATCAGGCTTTTTTCAAATTGCAGCGCCTACATTTCTTAAAACCGAACACGGAGAGAGAGAGAAGGGAGAAAGAAAGGAAAAAGACTGAACAGCAACACCTATTTACAATCCCCATTATACTTAAAAATGGAGAAATGTTTACTTTATATTATGCAAAGAAAGCCATACACCACAAAAATACTACTAAAAATAATGTTTTCTTTACTTGGCATTAACAGTCACCCCTCACTTCCCTTCCCCAAAGCATTTTCCAAACATTTATGACATGAAGTAGGGCATACAATTTAGAGTCCCCCACAAGTCCAGGAAATTCTGAAAAAGTCTAATATTTCCAAATTTTCTTGTTCTGTCATATTTCACAAATATAATTATTGCACTGTAATCCCACATTAAGTTACTGATTTTATTACTCTTCACCTCCATCTCCCAAATCTTCTCTGCTTCATTTCCAACATACTTTGATTCTTCTAGTCAGCTCTCATGCTCCCTTCCTTCTTTCCAACATTTTCCACTGAAATAGTGGAAAAGGTTTCACAGGTACAGTCTTTCCTTTGGTCTTTATTACCAGAACAGCAAGAAGCAGAATCTCCTTCTGTTTCACAGTTCACTTTTTGTTAGACAAATTTTGTATTTCCTCCTTAGCATGCACTTAATCAAAAAATAATTTTGTCCATCCAGGGAAGAATACCTTGAAGACAGCTGGATACAGCAGACCGAATCTCTCACTTCTGTCTTGACATTCCTTGAAGAGTGAAATGCATTTACTCCTCTTCTGCCTGGTGTACAATGAGCAATCATTCTCCACAAACACTTTGCTGTCTCCCACTTTTAGTATTTGTCCTTCTGCTACAGTTTTGTCAGAATCAACTCCTTCTGTTGGTAGGATTGTATCTTTACTATTAAAGGTCTAAGTTGCTTTCTCATGGCCAGATTTGCAGCATACACACAATCTGTCTTTTCAAATAACAACTGTGGAATACCACTGCAACTGCTTATTTGTGCTTTCATAAAATTAATGCAGTCTGTTCCTTTCAGCTTCTCTTGTATAGCTGAAAATCTCAGTTTTCTCTATGTGCTCTGTCCTACAATTCTATTTTTTGAAACATCTCTTCCTGAGAAATCTCATTCAGCCAGGTTTTTCCTTCATTTCAACCTCTGATTTTTGCAATTTTACCACCTCATCTGAATGTCTGATTAAAGTCCCTTCCATATTTTCCGCCTTTTGTTGTTTGCGTTGATATATTCCATCAGTGTTTTATTTATTTTAAGGTCTGTGTGAAGTTGTCTTGTATTTTCCTGTAAGTTACTGGAAGTCATGATGCACTGCTTTTTGTTGAACAGCTGCAGAACTTACCCCAGTCAGTGCTGATTTTTTTCAGGTGCTATGTATTCTTTCTTCCTGGCATACAGGCACTACACACTTACTAGCCTGTTACTGAAATTTACCCATAAACTCAAAAGTCTACTAGCCTTCTCTGTTGAGCTTTTGTTTTCACACTGGGAGAGCTAGAGTGAATCTAGTTATGTAGAGCCATCTTGGAATCCTCTATGTCTATCAGTTGTTGATGGAACTAAAGGCCCTGGACTTTTAGGTTGTCTGAGGATGCTCCTCAACCATGATCAGAAGCATCAGTGTACAGTTCAAGTAGGGAGAGGAACCTGAAAATGCAGACCTGGTTTCACAGAAATCTGATGAATCTACCAAAGGAGTACAAGCTTGAGACAAGGTAAGGGAGGGACTAGATACTCCACAAGGTGCCAGTGCTGGAGCAAAACAGTTTTGACATACAACTGAAATTTCTTCATGTGGGAGTTTGGCAAAAGGAACCATGGGAATGGTGGATGCCATGTACCCCAGGGCTGAGAGAAACTGCTCTTGAAGGAAGGACTACAAAAAGAAGAGACAAAATACTGCAAATAAGCGTTCGGAGGCAGGAGACAAGCCAATATGAAATGGTCTGAATCCTGCAACCCAAAAATACCTGATCCTGAGATGGACTCAACAAAGACAGAGACTGAGGGTGAATGCCACACTGTCCAAAAGAAGAATAGTGAGGCGTAGACTTTGTATCAAGAGACAATGAGAAGGGACCTGAACTAGAAGTCATCTAAATAAGAAAATATTTGAATTCCCTGAAGTCTGCAGAAGGCTACCACAGAGGCCAGGCATTTGGTAAAAACCCAATGGAGCTGTAGACAGACCAAAAGGCAAAGCAAAGAACTGATAATGAGAGGAAGAAACAGAGAAATGTAGAAACTTCTTGAAGAGAGAGTGAATATGAATATTGGGGTAAATGTCTTTCAAATCCAGAGATACCACAAAACCCTGCAGAAGTACAAGGAAAAAGTGTCTGAAGAGACATCCTGGGGGAAAGGACTTAGAGACAGGTGTTGAAAAAGGACAGGTCTATGATGGGCCTCAATGACCCCTCCTTCCTGGGAACCAGAAACATTCTGGAATAAAAACCTGTTCCTTGCTAAGACAAGTGAACAGGTTGGATGGTTCCCTGATCTACCAGATCCTGCAAAAAGAGAGTTATGTACTTACCATAAATTGAAATCTGTGCTATCCAGTGTCATTATTCATCATGAATGGGTCTGGTCTTGGATCTGACCTCGGATCCAAGCCATCATCCGATGGACAGATCCAGAGCTCACGGTCCCCCCCTTCCCATAATCCCCTGCTGACCTCTAACCCCCAGATCAAGTTTGCTGAACAAATATGAATGCAGGCAGTCTGGGCAGAATAAAAAATGTCCTGAAAACAAACCACTCCAGCTCTACCAGATCCTCAGAAGGCAGGGGGAAGGAGGGCAGGAATGTGATGAATTCCGACATTGGAGAGCACAGATTCCAAGTTATGGTAAGTACATAACTATCTGATGCTGTCGGTGCCATTATTCATCAGGAATGGGTCAGAATCCCTAGCTACTATAAACCCTGGGTGGCCTCAAGGAAGGATATGCTGGTGTACAGAGGAACCAAAGAAAGCCCTGTTCCTAGACACCAAGTCCAACTTGCAATGCAAAACAAAAGTGTGAGGATTAGACCAAGTAGCAGCAGCACAAATCTCATCCAAGGAAAGTTTAGCCAAAAATGCTGAAGTAGTGGCCACCGACGTAGTAGAGTGGGCCTTAACTGGTCTGGATAGGTCCACATGCCTGCTATCATAAATGTAGGAAATACAGTTGGCATTCCATCTGTAAACAGTTACTTTGGAAACTGCGAGACACTTTCTGTTTTGAGAAAAGACCACAAAAAGCTGGTCCAACTTCTGAAATTCCTTAGTCCTTTTCAGATAGAAACACTATTGCCTGTGAACCTCCAAACAATGCAAGACATGTTCTCCTTTTATAGAATAATTAGAGAACACCGGTAGTTGTACTGATTGATTGAGGTTAGCTTCCAAATCCACTTTTGGAATCAATGAAGGATTGCTTCTAACGGACACCCTGTCCTTGTGAAAGACCATGAAATAGGGTTTAATGCTTAAAGCCTGCACATCTGAGACGTTCTTGTCAGTGGTAATGGCCACTAAAAATGCCATCTTCCAAGCCAGGAATCAGGGCTTTTGTGTCAAGGACTGCAGCACCAAGGTCAAATCCCATGTTGGGGAAGTATCTTTGATGGCGTTAAGACGAATAACTCTTTTCGGAACGGCTTTGCACAGTTTAGAAGAAAAAGTAAGCTCCTCATTCTAATGGAAATTAGAAATGGCCACCAATTGAAGCTGAATTGTATAGAAACTAGCTCCATCCTGAAAGAAAGAAGACGGGTACAGTAAAATATCGGGAATCGGGTCTGAAAAAATGATGCAAATTACCCTGTCTGGCCAAATAGAAAACCTTTTCCATTTACTGGCATACACCTTCATAGATGGCTTCTGAGATGCCAAAATGAAGCTCCTCACCAGAGAAGGAAGCCTGGACTGTGACTACAGTCCAGAGACTGGGAAGTGGAAGCCTGCAAGGATGGAAAATGAGATCCAGAATGGGATCCAATATCCAGATAGGATACTTCAGATGAGACTGAAGAAGGAAGAAGCATGCCTAATGAGGCCAAAAGGGGGCAATGAAAATGAGAGGTGTCTTCAGGTGGCAAGTTTTCTGTAAGACCTTGGGTATGAGAAGAGTGGGAGGGGTATGCATAGAGGAGTCCTGGCAGCCAATCTTGAATCAGAGAGTCTCTGGGTGACTCCCCCGCTGGAGGAATCAGGGCAAAATAATTGCAGCATTTGTGGTTGACTGGGGAACGAAAGAGATCACAGCATGGCTGACTCAGTCGAAAATCTGACTTGCCACTGATGGATTCAGGGACCACTCATGGGGACTCAAGAGACACCTGGTGAGTTTGTTGGCCAGCATGTTGGAACTGCTGGGAATGTGAGTTGCAAGAAGAAAGTGCCTGGAGGACATCAGCCATTCCCACACTCTCATGGCCTCTCTGCACAGAGGATAAGACAGCGTTCCCCCTTGCTTGTTGACATACCAGACCACTACCATGATGTCTGTCTGAATTGCTATGGTCCCCAGAGGGAGGCACTCCTGAAAGGCTTGCAACATTAAAAGGACTGCCCTCATCTCCAGGACATTTATATACAATTTGGTCACTGTGTGGGGATCATGTGCCTTGAACCATCCAGCCCTGAAAATGCCTCCCCACCTCAACAGGGAGGCATCCGTGGTCATTGTGGCTATGGGGGGAGGAAGACAAAATGGCCTGCCTAAAATTAGGTCCTGAGACTGAAGCCACCAAGCGAGGTGATTTCTGCATACTTGAGTCATCCTGATGGTCATGGACATGGGATGAACTTCAGCAGACCACCGGACTGCCAGGGCCAACTGAAGAACATGCGTGTGATACTTGACGAGGGACATTAACTGAATGGCAGCTGCCATCGAACCTAATGCTTGAAGAATCAGATGAAATGATGGGCGCTCTAGATCCAGCAAGCAAGATACCTGATCTCGAATGAGCTGGACCCTGCGTAAGGGTAGTGCTGCAGTCTCCGATATGGTGTCCAATTGGACCCCAATGAACTCTAAGTTCTGGCATGGAGAAAGATTGGATTTGGGCAAATTGACTGTGATGCCTAGATGCTGAAAAAGGTATAGGGTGTAACTGGGTGGCCATTAATAGTCGATGGCTCGTGGGAGCAGTGAAGAGCCAACTGTCCAGGTACAGGAAGACCTGGAATCCTTGCTGCAAGAGATGAGCTGCCACCACTGCCATGCATTTGGTAAATACCCAAGGGGGCTATGGTGAGTCCAAAGGGCAGGGCTCTGAATTGGTAGTGACTGGCACCCAACCAAGAGCGCAGATGTCTCCTGGAGCGCCTTTCAATCTTTACATGATAGTATGCATCCTTGAGATTAACTAAGCACATCCAATCATCCCTGCGCAATAGAGGCAGAATGGAATGGACAGTGACCATCCAGAACTTGGACTTCTTGACTGATAGGTTTAGTTAACTGAGGTCCAAAATTGGCCACATGTCCCTGGTCTTTTTTGGCACCAAAAAGAAGAGTAAATTCCAGACCCTCGTTGTCTTGTTGGCACCTCTTGGATGGCTCTTTTTTGAAAAAAGGTCTTGAATCTTGAGATAGGCCAACTCTCTTTGGCAGGGTGGAACATCCAGGAGAGATTTTAGAACCAGTGGAGGCTGAAAGAAGGTGATGAAATAACTCCCGAAAATAATCTAATACCCACTGATCAGAGGTGAGAATTGCCAAGGATAGTGGGTAGAGAGAGAATTGACCCCTGATTACCTCCAGGGCAGGACAGTCAGGCAGCCGTTCAGCAATGCTGAAAAGGCTTCTCCGAGAAGGGTTCCTGGGTGCCCTGAATCTGCACACTCCTTCTGCCTCTGAGGCAGTGTCTACCATTGAATCCCCCCCACGTTGGCTTGCAGAAGAGGATTCTTGGGGAGCATCCTGGAAGGAAGACTGACTCCTGCGGAACCAAAGTTTCTTACTACCCCCTCAGAGTCTTGGAAAAGGAACCCTGGAGAGTAGAACTTCTTGATTCCCACTGCGGGACAATGTTTCCTTGAAGGAAGGTCCAAACAAGGTTTAGCCGTCAAAGGGAGCATTAGTAAAAGATGCTTTAAAGGGTTCTGCAAACCCTCAAAGGCAAGACCAGGTGTGTCTTCTAACGGCAATGCCTGCACCAGCCACTTGAGAGATGACCTCCGCCATGTTGGAGATAAATTTCATCAAAGGATTAATCAAGGAAGTTAGAGTAGACAACTTAGGAGAGGCCAGCTTAAGACTCTCCAGAGGAAGTAACTTTGCAAGGGAGGTAGTGAGTTCAGACAGCAAATCCCTCTGAAGCCGGGTAAAGTGTGTTATGTAGTTAGTTATTCTCAGTCCAAATGTAGGCAAACACATGCTTTCCAAAGCGGTCAATGGCCTGAGACATTGTTCAACAGATGGATAGAAGAGCTCTGCTCCACCAGCTCCTTAGCCGCAGCGGCCACCATGACATCATAGACGAGGACACCTTTACTCCAAATGGCCTTATCTTTGAGAGGACTGAGGAATTTGTTGGCTTTTTTGAGGATCGGTTCCACTGTGTCCAGCTCCATCCAAGCCCTGTCGGTGATAAGATTGGCAAGCTTGTTGGCAGTGGGGGGACACCCAGGTAGAAGATGGGCCTATCCCGAAGGCCTTCAGGAACAGGGATTCCTCCGAAGATGGGGTGAGGGAAGACCAAACACCTCTTTGGTTGAGAATTTCGAGTATGTCCTCAAAGGACACTTCCTCAGACTAAGTCTGGGGGGACTTGTCTCCCTCCTCGAAATCTGTCTCTCCTCTGGGGGAGTCCAAGTGCCTCCTCTTACACATTCACAAATGTTGTATTCAACCTCCAGGTGGGCCGCTCCCAAACAGTAGAGACAGTCCTCATGCGAATCAGAATAGGAAATCTTCTGACCGCACAAGGAGCATCATTTGAAACCAGAGGGCTTCTCAGCCATATGCTCAAGCACACACAGATGAAAGTGATAAGAACATTTTTTTAATATACAAGAAGTAGGGGAAAAGGTGGGAAAAAAGAGCTACCGAGGAATGGGTAGGAAATAAGTACCTCTAGGTTATAGATATAGCTATGGGAGGGGAGGTAATTAGGCTAGACTACACTAGCTAGTTAAAAGAGAAGAAAACTGAAAAGAAGGCAGAAACATATACACTTCTCTACACTTGCAGAAGCTCACGCTCAGATCACGTCCTAAGTGTTCCGCAGAAAATGAGATCTGAGGGTTAGAGGTCAGCAGGGGATTATGGGAACAGGAGAAGCTTGAGTTCTGGATCTGTCCATCAGTTGCTGGCTCAGATTAGAGGTCAGATTCAAGACCCATTTGTGATGAATAATGACATGGACAGAATCAGATCCAAAGGAAAATGAGGAAGATGGCAAGGAGGAGGCTACAAAAGGAGATAAAATGGAGGAAAGGGCTTCCAAGCCATAAAATAACCATTTTGGATGATGGAGAAAACCCAAGCATCTGTGGTAATCTGTTGCCAAACAGGAAAGGAAGGGGAAGCCTGAGGGACAGTGGAATCTGACTGAGGGGAAGAGAAGACTGGATTTCCAGAGGTAGATTTGTCAGGAAAAGATTTTTGGCCTCTAGAACTCTGATTGGGTCGGTCTGGAAAATCTCCTTAGGAATCCTCTTGTTCCTAGCATGTTCTCTAGGCTGTCTACAGACAAAAGATGATGTAGATGGATATAGTTCCTCTGGAACTGGTACAGGGGAAAAAGAAGTTATGTACTAACCATAACGTTCCATGCGAGTTGTTCATCTCGCCTCCATTCTCACTGATGTGTTCGGAGCTGATCCTCGGCTCCGACTCGGCCAAATGCAAAAGCTCAAGGTCTTCAATCAGCTCGTGGCCTACTCCCTATCCCACAAGGCACTGGTGTTTCTCTCAGATCTTGTTTGCAGCCAACTAAGAAATCAAGAATACAGAAGATAAGGACTAAATACCATCAAGATCTGTCTCAACTTCCCGGTCCTTAAGAAAAACTGGTAGGGGGTTTGGTGGGTGGGACGTAA